>NC_137154.1:25998679-26383679 GCF_951394435.1 Stenella coeruleoalba
TTTGTGTGTGCGTGTGTGTGTGTGTGTGTGCACAAGTGAGTCACAAAATGGACAGAAGTTACCTCCTTTAAAGGATAAACAGCCATGAGTATAAGACAGAGGGAGCAGGGTCATACACTGATGTGGTGGCGCATGGAACAGGAGTCACCATGAGGAAGCTTAAACGACACCAGGTTATTGTCATAAGTTTATACTTAAATAGGTGGGAGTCAGCCCCATCTTGGACTGATAACTGTCAAGGTGAATAAGCATTTGAAGGCATTGTTTGGCCATCTTCCATTCAGGTTATTGGTAACAGCATGGAATTTTATTTTCAAAAGACTTTTGATTAGTAATTTAGTGGCTATGACTTGAGGGCAGTGGTTTTCAAACTATGAAGCAGAGAATAAAACCTGGAGGATGTGGCCAAGGAGGTGGGGGCTCTGTCCCTGTTCTACCAGAACCATGTGCCTTTCCTCTGTTTTACATTAAGATGTCATTTGGAGAAGAGGCTGCTGCTGCTAAAAGAGAAAAAAAGAGAGAGAGGGAGATTTTTAAAATTTCTAGTTTATTGCCTTCTCGTTTATAAAGTTTTCCATTATTTCAAATGAAAAAAAAGAGCCTCATAACAGACTCTTTTTCCTCTGTGATCTGTTTTCAGAAAAGGAAGCAAAGTTCAGAGAGGTCGAGAAATGCATTTGTTGTCACACAGTGAACGGCAGAACTAGGACTCCAGCCTGGGTTTTCAGATTCCAAACTTAGGGCTCCTCCCTTACGGCAGGGTAGGGCAAGGGCCTAAGATCGGACTTGAAGAGGGTCCTGGGTGACTCTAAGAGAAGTCTTGAAGGGGAGGGAGGTGGTGTTGAACCAGAGGGAGGGAGAAACCTGAGATCTAATAGGCATGACAGCAGGAGGCACAGGTGCCCCGGGGAAGGGAAGGAGGAACCGGGAGCCTCAGGGGCCTGACTGCTGGCCATCTCTCCTCCCGGACCCACCTCTGTCCTGCCTCTGGGCATCTCCCTTCATCATCATTCCAGTCCTTCGGCAGGTGGGGAAACTGAGTCACAGAAGGCTGAGCCAGTCAGGAATCAGCTCTGCAAACCTCAGGGCCCAGCCAGCAGAGCTTCCCATGTCTTTCTGGGGGAAATGATTGACTCTGGGGGTGTGAATGGAAACAGTTGTTTCCTAACAACAGCTCCCTGTGTTCAGAGACTGCCCCTCCTGGTGGCCTCCTTTCCAGAATTAACTCCTACCGGCCCTTTGACAAACCTGTCAACGGGGCCATTTCGTTCATCGTATTAAGATGCCGCCCTTTCCCCCAGTATGTCCGGCTCTTCCGTACAGTTAACCAGCACCTGGACTTTTTGTTGCCCCATTTCTGTGTGAGGAGCCCTTCCAACAGTCCTCAGCGAGGGAGCACTTGTGATTTTTGTCTCCTTTCTCTTTCGGGTCTGCAGAAAACCGTTCACGTCCCTTGCTGTCACTTCACACAGCCCCCTCCCGCAGTGAGCTAAGCTTCCTCCTCTCTTTTCTCAGCACCCCTGACGCTGCTCTCAGTCGCTCCCTTAATTCCCATCTCTGGCAATAAAACGGGCCGGAGAATCAGTGCTCCTCCAACAGGAGGTACTCTTTTTTTTTTTTTTTTTTGCGGTACGCGGGCCTCTCACTGTTGTGGCCTCTCCCGTTGCGGAGCACAGGCTCCGGACGCACAGGCTCAGCGGCCATGGCTCACGGGCCCAGCCGCTCCGCGGCATGTGGGATCTTCCCGCACCGGGGCACGAACCCGTGTGCCCTGCATCGGCAGGCGGACTCTCAACCACTGCGCCACCAGGGAAACCCAGGATGCACTCTTTCTTAGGAGACTCTGGGGAAGGAGCAGGCAGAGAGCAGAGATAATTACATTTAAAGTTTGCTCTTCATTTGTATACTTTTCTTCCTTTGTGTGGAGTTTTTCCCTCGGAAGAGGGGCCTGATAAACAGCGGAAAGCCTACAGAACCAATTAGCTGGAAAAGAAATGACAATAAAAGCCACGCAGAATAAAATCTTCTGTCAGCACCCATTGAAGTAAAACAGGTTTACGAGCTGCAGCAGAGAATTAACTGTTTGATTTGCCATAAGCCAAGAGGATTTTCAACGCTTAGAATGAGAAAAAATTTTATTTCACTTTTCGTTCATATCTTAAACCACTCTCCCCCACCCCAAACCAAGACCTAATTGCAATATTTTCCCCACCTGGGTCAAAGGTATTCCTTGGAAGGTCCGAATAAGAGGCCCTCGAGCTCTCTGGAAGGGTCTGTAGTTTGCAGTCTGGGAGTATGCTTTGTTGTACAAACCTCTCCGTGTCATCTCTCCTAATCTGTGCACTTAATTGACAGCTTGTTAATAACAGTTCATTAGGAACACTGAAAACCATGTGGCAAAAACAGATCTATCTAGCGGAGAGGATGCGGTCCCTTCTTCTGAACCACTGTTTATTAAATTTCACCAGAAACAAAATAGCATGGCAAAATCAACCCACAGCCTCCTTTCGAAGCAAGGACTGCCCGTCCCTCCCTGCTGACCTCCTCAGGACACCGTGTCATCTGCTGGCTGGGGCTTTGTTCTCGCAGACTGGGAACCCATTGGCCTGTGATGGGGACATAACACAAAGGTTCCTGGGGTAGAAGAGGGAGGACTCATCCATCTGTGAAGACAAATTGGCCACTTTTAAAGGCTCCGGGGATTACAGGGCACCTCTGATCTTCCCACCTGCTACTCACCGTTCCTCTGGGTCTCTGGAGACTTTAAGTATTGTCTTCGTGGAAGCTTCTGGTAGGGCCAGTTACAATCCAAAATTCTTTCCTGTAATCCTCCTTGATCTTTCTAGGGAAAATTAACTGTCCTTTCATCTTTGTGCCCCATCACTTTACACTTCCCTCTGTTATATATTATCACATTGTGCTATCACTACTTCAGTGTCCCCTCTTGCCCTGAACATCTGTGGACTTGAGTTCTCTCCATCTCTGTCTCTGGATCCCCAGCACTGGGCAACCCAGGGTTGACTTGTTGGAATGATTGCTTTTAGGTCATATTTAAGCACTCTGTTCTCTCAGCTCCTCCCTCACTGCCACCACCACCACCACCCGCTCCACCTCAGTCCAACGACCTAGAGGAATTACATTAGAACACATGGAATAGTCTTCAGACTGAATCTGTGTGTTAAAATAGGCTGGTTCTACAAAGTATATTCAATCGGATTTCACTGCATCAAATATTTACTGAGTGCCTACTGTGTTCCAGGACTTGGGTATCCGGTGGTGAACAGAACGGACACAGTTCCTGCCCATATGGATGTCACTGATTATTAATTACAGTAATTGCTATAGATTATAAATGTAGGAGGAGCATTCCATCTTTCAAATGAATGTGGTATTTTAAAGACCTCTGGAGCAGCAGTATACTGAGGGATGCTCTAGTGTCAAGAATTACTCTTTTTCAAAGTACATCCCTTGCTTCCTTATCCCTGTAGATTCTCCCCACCCCCCAGCCCCACCCCTTACATGCATAGTGCCCTCTTGTCACCAGAAGGAGGTGGCACACAGCAAACTATGAGTTTAAGAGAAAAATTTGAAGAGATCTTCACAGAAATTTGACATCACAAGCTTCCTTAAATTTTTTTACTAGCTGTTGAAAGATGTGCTAATCTCATGCTTGACCAGGGTTCATTTGTGTACTCTTAGGGTAGTAGCTGATAACACTTGAGCTTTGTCCATAGAATCTTTTTGTACTTTTTAACTCTTATGAAGCACCTATGTCTTAATATCCCTGGATTGTATTCAGGATTTCAGTGGAGCCGTCTGGGGGAAATCCCATCCAGGATGGGGGGGCTTGTTTTCTTAAACGCATTGTGTGGGGAGATTTTTCTCCAGCCAAAGGAGTCCGCTGGTTATGACAGTTCTCTGGAAGGACTGAAATTTATTTTGTGTGGCATGGTTGAAGCTACCAGAGAATTCAGCAACTCCCCAGTTGAATCCCCACACATCAGGCAAGATAAAGTAACAACCTTGGACACATCATGTTGATTGTGGTGGACGTTTGTTGGGGCCTCTCCACATTTACCCCCAGCTTCTCACACTGAGGGACTTTGATTTTTTCCTTTGAGGACTGTACCATTCTGCATTCTCTGCCATACAGTGTGGGTGGAATAAACCCGCCTCCAGCTCCTGGGATGGGCCCTGATTGGTCTAAGCCAGTTAGGGAAGCCAGCAATCACTTGCACATGTGATTGGTTCAGAAATGGACATGTGGCCTAGTTCTGGCCAATGACAGAGGATGATCCTAGGATTTGTGGGAGCTAGGGAAGAGGCTCTTTCTCTTCCACTGGATGTGAGGTGATCTGCTGTTGAAGCCACTCTGAGACGTCAAGGTGGGTTCCTGGAGCTGCTAGAGACCACTGTATGAAGCTTGAAGCTTATGTCCACGTGGAAGAATACAGAATGGAGAAAATGTGAAGTCAGGTCCTTGGTGAAACTGATGAAGCCTTGCCTGAAGCTTATCTCCTTTGGGCTTTCTAGTTAGGTGGGCTGATAAAGCACTCATGCCCTTTGCCTGTTGTTTACCTGAGTTGGTTATTGTCACGTGCTGCTGAAGAGTTCCTGAATGATAACTTTACTAATATCCACAGTGTCATACCTTAGAATCTACTGGTCAGAGACCAATAGTGGAATGGAATTTAGTCAAAGACAGCAGTCGTGAAAGCCTTTGGGTAGCGTAGCTCAGCTACCTACCTATCAACAGGCTCTTTTTGCACCTTGTAAAAAGTAGCTATAGGAGGACTCCCAAGGAAGGCATGCTGTCGGAGGTCGGGCAGTCTGGGTGCTAACCGTGCCGAGCACAGGCTGTGATCCACTCTTGCATCTGTTCCGTTGCCTGGCATAGAGCACTAAGGGAGGGGACAAATTCTGAGTCTGGACATCACTTTACAGGGAGAGGTGGTTAGAATGGGAACATCTTCCAGCGCCACTGAAATGTCAGCCTCTGGAGCTACACGGTCTAGGACAGGGGCCAATAGCCACCAGTGGCTATCAAGGAATGTGGCCAGTGTGAACTGAGATGTGCTGTAAGTGTCAAGTACATGTGGGATTTTGAAGAGGTAGTACAAAAAAAAAAAAAAGTAAGTATTTCATAATTGTTGATATTAATTACATGTTGAAATTATAATATTTTGATATCTTGAGTTATGTAAAATATACTATTCACTTTAATTCCACCTGTAATTTCTTTGTCCTTGTATTCATGTGGCTACCAATGTGGAAAATTTAACCTTACCTACATGACTCACGGTATATTTCTATTAGTGCCTCTGTCAAGGAGAAACGACATTCCATTTGCTTTGTGTGTCAGTGTCTGACCCAGGGAGCTTCCTCCATGCTGTTTTTAAGTGGATGACTCATGACTGAAACCTGCCATTGAGAGCCTCGTCAGCAAATACCCACAGTCTGTGTTCCGCTGTGTCTGTGACCTTTGTGTGTGTGTTGTGTCCTGACCTGGTGGGGTCCTGAGTAAGGCCCAGGCTGAGAGGCTGAAGGCTACTCCCCCACTCTGAGGAAGATGACTGTCCTAGAGTGAAAGTCCAGGAGAGAGGGGGCCGCAGACAGGGATGGGGCTTTGGAAGCTGGAGAAGGGAGTCCTGTCTGTCCCTGACCTCACCTCTTTGGATCTAGACAAAGAGGGTTCTAGATATGCCTGAGGGCACTCGTGGAGTGGGAATAGAGAATGTGGCTTCTGCGACACAGAGGTGGGAGGACACAGATGGGAAAGGGGTCTTCAGGGACCAAGTGTGCGATGAGAGAGAGCTCAGCTTCACGATCCAGATTATGTGTGTGTGTCCCTCTGTGAACGTCCTTAAGCAAAGTCTGATCATGTTGCTGTCTGGCCTTTGTTGAGTGGGGTCCGCTGGTCTGGGCTAGCTGAGACCTAGTCATAGCAGCAGAGCTGAGTGAGACGTCCCTAGGAGAAGGAGAAGCCTGAGACCTGCTGCCCCTCTGCGTGGAGATCGACAACCTGGTCGAGATTGAAATGGCAATTGAACATAGGCAGGTGCTTCCCTTTTGGGTCATCTGCATCTGCCTACCTTTTGAAGCTTGGTGTAGACAAATGAGTGACCCAAGTCACTGCATGATCATGGGAGCTGTGAAGCCAAGGAGTTCCCCATAGCAGACTCCCCGAAGAGGGATCAGAGTTTAATCCCTTCCCTAGCTTCTCCATAACCCCAAAGGAGCTCAAGTGGACTGATGACACAGGAGTTATCCTTTAGAGAAAAATGGTTTGGACAATGTCATTGATGTTTATCAAGGTCTTATAACCTTTCAGATTGCCGGCATGGCCATTCTCACCATTTTCCACAGTGCAGGGCTGGGGAGCGACAGGCTTTAGTTGTTTGGGGAGCTCTAGGGAAATCGGTACCAGCTATTTATTTTTAAAGTTGTTCCCAAGATTAGGAGTTTTCTGAAAATGATTCATGAAGTAAACAATTCAGTGTAGCTTGTTAGGAAAATCAGTGTGATGGTGGCACTGAATGATGCCAGAAACTCTGGAAATTCTGGGTGAGAGCCTGGTGTTTACTCTTCAAGGAGAGCTGTTGAAACTCGCAGCTTTCAGGTTCACTGGCGCATTCAGTGAGTCAAGATGTTAAAGGGTGACACTAAGAAAGATTGACAGTTTAATAAGGAATTGGCATTGATTCTCGAGATCAAATCAAGCACTGCCGTCATGTTTTATCCATGCCAAGAGACCTAAAATCAACCCTGTGCCCCAAATTCATTTTGGAGGTCCACTCTTTTCTCGCCGAAGACTGTCCATCTTCCTTGATTTGGTGTTTTAGCCTTTGTCCATTTCCATTCAACCTGTCAGTTTCTAGCTTTAAAACTGGGTGGACACTCTTCCATTTCCACTGAACCCCATGGAGACATCTCAACGACATTCCTTTCTGGAATAAATGACCTTGTTTCCTGATCTTTGACTTACAGCCTCGACTTACTTCTGAACTGAAATATTGTCTTCATCCATCCTGACACTCTCCTCTCTTCTCCTTGGAGTATATGGTCTGGTGCTAAGCCTAGCACCTCTGAAAAGAATTTCCCCTACTTTCTGGTCTTGGTTGCTCTTAGTGCGTGTTTCTTTCTTAAATGTGAAGCATCAAGCATACCTTCCAGGATGCAGGAATTGGTAACCTTGATCAGCTTTTAGCTGCAGCCCAAGAACTCCAGCACTCTTTGAAGAAAAAATGATTGCATTATCTCCTATCTACAACTCTTCACAGTTTCTGCTTGTCACCACTAATAGCATGTGGCTAGAACTGGAAAATGTTTACTCTGTAGAGAGTCGTTTTCCACTCATCTTTCTCCCTGATGTTGTTTCCATCTCCCCTAAACCTCACTTTCTTTGTGTTGGAGTTATCAAACTACATGTATTAATTTTTGAGAACTACAGTTGGGAATGAATTCTGGGCTTTTCTTAGTGATTCTTTTCATGTATACTGTAAATGAGAATGGTCATGGGTAGATTCAAATATTTAGTTGTCTAGTGTGATGGAATTGATCAGACTCCACATTTACTCAGTTATTAATTAGTTACATGACTGAACTTAAGCTGGTTACTTTGCCTGTCTGAGCCTGTTTCCACAGCTATTAAATAAGGGTAATGGTATTTACCTCATAGAATTATTCTGAGGTTCGTATTAGCTTTGTACTAATACCTGGGAAAAGTCAGGTGATCAATAAAATTAGATCTTTTTACCCAATTTCTTAATGCTGTATTCATAAGAAACTCTAAGATGAAATGTAGTTATACAATGATTTAAAAAAGACTCCAGACAGTCTTTAGAGAAATAATTTGTGAAATCTGCAAACTTTTGATTACTGAGTTGAGAAAAAGAGGCAGAAATTTTAGATATTTTTATGGAGTTTGCAGAACATTTGGGATTGAGCTGTACATAAATTAAAATTTTAAATCAGATTAAAATTAGAAATGGAATTTTTAGGAAAATTTCAAATGTTTAGGCAGAAGCCAAACTATCTACCATTTGGCAAGTTTGAACATTTTAAAAGACCTATGCTTACTCAAAACTGGTGAGAATCATTGCTTTGGAATGCCAAGGTTCATTTCAGAGGTATCTGCAAATTTTCATTGCATATCAAAAACAAAGGCTAACAAAGTGTTGATAACATGCTTATTTTAACAAAAGAAAAATCACATCAAACCATCTTTTACTATAGTATCTGTCTGTATCGTACAAGGAGCGTCACACACCGACCCCGTTACTCGTGGTACCAGCTGCTCTCCACGTGGTGTCTGCCTGTGGTATGATAATGTCAAGGCAGCCAAGCCCCGGTTGTGAAGGGATTAGGAAGGGTTGGCATTTTGTGATCCCTGGCGTGGCTCAGATGCTTAAAGAAGGTTCATCCATTCTACCCAGGGGCAATTTTTGTGGGGCTTGAAATGTATGCATTTGAGAGAACTTATTTATAAGAAAAAAGAGCACAAAATTAGGTCCATGGTCTTGAGAGAGGCCCCGGTGAGTGAAGGGCCTTGAAGCTCAGGCTTCAATAACCCCACGTCAATTCGCCCCTTCTCCAGATCAGCATGAAACGTGCAAGGAGCTGAAATCCTAGAGACTGATGGGGAAGTTAAGTTTAAAGCTGGTAATGGTTGATTGTCCCTCATCTCCAGTCGCTGAGCAGTTGTCAGAAAACTAGGGATTGCAAAAGATGAATTCGAGAATGAACACCAAAGATGTTTTCTAATTACAATTTGTGTTTCATTACGCTGAGCAAAATGTCAGTGCTAAAATCATTTTTAAGCTAATAGAAGTGCCAAGAATTACCACATAATTTGGTTTCTGTGTTCAATTTATCATACTTCTATAGATGCATTTCTGTGCCATATGTTGTCTTTTAGAATAATTTGCAAACTCTGTGTAACATAATAGTGTATTTCACTAGAGATTGTGATTTCAGGGCTCATTGTGATTTCTAAACTACTGGAAATGTTTTCGTAAAGGGTGGAGCAAAATTGCTCCTGTGAGATCTAATAAATATCAGAAGGATGATTTTTAAAATTTCTATTCAAACCCAGGGCTGGGAATTTACTATTTGACCATTTTAAACCTCATGCTTAAATTAGCGTGTCAACTATCATCGAAGTCTTTGGGCTGTTTTAACAACTTAAATGGTCTATTTCCCTTTACAGACATTTTTTGAATATAATCATACATGAATTCTGGAGTCTGAAGATTCAGGTTTATTTTGAACAACCACATGGGATTTTGGAAATAACATTCATTTTTCTCTTTTTTGCATTTTCTTGGTGGAACCCTTGCTAAATGCCCTGAAACAGTTAATTTGGCCCTGAGGGCAGCACAAGGCCGTGGTTTCTGAGAGCTGCAAACTAGGTTGCTCCCTATTCTCTGTTCCTTTGGCATCTCTCCCTTTGGCCCTTCCCTTGTCTGGATTCCATGGAACAGTAGCTCGCTCCAAAACCCCCTCTCCTGTTTTGCTCACAGGCTGCCTGCTCACAACCATTGTAATGTACAATTAGCACTGAAGCACATGCAGATAATAAGAGAATCATCATAAAAGCGCTAAACAGAGCAAATAACATTTCAGGCTGGATTTAATCCCAAATACCTGGCACTCTGAATCAGGGAGGTACAGAAACCCAGAAGCCAAGTAAGATGACACTCCAGTTAGCTGTGGAGGACTGGAATTGTATGTAAAAATATATATATATGCACAACCGCCATGGTTGAATTCAGACATTAATCAGGGCTGCATGCAGAGTGAGTAAATATTGTAAATTTGAAGCTAAAAGGGCTGGGAAGAAAAGGTGAGACTTTTCGGTTTAATGTAACATTAAAATGGTTCTTCTGGCCTCAGGATGCAAGAGAGACATTGAGATTAGCTGGGAAGAACGAAGCCTTCATGAGGTTGGGACCCTGGGGTCTTGGCCAGGGCTTTAAACCAGGGAGCTGAGCTACCATCTTAACCTTGGTCTGGCCATTTACATCTCTGAGCATCAGTTTCCTCTGTAAGAAATGCAAATAAAAATACTGGCTTGTATTGCTGGGCAACTTCTACCAAGCGTCCTGGGATGATCTTTCCTGAAGAATCAGAACCCACTAGGAGGTGTTTCCTGGGGGTGAGAGGCTCTTGCTGCTATGCTAACTAATAAGTTTGTTTTCATCATCGTCATAGCTAATAGTAAGTGCTTATTCTGAAGTGGGACAGAGGTTCAGAAAGGGTAAGTCCCTTTTCCCAAATTCACAGGGTAACATAGAGCCTGGGTCTGAACCTATTCAAGTCTGATTCTGATTTGAGGATGCTCTGTTCCCCTTGCGGAAGGGATGTGCCTTTGGTCACAGGAGGGCTTTGATCAGGCCCTGGCGCCCCCTTGAGGAGTACTGTTCTTCAGCCTCTCCCTCCCTCATTCAAGCTATGAGGTTGAGATGAGTGATAAGCCTGGGCTTGGGGATCCAGTGGTTGGAAAGAGCAGGGACAATTCTTCGTGCTCAAAGGAGAGAGCCGAGTTTCTCCAGATAAATCCTAGCACCTTGTTTTCCTAGAGATCCAGGGATAGAAAGTGCAAGGCAGCACTAGGGGCCGATACATAATAAATAGATCTTAGTCTTTCTCTCTCTCTCTCTTTTTTTTTTTTTTTTTTTTTGGTGCACTTTATAAGGCAGTGTGCAGAGCTGAGAACTGATGATTTATTAATTACATTTTCCAGATGGAATGGCAGCCTAAGGGATGATTTTCTACCTAAAATAGACACTGAAAATGCAGAGATGCTGAAGATCTAGTAGCCAACCTTAACTTTTTCATCTTTTCAGCTAAGCTGGAAAAGCCTGCTCCTTTTCCAAAAGACTGGTTTTATACTATGGAGAAAATAGTTCTTTATGAACAATCTCCAGCCTCAGAACTTTAATTTTTACAAAATTCAGTCACAAAGCTGGATTATATTAACAACTTACTACTGCATTTATATCAAAGTTAATTTTTAACAGAGCTCACCAAGAGTGCTGAGAACAGAGTCCTCATTTTGGTAGAGAAATTGTTTGAAATTGTGCATGATATTGATACCTTGAACGCACAGAAAGGCATTTTTGCCCAAACAGTTTTTAACCTATAAGCTGGACCTGACTTTAGCACACTGTGTTTTCACACCCAAAGTAAATGGAGCTGTTTTGCAACGCTTAAGTGTGTATGTGTGTGTCTGTATTTTGCATCCTTTCTAATCTCCTAATAAAGCTTCTGAACTTCAGAAAACAAATCACTGGCTTCCAAAGGTTGCTGGAAGTTATTATTTTTGTTTCCTCGACATGAAGATTGCTAATCCTCCAACACATCACATTGTGTGTGTTTTTCTTCTCATGACATTAGGGTACTAGTATTCAGTACAATATATACTTATTACTTCTTTTTTCCAGTTTTCGTGGTGTGTATTTTAATAGCAGAAGGGGATTTGCTTATGATTAAGAAGGAAAATAGAGGGAGAAAAGTTCTTATTACATAAAATGATGCTTTGCTTGCATAAAGAGGATTCTCTGGGGCTTAATTGGGGAAAAATCAAACAGGAGGTAAATGTCCTAGATGTTTATAGGTTAAACATTCCATAAGTGTCTCGGAGATCAGCCCTTCCTGGCAGCCTCGAGGTGGCTAATTGCTGGAGCATCGAAACCGTTTGAGCGACTTCATTTTCCCTGGGGATTGGCACTCACAACAGGATAATGCTTACCCTGATAGAAGTGTCACAGTGGGGACTCGGCGTAATTTACTGATATGATATCAAAAATAGCATTAAGGTAATTACATTTTGCACTTGTGATGTTTCGCAGGCAATAATACCGTTGAAAATTGCACTTTTTTTTTTTTTCCCCAGTAACCTGGTCATTTAAAACTTTTTGTTTTAATGGAGCTGCAATGAAGCTGACGTATTTGACGGGTTGTTGTTTCTTAAATGTGTGCTCAATTTATAAATGCATAAATGCAGTCATTAGTCTAACCATTTGACCAGGGTTAAAAGACCGAGAGTAGTAAACGGGAACCGTTTCAATGGGTATTGTAAAAGTTGTCTTTTTAATTGTAGTATCAGAGAAATGAGAAAGGATGAGAACCTCCTTTGCCAAGGGCAGCTGGTTATAGTAGAAACACTGCCTTAAGAGGCCGAAGACATGGAGTCCAGTCTCCCTTCCCCTGCCCTTGCTGTGTGACCTCATGCTAGTTATTGAACCTCTCTGAGCTATTGCTTCAAACAGTGCTGGATGGACTGATCTTTTGCACACCATCCAAGTTTTAATATCTATGATTACAGAAAGAATTTAAAATTTTTTAATATTTATTTATTTAGGAAAACATTTTCAGAGTCATTTTTTTAAATCCTGGGTTTTATTTCACCACAGGGATAAATTTTCTTTTTGCCCAGGGAGCATCATAGCCCTTTGAATATCAGGATTCACACTGTTTTCTTTGGACTATTGAAATTTTGGCCGTGACTTCTGGTGAAAAACGTTCCTGATTTAACTTCACCGAAGAAACCCTCATCTTTCTATTGTTCCAGGTGGGCTTGATGAGGAGTCTCAAAGGCTGCCACTTTCTCAAACCATGCATGTCACAACTTTCTCATCCAAGCATTCATTTGGCAAATCTTCGCTGAGCAACTCTTATGTGCTGACACTGTACTAGGCTCTGAGCATACAATAGTGAACAAGATCCAGGCCCTGCCCTCCTGAAGCTTAATCACAACAGGATTTTTTTTTTTTTTTTGCTGTACGCGGGCCTCTCACTGTTGTGGCCTCTCCCGTTGCGGAGCACAGGCTCCGGACGCGCAGGCCCAGCGGCCATGGCTCATAGGCCCAGCCGCTCCGCGGCATGTGGGATCTTCCCGGACCGGGGCACGAACCCATGTCCCCTGCATCGGCAGGCGGACTCTCAACCACTGCACCACCAGGGAAGTCCCACAACAGGATATTTTTAATTACAAGAAACAGAAAGCCACTCAACAAAGCCAATGAAGGGAATTTATTAGAAGGACCCTAGGGTATCTCCTACAAGCCTAGGGTAGGGAGCAGAGCTGAGTGTTACAGGGACTGGAACAAAGTGTTTGATAGCTTTCAGGACCCAGGCAACTTCACTCCATCTCTTGCTTTCCTCCTCCCTGGGGCTGATGTCTCTCATCACTGTGGCCTATTCCTCCGTTCTTGTCTTTGCTGACCACCTTCTCTACACGCTCATCTATTTACACACAGGACCAACTGCTAGCCTACGTGACAGCTGTGCCCTTCCAGGGCACACAATATGGCAAACTGGGTTTCAGTGCTCACTTGCCTCTCAGTTGGGTGCCTGTGTACACGATGGCCCTGCTTGCATATAGCCTTATCTTGGCAAACCCTAAACGGTGTTTTCAGCTCCCAATTCCATGTGACCACATAGCTAGGCTCCCCACAGGTAAATGATCATGTCTCTGTGATCCAAATCCAATTTCCTCAGAAAAAAAGTTAGTTGGGCCAGGTGTCCATTCTTCATTCACTCGAATGTGTCTTGGGTGGGTGAGAAACAGACCCAGGATGAATAGGGCTGTGGGAGGAGATGCTGTAGATCACTAGGAGACCCGTCTGTGCCTGGGCTGGGGCATTCCATAGAGGGGAGACACTGTAGCGGATGCTTGGCATCTGAATCAGATGGAACTGTGTGGGATGCTATGTGTAACTGAGTCCTGGTCTTACATCTAAATTGCTCAGACCCCGTAGGTTTGGAAGAACAAGATGTTCTTGTTCTTGTTCTAATGACGACAGCCGTGCTCCGTCCAACGTCAGAAAACTTTAGGATATGTTGTGGAAAGAGACAAAGAAGGTCATTATATAATGATAAAGGGGTCAATCCTTTCCATATTCCACTCCTATAATCTCACTTGAGGCTGAGACTCATGCCTTGGGCGTTTTGTAGCTGTCCTCTTGCTGTATATTGTAGATCTCACTGGGTCACCAAGCCACAAGGAAGCAGGAATATAAGTCACAGGGGAAGGAACTTCTGTTTGTTGAAATGTAACTCTCAGCTGATTCTTTCCTCTTTATTGTGTTCTAAAATTTTTGTACTAAAAGTACACGTGTGTATATATATATATATTTTTTTTTCCCTAGTGATAGTTCTGTAAGTTTATCAGTAGGGTCTTTATCATTTTGTAAAGAACTTATGATCTGTTTGATAATCATATATGTTGACTGAGATCTTATTGATCTTCATATAAGAGGTTCATATGTGAAATCATAGATATCTACTTCATAATTCATATCACATAGGTTAATTTTAAACTCTGCATTTATCTCATAATTTCTTAATAAACAATGAATTAAAAAAAAAAGAAATGTAACTCTCAGAAATCTCAAACCAGGGACTTCCCTGGTGGCGCAGTGGTTAAGACTCCATGCTCCCAACACAGGGGCCCGGGTTTGATGCGACAAGGAACTAGATCCCACATGCATGCTGCAACTAAGGAGCCCACAAACCACAACTAAGGAGTCTGCCTGCCGCCACTAAGATCTGGTGCAACCAAATAAATAAATACATAAATTTTCTTTTCTTTCTTTCTTTTTTTTTTTTTTTTTTTTTTTTTTTGCGGTACGTGGACCTCTCCCTGTTGTGGCCTCTCCCGTTGCCGAGCACAGGCTCCAGACGCGCAGGCCCAGCGACCATGGCTCACGGGCCCAGCCGCTCCGCGGCATGTGGGATCCTCCCAGACCGGGGCACGATCCCATGTCCCCTGCATCGGCAGGCGGACTCTCAACCACTGCGCCGCCAGGGAAACCCCATAAATATTTTTTAAAAATTAAAAAAAAAAAAAAAAAAAAGGAAATCTCAAACCAGAACCCCCAGTGTCCTGTAAATGTAGGAGAAGCTCCTGTGAAAGGTGCAGGCATTCATCAAGGTATGGTGATCTTTTGAAAGGCCTATTTTAGCTGATGAAAAGTAACTGAGAAGGTTCTCTCTAGGAAGTATTATCTCATTATACTGCAGGTTGTATCAGACCATATCGCAAGATATCTGACATTTTTATAGAAAAAAGAAATCTTAAAAAAGGAACAAGACATGGTTGATTCATGTAGACTTGCTCCACTAGAAAGTTGGCCTGGGTTAAGATAGCTCAGTGAGTTCATGCTTTGGGCCAGTATCTCTGCTTCAAATGTGTAGTAATGAGATATAAAATATTAAAGTAGAAAATCAGAAAGGTATAAAAGACCTGGCTCAGATATGAACTTAATTCTATGGACAAGAAATGCAAAATGAATGGGACTGAATCCTGGGGCCTGTTGACTCTGGGTCTGGAAGTCAACAAGGATGAGTAGAAGGTCCACTTCTGAGGGTAAAAAAAATTACCAGCACTCACTGGGCCACACTCCCTGTTGCTTAAAGCTGGGGGCTGGTACGTGGCTTCCTTGTGAAAGGGGCTGGCAAGTACCGACCACTGCCTGGGAGCTGTGGCAGAATTTCTCACCCCCGGGGCTATTAACACTTTGGGCCAGATAATTCTTTGCAGTGGGGTTGTTCTGTGCATTGTAGGATGTTTAGCAACATCCTTTACCCACTAGATGTCAGTAATAGCAACTACCTCCTTCCAATTGTGACAGCCAAATATGTCTCCAGACATTCCCAAATGTCTCCTAGGGGAAAAAGTAAGCCCTGGTTGAGAAGCATGGGGCTATAAGAATGATGGAAGTTGGAGAACACAGACCCTCCAGAGTAGGAATTTAACCAAGTTGCCCACTTTTTCATGACTGGATCTCCGTTTTCCCAATAATACATGGAAACAGGTGCCCTGAAATGCCATTAAAAGATCTGACTGGGCGTAACCTGCATAGAGGTAATTGCAAAGCTCCCAGACAAGGGAAGTTGAACAAGCAATGAGAGGCAAAACAAACCAATAAATGAAACAAGAACTAATCAGAAATCTTGGAAATAAAAAATATACTCGGTTTTTTCACTGAACTGAAAAAAGTATAAGATAAACTCTAGATTATACACAGTTGAATAAAGAATTAGTGAATTGAAAGATAGCACTGAGGAAGCAGAATATGGTACTAACAAGAAGGATATTTTAATAAAACAAAACAAAACTTTTAAAAAGGCAAGAGACATAGAGGATAGATCAAGGACTACAGCATTGAAAACGGAAGAGAAACAGTACCTGACAAGAAATTGAAGAAAGACCTGACTTTTTATTTTTTCACATCTTTATTGGAGTATAAATGCTTTACAGTGTTGTGTTAGTTTCTGCTGTACAACAAAGTGAGTCAGCTATATGTATACATATATCCCAAAGACATGACTTTCTTAAGTTCAAAGTGCGTGCCAAATTCAAAGCAGTAAATATAAAGAAAAAATCATAGCTAGACACATTAAAGTAAAACTGTAATACATAAAGTACAATTTCTTATTAGCAGTAGTTAAGGCCAGCAGACACTGAAGTAATATATTCAAAGTGTTGAGGAGCAATAACTGTCAACATAAATTTTTCTACCCCACAAAACTATTATTCTAGAGCAGGGGTCTGCAAACTTTTTCTGAAAGGGCCAGATAGTAAATATTTTAGGCTTCGGGGCCTTAAGGTCATTTTTGCATGCTAGTATCTGTGTCACATTTGGGAGGAAGATAGAAATACTGAGTAATTTGAGACTTTATTGTACAAATATACAGTTAAGTGGGTAGGTTAAAATATTAAAGAATAACCATTAGAAGAATAGAAATACAATCTATAGCTTTTAAACCAACAGAATAAACAAGAGGAATTATATATATATTAAAAAACTTTGTCAATCTAAAAGAAATCAGAAAAAGCGAGGAAAGAAGCTGAGAAAAATGGATTAGCCAACAGAACTCAGAAATAAGAAGGCAGAAACAATTCGGAAATGTAACTAACCCATTAAATAAGAGACTATCAGATTGGATCAAAATGAAATAAAACACTTCAAAATCTAGCTAGATTCTAGCCCCAAATTTTAAAGAACTATCATAAATTGCATTGGGAGGGAAGGACTTTCAGATTATTCCTCTGCTCTAGCTAACGTCCAGTTCCTACAAAAGAATATATCTTGTGGTTAGATAAATTCATCTCTTCCCTTCCCTGAACTGATAGCTCAAAAGTGAGAGAATTGGATTAGCAGACACCTAAGCTTTTTTCAACTCCTAAGTTCCAAGATTTAATGCTTTCCCGGATGTGACATCTTTGTGGGCAGAGCTTTGTCAAGCAAACAGTGTATACTACTGTCCACTTCATGGAGCCTGGCCTTGTCACTCGGCCATTTAACATTTCGATTGCAGTCTCAGTTTTCACGTTGTCACTGCCCTATGTTAAGGAGCCTTTTGCAGATGGACACATGCTTGTTATTGCCAGACACTTATAGGCAGCATGGAGATTGACCTGTGAGAAGCAGGAGAGGGCTTTTTACTCCTAATGTGTTATGAAAGTTTGATCAGAGTGGGAATTTTCTGTCATGGGTGATTAGTATCAGTTCAGATTAATATTCACTTTCCCTAATTCAGTATGAAAAGTGCCAAGATAAGAGCACATTGCTAGGAGATGGAGAGAGAATGCAGAATGATGGCACTCACAAGGTCTAGGGTCCCCTTTTCAAAAGATGAGAGGCTTCCCCCACCCCTGTTTATTCTTTTCCAGAAAAGCTTAGCCTCCTTTTTTTTTAAAAAAAATAAATTTATTTATTTATTTATTTTTGGCTGCATTGGGTCTTTGTTGATGTGCACGGGCTTTTCTCTAGTTGCTGCGAGCAAGGGCTACTCTTTGTTGAGGTACACTGGCCTCTCATTGTCGTGGCTTCTCTTGTTGCGGAGCACGGGCTCTAGGCATGTGGGCTTCAGTAGTGGTAGCATGGGGGCTTCAGTAGTTGTGGCACACGGGCTTAGTTGCTCCATGGCATGTGGGATCTTCCCGGACCAGGGCTCGAACCTATGTCCCCTGCATTGGCAGGCAGATTCTCAACCACTGCGCCACCAGGGAAGTCCCTAGCCTCCTTTTTTTTACCACTAGATTTTTTTCCCCAGCTTTGTTGAGATATAATTGGCATATAACATTGTGTAATTTTAAGGTGTACAACACAATTATTTGATATATGTATATATAGCTAAATGGTTACCACAATAAGGTTAGTTAACACTTCCATCATCTCACATAGTTACAATTATTTTTGTGCTGAGAACTTTTAAGATCTATGCTCTTAGGAACTTTCAAATATATAGTATTGTAAACTATAGTTACCATGCTGTACATTACATCCCAGAACTTATTCATCTTATAACTGGAGCTTTGTACCCTTTGACCACCCTCACCAATTCCTCTTCCCTGCCCTCTCCTGGCAACCATCAGTCTACTCTCAGTTTAGATGAGTTCAATTTTTTCAATTTTTTTAGAGCACAGGCTCTAGGCATGTGGGCTTCAGTAGTTGTGGCACAGGAGCTTCAGTAGTTGTGGCGCACGGGCTTAGTTGCTCTGCGGCATGTGGGATCGTCCCAGACAAGGGCTCGAACCCATGTCCCCTGCATTGGCAGCTGGATTCTTAACCACTGCACCACCAGGGATGTCCCAACACTTGTTATTTCTTGCCTTTTTGATAATAGCCATTCCACCAAGTATGAGGTGATATCTCATTGTGGTTTTGATTTTCATTTCGCTGATGATTAAGTGGTGTTGAGCACCTTTTCATGTTGGTCATCTGTATGTCTTCTCTGGAAAAATGTCTATTCATATTCTCTGCCTATTTTTTAATTGTTTGGGGTTTTTTTTTGCTATTGAGTTGTTTAATTTTTGATATTAACTCCTTATTAGATATATGGTTTGCAAATATTTTCTCCCATTCCTTAGGTTGCCAAACCATTGCCTGTCAATGGTTTTCTTTGCTGTTGCAGAAGCTTTTTAGTTTGATGTAGTCCCATGTGTTTATTTTGATTTTGTTGCTTTTTGATGTCATATCCATGAAATCATTGCCAAGATCAATGTCAAGGAGTTTTTTCCTATGTTTTCTTCTGAGTTTTATTGTTTCAGGTCTTACATGTAAGTATTTAATCCATTTTGTATTAATTTTTGTGAGTAGTGTAAGAGAAGAGTCCAGTTTCATTCTCTTGCATGTGAACATCCAGTTTTCCCAGCACTGTTTATTGAAGAGAATGTCTTTTCTCCATTGAGTATTCTTGGCTGCCTTGTCAAATATTAGTTGATTGTATATGCATGGGTTTATTTTTGTCCTCTCAGTTCTGTTCCATTGGTCTATATGTCTGTGTTTGTGCCAGTATTTTACTGTTTTGATTACTATAACTTTGTAATATAGTTTGAAATTAAGAAGCAAGATGCCTCCAGATCTCTTTTTTCTCCAGATTGCTTTGGCTGTTCAGGTCTTTTGTGGTTCCATGAACATTTTAGGATTGTTTGCATTATTACTGTGAAAATGCCATTAGAATTTTGATAAGGATTGCATTGAATCTATATATGGCTTTGGGTAGTATGGATGGTGTAACAATATTAACTCTTTCAGTCCATGAACACAGGATATTTTTGCATTTATTTGTGTCTTCTTCAATTTCTTTCATCAGTGTTTTATAGTTTTCAGTGTATAGATCTTTAACCTCCTTGGTTAAATTTATCCATAACTGTTTTACTGTCATTGATTCTATAGTAAATGAGCTCACTTTCCTTATTTCTTTTTCTTGTAGTTCACTGTTAGTGCATAGAAACACAACTGATTTTTGTACATTGATTTTTGTATCTTGCAACTTTACTGGATTCCTTTATTAGTTCTAATTTATGTTGTTAATCTTTCCTTTTTTCCCCTCTTTTGTATTTGATTTATTTCTGCTCTCATAATTATTATTTCCTTCCTTCTGCTAACATTGGGCTTAGTTTTTTCTTGTTCTTCTAGTTCCTGGAGATGTAAAGTTAGGTTGTTTATTTGAGATCTCTCTTTTTATTCAAACTTTCCTCTTAGAACTGCTTTTGCTGCATCCCATAAGTTTTGATATATTGTGTTTGTATTTCATTGGTCTTAAGATATTTAAAATTTTGATTTCTTTTTTGATCCATTGGTTGTTTGGGAGTATGTTTTTAATTTCCATGTATTTGTGAATTTCCTTGCTTTCTTCCTGTTACTGATTTCTAGTTTCATACCATTGTGGTCAGAAAAGATACTCGATATAGCTTCTTTCTTCTTGAATTTGTTGAGACTTGTTTTGTGGCCTATCATATAACCTGGCCTAGAAAATGTTCATTTATGCTTGAAGAAAAAGGTGTATTCTGCTGCTTTTGGATGGAATGTTCTTTATATGTTTGTTAGGTCCATTTGGTCTATAGTATTGTTCAAATATAAATTGTTTGTATGGAATAGCTACCCTGCTTTCTTCAGGTTACCATTTCCTTGAAATATCTTTTTCCATCCATTCACTCTCAGTCCATCTGTGTGCTTAAATCTAAAGTGAGTCTTTTGTAGGAAGCATGTCACTGGATCTTTTTTTTTTTTAACTCATTCAGCCATTCTGTGTCTTTTGATTGGATAATTTAATACATTTACCTTCAAAGTAATTATTGATAGGCATGAATGTACTGTTGCCATTTTGTTCATTGTTTTCTGACTGTTTTGTAGATCACTTGTTCCTTGCTTTCTCTCTTGCTATCTTCCTTTGTGATCTGAGGATTTTGTGTGTGTGTGTGTGGTGGTATGCTTTAACCCTTTTATCATAATCTTTTGTGTATCTACTAAAAGTTTTTCCTTTGCGGTCACCATGAGGCTTACATAAGTTATCTTATATTTATAATATCCTATTTTAAGCTGATAACTTTGATAGCATACAGAAACTTTATACTTTTATGTCTGCCTCCATATTTTAGGTTATTGGTGTTACATTTACATCTTTTTTATGTGTGAATCCAATAACAAATTACTGTAGTTATGGTTGTTTTTTAATATGTTTAATATGGTTTTAAAAATATGTTTGTTTTTAAACTTTACAATAGTTGTAAGTGAATTACACACCACCACTGCAATATTAGAGAATTTGACTTTGACTATATATTTACTGTTACCAATGAGTTTTACACATTCATACATATTATGATGTTAATTAGCATCCTTTTATTTCAGCTTGAAGAATGTCTTTTAGCATTTCTTATAAGGCTGATCTAGTGGTGATGAAATCCCTCAACTTTTATTCATCTGGGAAACTCTTTATCTCTCCTTCTTTTCTTAAGGATAGCTTAGCTGGGTATAGTACTCTTGGTTGACAATATTCTTTTTTTTAGTATTTTGAATATGTCATACCTTTTTCTCCTGGCCTGCACAGTTTCTGTTGAGAAATCTGTTGATAGTATTATTGGGACACATTGTGGTGTGACTCCCTTATATGTGACTAATTGCTTTTTATTTGCTGTTTTCAAAATTCTCTCTGTCTTTGACTTTTGACAATTTAATTATAATGTGTCTCAGTGTAACCCTTTTTGAGTTAAACCTATTTGGTGTGCTTTAGGCCTCATGAATCTCGGTGTCCCTTTATCTCACCAAGTTTAGGAAGTTTTTAGCCATTATTGCTTTAAATAGACCTGTCTCTTTTTCTCTTTCTCTTCTTCTGGGATTCCCATATTGTTTCTCTTGATGATTGTCCCCTAAGTCCCATAGGTTTTCTTCATTCTTTTTCATTCTTTTCTTCTTTTTGCTCCTCTGACTGGATAATTTCAAATGACCTATCTTCTAGTTTACTTATTCTTTCTTCTGCTTGGTCAAATTTGATGCTTAAGCTCTCTATCAAATTGTTTAGTTTAGTTCCTGTTTTCTTCAGCTCTAGATTTTTTGTTTGTTTGGGTTTTTTTTCTTTCTTTATGATGTCTATTTCTTTGCTGAACTGCTCATTTTGTTCGTGAATTGCTTTCCTAATTTTGTTTATTTGTCTGTATGTTCTTGTAGTTCACTGAACTTCTTCAAGAGATTGTTCTGAATTCTTTGTCAGCCTGTTCATAGATCTCAGTTTTTTTAGAGTCAGTTATTGGAGCTTTGTCAGTTTCCTTTAGTGGTGTTATATTTACCTGATTCTTTGTGATCTTTGATTTTTTGTGTTGGTATCTGCACATTTAGTAAGAGATCTCCTCTTCCAGTCTTTAAAAGTTCTCTTTGTCAGAGAAAGACCTTTACCAGTCAGCTCAGCTTGGTCTACTAGACAGGTCAGCCGGTAGCGTATATGAGCAAGCAGGATTTGCTACCTGGGTCTCTACTTGGGTGAGGCCACTGCCAGTGCTCTGAAGTCAGGGAGGTGTCACTGGCTGGGCTCCACAGTTAGGTGATCCTGCTGGCTGGGCTGCACATTCATGTCCACATTAGGTGGACTCCCTGATTGGGTGAGGCTGTTAGCTGTGCTCCGCAGTCAGGTAGGACCACTAGTTAGGCTCTGTAATCACCTCTGGTTGGTCAAGGTTGCAGGCTGTGTTCCCTGCCAGGGTGGTACCACTGGTTGGACTCTGAGATTTGACAGGGTTATGGGCTGAGCTGTGAAATCTCTCCTGCTCAGATGGGGTCTCAGGATGTACTCCCTAACTGGATGGTGCTGCTGGCTGGATTTTGTGTTCAGGTGGGGCCACAGGCAGGGCTTCATGATTGAATGCATCCTCAGGCTATGTTCTGTGATCCAGTGAGGCTGCAGGCTGTGCCCCAAAGTTGGATGGAGCTGCAGGCTGGACTTCACAATCAGCTAGGCCACTGGCTGTGTTGCACTCTTGGGCAAGGTTGCTGGCCATGTTCTCTAGTCAGGTGGGGTCACCAGCTGTATCCTGTGGTTCAGTGGGGCAAGAAACTGCTCTTCAGTTGGGTGGGGGTCACTGGCAGGGCTTCCTGCTTGAATGTGCCTGCAGTCTATGTTCAGCAATTGGGCAAGACTGTAGGCAAGGCTCTGCTGTGGACCAGGGCTGTAGGCTGGGCTCCAAGGCTGTCCAGGGTCATGGCTTAGGCTCCCTGGTTATGCAGGGCCGAGGCTATACTTAACATTTGGGCAGGGCTGCTGGCTTGATTCTCTGCCAAGTGGGGTTGTAGGATTGCTCTGTAGCTGCCCAGCTTCTCTGGCCAGGCTTCCTGACTGAGCAGGACTGGAGGCTATACTCAGAAGTTTGGGCAGGCTAAGAATTGCTTCCCTGCTGGGAAGGGCTATAGAACGGACTCCACAGTCAGTATGACTGGTTGGCAGGGGTCCTAAATCAGGCAGAACTGCTAACTGAGCTCCCTAGCCAGATTCGGCCACTGGTTTGGCTCAGCAGATGGGCTGAGCCACTGTCTGGAATCTCTGCTCAGGCACCACTGCAAGCTGGAAAGCCGTCTGCTGAGATCTGAGCACTGGTTGTTGTAGGCTCCACCCTCCTTCTCCATCTCTATCCCCATTGGTCAAGCCCTGCAGACTCCCCCAGTGACCCCTGTGAGGTGAGACCTGTATGGGCTTCTTGGGAAGCATATCTCAATGCTGGGGGGAGCTGGATGTTTACCTTGGGTTCTCATTTTCCTACTGCAGAAACTGTAGGCTCACAGAAGCCCTCTCACTGTGGTGCTACAACTTTTAATGAGACCTCTGTGGTCCGGGGGTGCGGGGTGCTTCAACCTCATGTCCAGGTTCTGGGATTTTCACAATGATGTCTTGTCAATGGTTAGTTGCTAGTTGGTCTTCTTGTGAGGAGGACTGAAGCTGGAAATGACCTGTGTCACCATCTTGCTGACATCACTACCTTCTAGATTTTTTTCTACCACTGTAAAATTTCCTGAATTAGTTGAGCTATCTATCCCAAGTCACAGAGGCATGGAGTAATTCCTCCACATTTTCATTCAAAATAAATAATAATAATGTTGGTGCATAATGACCCTATGTTGAGTACTCACTGTGTGCCAGACACTGGGCCAAGTTATTAACAGCTATTAATTCATTGAATTCCTTCCATCATCCCTATTAGCCCATCACAGGTATGAGGAAACAGAGGCTTAGAGGTGTTGTGGCTTACCCGAGCTCACTCAGCCAGCAAGCAGCAGTGTAGGACCCCAGCTCAGCAGGTGGGACTGAGATTCAACTACGTGGAGCACTGTTGCCCCTGCTGTGGATGAGAAGACTAAAATTATTTTAGGATCTTGTAGGCTCTAGGCCAGGATTTCTCAACCTCAGCACATTGGCATTTCAGGCCAGATAATGCTTTGCTGTGAGGGCTGTCCTGTGCCTTGTAGGATGTTTAGCAACTTCTCTGGCCTCTACCCATTAGCTGCTGGAAGCATCTCATTGCCCCCATCCAAGTCGTGAAAGCCAAAACTGTCTCCAGAAATTGCCAAGAGTCCCTGGGTGGAAAAGTCTTCCCCAGTGGAGAACCACTGCTCTAGACCCTCTCCCACCCTCTGCTGGAGTGTCTCACACAGCCTGATGGAAGTCCAGTTCCTCCTTGCCCCTGTACACTTGATAGAGGCTGTTGTTTGCAGAGATGGGAATACCTCTAAATTGTGTTTCACATGAGGGTGGGTTTCCTGAGTCCTGAACTTTTGCTGTGATGGAGGCTTCAAGTAGTCCAGTAAAAATGAAAGACTTCCTCATGCCTCATAGCAGCCACACTGGGTTTTCTGCCAGCTCCCCTTCCCTGGGAACTGTGAGATGCCCATAGTCAGCCATGTGTCTGGCCATAGCTGATGGCTCGGGGTAGATAGAGTACTCCAACTGGGCTAGGCAGTCCTGTCTCCCAGGAAGTGGGCAGTAGGACTAAGGGTGAGTCTCTCCTGGTGGCTAGAGCTGTGACCTGCAAGTGTGTCAGCTCTGGTGGCCATCTTCCTGCTCTGTGCGCTAACTGATGTAGAGCAATATTTCTCAAAGTTGGTGCCCAGACCAGCAGTAGCAGCATCACTTGGGAACTGATGAAAAATGCAAATTCTCAGGCCCCTCTTCAGACCGACTGATGCGACATCTCTGGAGAGGAGCCCAGCAATGTGCATTTTAACAGGTCCTCCCGGTGATTGTGACACACATTAAGTTGGTGTAGAGGGTGAGAGAGACCAAGGGAATATGATTGATGGGAGAGAAAGTTGGAACCCCTATGGATAAGGTAGCTTCCCAGCTCCCAGTTCCATTCTTCCCGATGCCCAGCCACGTTCCTGCCCTTGGCTTTGGTGAAATACTTCTAGGTCCTAATAACAAAATACACCCCGACATATTGTTTTTTCCCTTAAACTGATTGAAGTTGTTTTCTTTTGCTTGCAACTAAAAAAAAAATCCTTACTCATTCACTTCACAATATGACTATCTACAGTTCATTCAGAGAGGAAATTATGTGGAGTGATAGCACCCCAGCTGCTCAGGAAAAGACTGTAATTTTATCAAGGGCTCTTGGAACAATTTAGAAACTCCAGAGAAAATACCTCATGGTTTTTTCTTATTATCAAGAGCAAGAATGCGTGTGTGTGTGTGTGTGTGTGTGTGTGTGTGTGTGTGTATTTAATGAAACTTATCTATTAAAAAACAAACACCTTCCCCCTTATCTCTCTGTATTTTTTATTCTTCATTGCAAAAGATTTGGTGCTTTCTTGACTTTTCTCTCATTTTTATCCTAAGTTAGCCTAGAGATAAGCTAAAACTCAGTCAGCTGACAAATATTTATCGATGCCTAAAATGTGCCAGGTGTTTGGAGGGTCAATCAGTCATGGTTCCCAAATGGTCTCCCATCAAAGAACTTACAGTTTTGGAAGAGAGAATGCAATGATCCTACTATTGTACAT
This sequence comes from Stenella coeruleoalba, assembly GCF_951394435.1. Lineage (NCBI taxonomy): Eukaryota > Metazoa > Chordata > Mammalia > Artiodactyla > Delphinidae > Stenella > Stenella coeruleoalba. Next base: position 26,024,458 of record NC_137154.1, read on the forward strand.
TACAATACAGTGTGATAAGTCCTGGATGAAGTTCCACCTGAATTAGACTTGGAAATATGATTAGGTACCCACTGGGTAGAAAAGGCAAGCAAAGGAGAGTGTTTGGTTTGTAGTTTGTAAACATCCCAGGGGAGGAATTTGATGTTTTATTGCTCACCCCATTTTTGATTCTGACTGACTTGGAGGGCTACAGTATTGTATAAACACTGAAAACAAGGTAAAGACTTTTCTAACTTCCTAAAGCCTCTAGAAACCGTCTCTGTTATAGCACTGGTGATTCCTCTTCCTGGACATAATTTATAAACTGGACTTTCAACATGATGTGGCCTTTTAAAGCCATCCTTGTGAGGAGAACAGGCTATATGTTGGTTTATCTTGACTAGGAGAAAAATAAAAAGTATGAAGGGGAAAAAATTCCCTATTAAATTTTATAATTATAATATGAAAATTCAGTTAATTTCTTTTATCATGGTGAGTCATTAAAGACTGAAGTAGGTTCTCAGCCTTTTGTTTCCAGAACAATCCCCTAGAGGCATAGCGCTCTGTCATCCGAATGGGCCTGATTAAAGCGGGGAACCTCTATCTTCAGATTACTGCCCTCTGTCATTAGCATTACGTTATCTTGCTCTTCAGACTGATTTTTAATTTTTATGCTTGCAATTATAAATGATTTACAGGGACATTCATCGCCCGACCTGTCCTGAGTCATTAAATTCACCTAGGTTGAATGGCCTGATGTGCACCTGAAATTAACCAAATCAGTGACATTATCTTGCTGGATTTTCCAGAGGCTTTCAAAATAGAGAGGAGACCCTCTCTCCCTCTCAACTTCTTAGCTTAATGGGAAAATATTTTTAATTGATAAAAGAGGTAATTAGCCAAGGCTAAGAGGTGCACACTAATTGTGCAGTATATCTTGCAGAATTGGTTTGGCCATGGTTTCTGGAATATAGGAGGGAAGATGATCCAAATATAGATCTGGCTATAGGAACATGGGGCTAATTTGAAAGAGTTTAATCTCCCTCAATCAAGTCCAGGAAAAGAACTCTTCTAACGCTTATTGGGTGTCAGAAATGGAATGCTCACAGTGGTCCTTTTTCTCCTCTCAATGTTCTGGTTTTTTTGTTTGTTTGTTTGTTTGTTTGCGGTACGCGGGCCTCTCACTGCTGTGGCCTCTCCCATTGCGGAGCACAGGCTCCGGACACGCAGGCTCAGCGGCCATGGCTCACGGGCGCAGCCGCTCCGCGGCATGTGGGATGTTCGCGGACCGGGGCACGAACCCGTGTCCCCTGCATCGGCAGGCGGACTCTCAACCACTGCGCCACCAGGGAAGCCCCCAATGTTCTGTTTGGATTGTTTTGATAGAAGGCGTAGACACTTCCTCAGGCTGGCCCAGATGAAATAGAGACTGGGATCAGTGAATCTGAGGAAGAAAGAAACAGAGGTAGGCTCTTCTCTTTTCTATCATTCAGGAGCCATGTTACTGTTCTCATCCTGCTTCTTTCTTTCTTATAGCATCTGTTTACCTCAAAGCTCTCTCTTTTCTTGACTAGCGTCCTCTGCTCATCTGTTCTGTGCTTGGGCCCAAATAGCTGTTCCACCTCCATTCACCAGGGCCTTTTACCTCAAGCACCCACTGACTTGGCAACAGTCTCTACCCTTCTTAGTTGAAATTCTCTGTAGCATATCAGTGGTTTCTTATCAGCTAATGAGTGTTCTGCCCTTGTGTGAAGAACATGTCCTATTTCCACTGTGGTGAAAAGGGACAGAAGTTGTGGGCAGAATAAGAAGAATGGGGATAATAATATCTTTTTGGTGCATCTTTAAAACAGGTGTGATCCTTCACATTTTCCAGATGAGAAACAAAGGCTGTTGGATGTTGTTATTTGTGAGAGTTCATATAGCCAACAAGTGTCAGAAGCAGGAATTAGGGACAAGTTGGGACTGACTCCATCCCCCTGCTGACTCTGCAACACCCGTGCTATTTGTTTCACAAGGTATAAGAACAGGGAAGCTCCACAGCCAGGCTGAGTGCTGGTTAATTTGGTTGGGGATCCAGTGACCACCTGTGCAGTGAAAACAATACCGTCTTGCCCCATTTTTTTTTTTTACTTCTTTCTGTTCAGGGACATTGATATAGCACATCCCACCCTCCCAAGATCTTGCTACATCTTGAGCTTTGGAAATAGCCCAAGGAAAATCTGGCTGAAGGGACATAAAATATATTTGTAGGGCTTTGACACTGAGACCTGGTAAGAGAGGGGATCAGAAATCAGCACTTTCCTCACTGCCAGAGGATGAAGACCCGTGCCTCCGTTTACCAGCTCTGATGCTTATTAGTTGTATTACTTTGGGCAGTTACTTAACCTTCTGATCCTGTTTCTTCATCTGTAAAATGAGGATGATGTAATAACAAAAATTAGATGAGGCAGCAAGTGTACCAGCAAGTACAGTCCCTCACACAGTGGCCATCCAGTGATTGTTATCTATCCCTCCCTCCCTGCCTTGTCAAGACACTGAGTCCCTTGCGTCTTAATAATTGCAGCCTTGATATTAGCAGTTGCTCTGGGTCTGAGAATCCCCTGTAGAGTTCTGCAAATCAAGGGACTTCAGCTTTTATTTGTCCAGAATCCCTTCCCTCCTTTAAGTGATAGCATCCCTTTACTTGGTGGGCAATGCCCCTTTCTTCCATGCGGTTCTGGTGAGGCCACCAATTCAGCATCACACCAGGCCTGTGCAGACATAATACTCCTTTGCCTGGCCTCACTGATGGACCAGAGATGGGCACATGGCCGAAGGTAGACCAATGAGCTGTTGGCAGGCTGGAGCTCTCTTCCTTTTGGGTGAGTGTTAATCTGGGATGATGTAGCCTTGAGTTGTCTCAGTCATGCCTTCTACCTGCTGCAGGAGGAAGTGTCTACAGGAGCAAAGAGAAGCAGAGTCAGAGAGGAAGCATGACAGAACTAATTTCTGAGACTGTTGCTCCAGTCCTTAGTGTCCTGAGGCCACTCTTAAACCTCCCAGTTACACGAGCCAATACATTCTCCTTTTCTGTTTAAGCCTTTGAGCGCACTTTTTATCACTTGTCGCTGGAAGAACCTTGAGGAAAACGGGGACTCAGTGTCCCCTAGTCAGGTGCTTGGGTGCAGCATGGTTAAAGTCCCAGTGATGACCTCTCCCAGCCAGAGCCATTCGGCCATGGGAGGTGCTGCCCCAAAAGATGCTGTCACGGTGCTGTTCTGTTTTCTCTTGCTCATGCTCTGTCAGAAAGTAGGCAGAACTCTGAGGCCCACTTTCACTCTCTTACTTCCTTACTTCCCCAGCTGCTGCATCAGCACAAGTGCAGTGCACCTTACAGCCCACGTGCTGCACTACTCCCAGCCATGGCCCAGCACCGCCCATTAATCTCTGACTGCATACCACTTAGAAAGCATGCTCCATTTCCTATCACAAAACGATTTAATGGGATTACAGATGCTTGCACTCACAATTTCTTCATCAGTACAAACCACCATTGATGAGAGGAAATGTGCTTACTGTTGCAGCCCTGACATAGGAAGTCATTCATCCCCATCTCTGTGTCCAAATGTTTGCTGTCTGCCACGTTTAAAATCTGCACCTATGCCTGTGGCCCCATCATAGCCACCCCTTCCTTTTCCATAAGCCTGCCTGGCCTTCACCTGGGTATTGACTCATGTGGAATTTCTCCACGCCTCCACTAGGCCATTTCCAAACGGAGCTCACTTACAACTTCCATGTTCTTCTGAACCAGATACATGGTGTCTAATGAGGCAGTCTCCAGGGATAGGCCGTGGAGTCAAATAGACTTATGTCTGAATTTCAGTGCTGTCAGTCACTAGTGATGTGACTCTGGACAAACCTGAGTTTTCTCATCTATAACATGGAGGTGTGCTAGGGTTCCCAGGCAGGCCTGAGAAGAGGTTCATATATAGTTGGTTTGTGATATTTGGCAACAGCTCCCTCCTCCTGGATCTATTTACATCTACTGTTTTGCATCAGGACTGGATGCCTTTTGAGTCATGTGCTGGTAAATGTTTTTAACAACCACCATATATGTACATACGTAAGTTCATTATACGTTTTACTGATAAAAAGGATTCTTGGCACACAAGTACAAATTGTAGTAAAATATACAATCCTCTTTATTATAAATTCCATAGAGCCAGCTGGTTCTCACAGAATGCTTTCTTTGATCTTTGACTAGATTCTTCTATTCTTAGCTAACCTTTAGTTGCCTTGACAAATATAGTTCTGACATGAATGTTGGCTGATATTTTTGTTCATGTTAACGAGTAAGAAGTATGTTGTGAGCTAAAGGAAATGAGTTTTTGAATACTGGAAGAAGATTTCTTCAATTTTTGCATGACTCACACTACAGACATGATGCACTTTAAAATTTAATCTGTATTATTAACATGGTCTCAAGTCTTCAGTCTAGCCCAGGGATCAACAAATCATGGCCCTTGGGCTAAATCTGGCTTGCTACCTATTTTTGTAAATCAAGTTTATAGGAACACTGCCATGCACCTTGATTTAGGTATTGTCCATGGTTACTTCCATGATGCAAGAGTGGAGTTGAGTGGTTGTAACAGGGACCAAGAGGCCCACAAAGCCTGAAAGATCTACCACCCAGCCCTTCACAGAAAATGTTTGCTGACCTACCTTCCCTGTCTTGATAATCAATAAAACGATAAATTAATGAATAAATCAAAACAATAAATTTGTAGTGTTTGCTGATTTCTGTGGTGTAAATACTCCCACCATGGCCAATAAATTCAAGTACTAACTTAACTTTACTGAAGACAGAACTGGGAAGAGATGTGCAGCATCCCACTATATAGCATTCTCGCTCTACAGAGACTGTAGAGGTAAATAACCTCAAGGGCATACATGATAGTGAAATGTAGTAAAATAATTAAGCATGTTGAGTTTTGAATATTTATTACTTTGTTTTAGTAGCAAAGGAAGAGGCCCCTTGAAAGAGAATTCTCCCTGAGGAGCAAGTGTCAGACGCAGTCCCAGAGCCTGAGAAGCAAAGGAGAGAAGTGGGAGGGGTCTTCAGGCAGCTGTTCCTTTAATCCACTCCAGTCCAATGCAGCTACTCTGGCAAAAGATGCATTTCCAGCCTGCACCAACCTCAACCTGGGAGAAAGCCCCCAGGAGGAGAGTTTCAGTGGGATGCCCCTGGCACATTTGGAAACAGTGAGCGCTGAGCACATATGGGCAGGGCAATGAGGGCGTTTGCCACAGTCCCTTAAATGCAGGTTTTGTCCTCTGCTGCCTTCTCTTCTTATACTCAGTGGTCTCCACGTGCAATCTCATATCTTTCATGACTTTAGCACCCAGCGTTATACCAGTAATTCCCAAATTTCTAGCCCCAACTACATACACCCTCGTTCTTCGGCTCCAGAACTCTATCTCCCATTGTCTACTGAGCTGCTCCACCTGGGTGTTCCACAGGCATCTTGAAGGAAACACTTCTGAAGCTAAACTCATCACCTTATTCTTCTCGGCCCACCCCAAACCAGACATTCCTTTTATAGTCTCATTCATGGTGGATGACATCACCATATTTTCATTCTCCCAAGCTAGAAATTTCAAAGTCATCTTTTTGCAATAGCCCTATGATTAGTCCTCCTGCAGTCAAATTCTGCTCCAACCCATCCTACGTTTAGCTGCCAGAACTGTTTTCACACAATCTGTTTACATCAGATTCCTGTAAAAATTGTCTGTTATTTGTTGTGAAAGACACATCTTGAGGTATCTGTCTTGTGCCTATCGATCCTTGTAATTTACCCCTATACTCACAGAAATGGGCCTGTAGCAGCCATATTATCCCTAAGACTATTTCCATTCCTATCGAAACAGTTAATTAGACAAATTGCATTAGTCAGATGCTCCCAGGGATTTTGAATTAGAGCTAAAAGTTCTTGAATAAGGAAGGTGTAACTTGAACTGAGGGTGGCAATATTTCTCTTGCCATACTGATTGAAAAGACAGAAAACTGCTCTGCAGAGAAGGAAGGAAGAAGCTGTGATGGACATGTTTTGACTACCCAGTAGCTGCTTGGGAAATCACCTTTCTTTCACTCTCAGTCCATTGGTTCAAGAGGAACTGGCTTTTGCCAGAGGACTCTTGCTTCCCAGGCTACAGTGATTGGTTCAAGTTTGGACACATGACCCAGGCTTGGCCAGTCAGAGTACTCTACTCCCTGGCTACAGTGATTGGTTCAGGAATGGTTCTATGACACAACACCAGGCCAATCAGTCATCCCCTGAAGTTCAGCTGGAACTGTCAGGCAAGAGGCTCTCTTTTGACTGTGGTCCTTAGCTTTATAGATAATTTAAGATAAGAGTGACCATCTTTACCTCCACTAAACTTTCTTGAAAATGAAGATGACACAGAAGAAAGTGGAGCAAAATAGAGAATGCCAGAATTTCGATGATGTCCCTTGATACATGAATCTAGCAGTTCCTGAAGTTGTATTTACTCCTAGGTTTCCCACTTTCTAAAAAGTTGTTAACATATACATAACAGGGACTTCCCTCGTGGCGCAGTGGTTAAGAATCCACCTGCCAATGCAGGAGACACGGGTTTGATCCCTGGTCCGGGAAGACCCCACATGCCACGGAGAAACTAAGCTCGTGCGCCACAACTACTGAGCCTGCGTGCCACAACTTCTGAAGCCCACGTGCCTAGAGCCCGTGCTCCGCAACAAGAGAAGCCACTGCAATGAGAAGCCCATGCACTGCAATGAAGAGTAGTCCATGCTCGCCGCAACTAGAGAAAGCCTGCACACAGCAACGAAGACCCAATGCAGCCATAAATAAATAAATTTACTTAAAAAATACATATACATAACATAAAATTTACCATTTAAACCACTTTTAAGTATACAGTCCTGTGGCATTAAGTGTATTTACATTGTTGTGCAGCCATCACCACCATACACCTCCAGAACTTTTTATCTTCCCAAACTGAAGCTATTAAGCAATAACTCCCCATTTTTCTTTCCCCCAGACCCTGGAAACCACCATTCTACTTTCTGTCTCTATAAATTTGACAATTCTATATACCTCATGTAAATGGAATCATACGATATTTTTCATTTGTGAGTAGCTTATTTGACATAGCAAAATGTCTTCAAACCAGTAAGAGCTAGTTCTTTGAATAAACAAAATTAATAAACCTTTAGCTAGACTTACCATTAAAAAAAGAGGACTCAAATAAAATCAGAAATGAAAGAGGAGCTATTACAACTGATACCACAGAAGTACAAAGGACTACTATGTAGGAGACGACAACGAACAGTTATACATCAACAAATTAGAAAACCTAGAAGAAATGGATAAATTTCGAGAAACATACAACCTACCAAGACTGAAGCATGAAGAAATAGAAATAGAAAAGCAATCTACAGATTCAATGCAATCCCTATCAAAATTCCAATGGCATTTTTCACCAAAATATTACAAACAATACTAAAGTTTGTATGGAACCACAGAAGACTCCGAATAGCCAAAGCAGTCTTGAGAAAGAAGAACAATGCTAGAGGCATCATGCTTTTTTATTTCAAACCCTATTATAAAGCTATAGTAATCAAAACAGTATGATTCTGGCATAAACACAGACACATAGATCAATGGAACAGAACAGAGCCCAGAAATAAGCCCACGCATATATGGTCAATTAATTTATGACAGAGGAGCCAAGAATATACAATGGGGAAAGGACAGTCTCTTCAATAAATGATGTAAGGAAAATTGGACAGCCACATTTGAAAGGATGAAGCTGGACAACTATCTTACACCAAACAAAAAAATCAACTCAAAATAAAACTTGAATATAAGACCTGAAACCATAAAACTCCTAAAAGAAAACATAAGTGGTGGGACTTCCCTGGTGGCACAGTGGTTAAGAATCTGCCTGCCAATGCAGGGGACACGGGTTCGAGCCCTGGTCGGGGAAGATCCCACATGCTGCGGAGCAACTAAGCCCGTGTGCCACAACTACTGAGCCTGCACTCTAGAGCCCGCGTGCCACAACTACAGAAGCTTGTGCACCTAGAGCCCATGCTCCCCAACAAGAGAAGCCACCACAATGAGATGCCTGCGCACCACAACGAAGAGTAGCCGCCACTCACCACAACTAGAGAAAACCCTCGTGCAGCAACAAAGACCCAACACAGCTAAAAATTTAAAAATAAAAAAGCGTAAGTGGTAAGCTCCTTGACATAGGTCTTTGTGATGATTTTTTAAAACCTGCCATCAAGAGTAAAAGCAACAAAAGCAAAAATAAACAAGTGGGACTACATCAAGGTGAAAAGCTTCTGCACAGCAAAGGAAGCCATGAACAATATAAAAAATCAACCTACTGAATGGGAGAAAGTATTTGCAAATCATATATCTGATAAGGGGTTAATATCCAAGATATATAAAGAACTCATACAACTCAACAGAAAAAAAACAAACCACAAACAATCTGATTATAAAATGGACAGAAGATCTCAATACACATTTTTCCAAAGAAGATATACAGATGGCCAACAGGTACATGAAAAGGTGTTCAACATTATTATCAGGGAAATGCAAATCAAAACCACAATGAGGTATCACCTCATGCCTTTTAGAACAGCCATTATGAAAAAGATAAGAAATAACAAGTGTTGGTGAGGAAATGGAGAAAAGGGAACCCTTGTGCATTGTTGGTGGGAAGGTGAATTGGTGCAGCCACTGTGGAAAACAGTGTGGAGGTTCCTCAAAAAATTAAAAATAGAACTACCACATGACCCAACAATTCCACTTCCAGGTATTTATCTGAAAACAAAAACACTGACTCGAAAAGATATGTGCACCCCCATGTTCATTGCAGCACTATTTACAGTAGCCAAGATATGGAAACAACCTAAGTATCCATCAATGGATGAATAAAGAAGCTGTGATATATATATATATATATATATATATATATATATATATATAAAATTCAGCCATAAAAATGAAGGAAGGGCTTCCCTGGTGGCGCAGTGGTTGAGAGTCCGCCTGCCGATACAGGGGACACGGGTTCGTGCCCCGGTCCAGGAAGATCCCACATGCAGCGGAGCGGCTGTGCCCATGAGCCATGGCCGCTGAGCCTGTGCATCCGGAGCCTGTGCTCCGCAACGGGAGAGGCCACAACAGTGAGAGCCCTGTGTACCGCAAAAAAAAAAAAAAGAAGAAGGAAATCTTGCCATTTGCGACACCATGGATGGACCTCGAGGGCATTATGCTAAGTTAAATGAGTCAGACAGAGAAATACAAATACCATACTATTTCTCCTATATGTGGAATGCAAACAAACAACAACAGAAAGCCCAAGCTCCCAAGCTCGTAGATACAGTGAACAGATTGGCGGTTGCCAGAGGCAGGAGGTGGGGGGTAGGAGAAATGGGTGAAGGGGGTAAAAGCTTAAAAAAAAAGATTCATCTATGTTGTAGCATGTGCCTAGACTTCTCACTTTACAGAGTAAATAAATTCCCTTTTTGGCTTGAACTCTTTGGGTTATTTTTGTCACTTATGACCAAAACAATCCTGGCTAATATAAAATGGATGTGGAGAGAAAAAAAAAGACAAAAGGTAGAGGAGAGTATTCTAACTTTCCAGTTCCCAAGTCCAGCCCCTTTCTAGGACTGACTGCAGGAAGTCCTAGAGGGCTCTAAAGATAGAGGAACATTGCTTTCATGCTCTCTCTCTCTTTAACAAATTCATTTCTGCTAAAATGAAAGAGTTGTAACCAACACACCTCCTCATTTCCTCTAGATGGGGTAAAGGGCCTCCATCCTCAGGGCCTCTCCCCTCCAGGTGAATCCTGTTCTTAATCCTCACTGAAGCTCTCACCATTTACCAAACAATCCAGCTTTCTCATGCCTCTCTGTCTTATGCTATCCTCTGCCAAGGAAGTCCCTCTTTTCCTAAGCAGAGAACTCCTACATAGCCTTCAAAACCCTCCTCAACTGTTACCTCCTCTCTGTAAGCTTCTCTAACTTTTTCACTCTCCCAAGCCATGGACACTTTGTATCGCAACTGTTTGCAGATTTCCTAGTCCCTAGATTAAGAGCTCTAAGAGTGCATGGGTTGTTTTTGTTTCTTTATAACCTAAGACCTAGCACAGTTGCTGACAGTGACTTCTGTTGAATAAATGAACATAAAAAATTACTTGATAAGCCTCAGTCCTTGATATTCAAATAATTAATGCACTGAGGGCTTTACAAAATTATTTATCATCTAAGTAGGTTAGATATGTTCCCTGAAAGCTTTTAAAATTATTATTTTCACTATTAATAAAAATTCAGAGTGAATCCTTAGCCCAGTACAGACAGATTTAGCAAACATTTCCAAGAGTGGAAACCCAGATTAATGATTCTTGACCATATTTGGTCAGATGTGGAATAGCATTTTCCATGGCCTAACTTGTCCTTTTCAGTATGTATTCTTTTTAAGGATATACAATTCAGGTTACTTGCTAATTATGTTGGATTGTTCCTTAATCCTTATACTCCTGAGTGAACTCAAGAAATGATGGATCATGACATCATGTAAAAATTCACCTTTCCTTGCTGTCTGGCATTCTCTCTTCCTTTTCCTGGTTCCCTGCATCTTCCTTCTCCTGAAGTATTTGAAAGACATTTGAGCTGGACAGTCCAGCTAAATGATCCATTTTGTTAATATGGTACTTTTCCATAGGCGGCTTTAGATTTAGATATTTTTATTCTTGTGGAACATATAAACCTTCTCATGGTCCCCTCTGGCCTACCATAGCTTCTGAAAGAATAGAGGACCTTTTGTCTTTGATTTTATTTTACCCAATAGTCTTAAAGTTCATAAGTACAGACTGTTTTCTCCAAATTTCTCTGTACACCTAACTTTTACTTTTTCTGCAAAAGTAGCCTTTTTTAACATTTTTTTTTTTTTTTTTTTTTTTTTTTTTTTGCGGTACGCGGGCCTCTCACTGTTGTGGCCTCTCCCGTTGTGGAGCAGAGGCTCCAGACGCGCAGGCTCAGCGGCCATGGCTCACGGACCCAGCCGCTCCGCAGCATGCGGGATCCTCCCGGACCGGGGCACGAACCTGTGTCCCCTGCATCGGCAGGCGGACTCTCAACCACTGTGCCACCAGGGAAGCCCTAGCCTTTTTAAAAAAAAAAGTTTTTGGCTGTGTTGGGTCTTCGTTGCTGTGCGCGGGCTTTGTCTAGTTGCAACGAGCGGGGTCTACTCTCCATTGCGGTGCGCAGGCTCCTCATTGTGGTGGCTTCTCTTGTTGCGGAACATGGGCTCTAGGCACGCGGGCTTCAGTAGTTGTGGCATGCGGGCTCGGTAGTTGTGGCTCGCGGGCTCTAGAGTGCAGGCTCAGTAGTTATGGCACATGGGCTTAGTTGCTCCGCGGAATGTGGGATCTTCCTAGTTCAGGGATTGAACCTGTGTCCCCTGCATTGGCAGGTGGATTCTTTTTTTAAAAAAATTTATTTATTTTTACTTTTGGCTGTGTTGGGTCTTCGTTTCTGTGCGAGGGCTATCTCTAGTTGCGGCAAGTGGGGGCCACTCTTCATCACAGTGCACAGGCCTCTCACTGTTGCGGCCTCTCTTGTTGCGGAGCACAGGCTCCAGACGCACAGGCTCAGTAGTTGTGGCTTGCAGGCTCCAGAGCACAGGCTCAGTAGTTGTGGCTCACAGGCCTAGTTGCTCCGCGGCATGTGGGGTTATCCCAGACCAGGGCTCAAACCCATGTCCCCTGCATTAGCAGGCAGACTCTCAACCACTGCGCCACCAGGAAAGCCCAGCAGGTGGATTCTTAACCACTGTGCCACCAGGGAAGTCCCCAAAGTAGCTGTTTTGATTTAAGTAGTATAACCTGCTCATTTTGGACAATTTGGAAAATTCTGAAAAGGATCATTGTTAATAAGCCCACCATCCCATAATCAGAGACTGATTTTATTTAGATATTATTATATTTGCTATTGCTAAGATATTGGCATATTTCTCTCCATTATGTGATTTTTTTCAAACAGCTTTACTGAGGTATAACTGACATAAAATAAGCTGCACATATTTAAAGTGCACAATTTGATGAGTTTTGGCATATTTGCACACTTGTGAAATCATCACCTCAATCAAGAAAAGGAACATCACCCAAAGTTCCCTGGCGCTCCCTTTGCAATCCCTCCTCCCAATGCTCCCCACCCCCCATCCCTAGGTAACCATTTACCTACTTTCTTTCACTGGATTAGTTTGCATTTTCTGGAAATGTATGTAAGTGGAATCATACAGTATGTACTTTTGTTTTGGTCTGACTTCTTTCACTCAGCATAATTACTTTGAGTTTCATCCATGTTGTTGTGTATTCATTTGTTTTTATTGATGAGTAGTATTCTGTAGTATGAATGTACCACACTTTGTGGACTTGTGGACCAACGTTTGGTCTGTTTCCAGCTATTGCAAATAAAACTGCTGTGAATATTCATGTATGGGCCTTTGTGTAGACATGCTTTTATTTCTCTTGGGTAATTACCTAAGAATGGAGTGGCTATGTCATATGGTAGGTGTATTTTTGCCTTTTCATCAGGAAACTGGCAAAGTATTTTTCCAAGCAGCTATACCATTTTCCGTTCCCATCAGCAGTGTATGAGAACTCCAATCCATCCTCCATATTACTGTCAACACTTGATATAGTCCATCTTTTTCATTTTAGCCATTCAAGGTGGTGTGCAATGGGTATCTCATTGTGGTCTTAATTATCATTTCCCTAATGACTAATGATATTGCACATCTTTTCTTATTCTTATGCCACTCAGATGTCTTCTTTGGTGAAGTATCTATTCAGATATTTTACACATTTTAAAATTTTGTTGTGTGTCTTCTTATTATTGACTTGTAAGTGTACTTTATATATTCTAGATCCAAGTCCTTTTTTGGATAGGTTTGTCTAATATTTTCTCCCAGTCTGTTGCTTGCCTTTTCATTTTTGTAATAGTGGGTTTTCAAGTGCAAAAGGTATTAATTTTGGTGAAGTACAGTTTATTGATTTTTTTTCTTGATAGCTTATACTTTTTGTGTCCTATTTAAGAAAATCTGCTAAACTGCAAACCAGTAAGATTTTCTCCTATGTTTTCTTCTGTTATGGTTTTTAAGTTTTAACTCTTAAGTTTTGATTTATAATTAATTTTTAGTTAATTTTTGTATATGATGTATGGATATGGATATGATACGGATATGAGGTATGGATCCAAGTTCATCTTTTGCATATGGTTCTCTACTTCCAGCATTATGAATAATTTTATATCATCCATTAGTACATGCGCTAGGATGAGCTTGGTATCTCTGCTGTATCATTGCATAGTTGTGTCACTTTGACTTTCTGTATCTCAGTTTACTAATCTGTACAATGGGAATAATAGTGATTGGCCCTATCTCTCTGACAGGATTGTTAAAGAGATCAACTTGAGATAAGTAATATTGTTCATAATTTTTCCTTCTCTGGAAAGTTGAAAACATGGAAGTCAACCTGAATCCCTCCATGATCATCATCACACTCAGACACCTCTTAGGTATTTCTCGAATCTGTTATCTCCTCAGAACCCCGACTCCCACTGTCCTGGTCAGGCCAGACTCTTCCTTTCTCATCAGGCTCATTGCAGTGATCCTACCAACTGATCTGCTGCTTCCAGGCTTGCTGCCCTCAGACCCAGCCTCTCTGCTGCCTCCCGGCTGATCCATCAAACCTTGTCAGTCATGTTATCTTCTGCTGACACTGTCTCATCTGCAGGATCAAGTCCAAGCTTTAGGCCAAGCCCTCCATGCTCTGGCCCTGCCTCCCCTCTAGTCTGCCCACTTGCGCACATGCACACACACACACACACACGCACGCACACATGTACACTCACATCCTTGCCATTGTTCACCTCCATGACTCTTGACTCTGGCTGTGAGATGTGCTCCTTCCCTGCATTTCCATTGTACTCTGGGCCACCTCCATGCCCAGAGTGTCACGTTGCTTTTCCACATTGCATTGTAAGTACCATTTGCATCTCCCGCATCTAAATGTAAGCAGTTCAAGAAATGGAACTGTTGGGCTTCCCTGGTGGTGCAGTGATTGAGAGCCCGCCTGCCGATGCAGGGGACACAGGTTCGTGCCCCGGTCCGGGAGGATCCCACAAGCCGCGGAGCGGCTGGGCCCATGAGCCATGGCTGCTGAGCCTGCGTGTCCAGAGCCTGTGCTCCGCAACGGGAGAGGCCACAACAGTGAGAGGCCTGCGTACCGCAAAACAAAACAAAACAAACAAACAAAAAAAGGCACTGTTGTTTTATCCATTTTTATTTCTTGACATCCAGCATAGAGCCTGGCCCAGAGCAGAACCAAGAGTTGTTTGAAGAACTAAACATGATACTAAGAAAGGGATGACTATTTTTGTAAAGAATTATAGCAGTTCAATGCAGAAATGGCTCTTGGAAATCATCCAGGTCAGCATTTCCCTATCCAGATCCAGAGCCAGTGACTATGAACACTTTGTACCTTTTTCTCTGGAATGAGGGGCAGGCAAAGGGGAAAGGGCTGGAGTTGCTGTAAGGCCTTAATCTTTTGTCTTAGCACGAATCATCAGCAAGTCCTAGATCGAGAAGTAGGAGGTGGGAGGAAAGGTTATTAAGGACAGTATCTGAAGATGAGACTAAGATCATCTTAGTGTCTCTCCACAAATTACTTGTTAAAAGGAAAAATAGGGGCTTCCCTGGTGGCGCAGTGGTTGAGAGTCCGCCTGCCGATGCAGGGGACACGGGTTCATGCCCAGGTCCGGGAAGATCCCACATGCCGTGGAGCGGCTGGGCCTGTGAGCCATGGCCGCTGAGCCTGCGCGTCTGGAGCCTGTGCTCCGCAACGGGAGAGGCCACAACAGTGAGGGGCCCGCGTACCGCAAAGGAAAAATAAACACTATAGGGGAGATGCACAAGAATATGAATGTACTTACTGCCACTGAACTATACACTTTCAAAAATGGCTAAAATGGTAAATTTTGTGCTGTGTGTATTTTACCACAATTTAAAAAGTAGACAAAGGGGTAAACTATATAATAGAAAAACTAGGCAATAAATACTTTAATGAAGTGATCAAAATTAACATCACCAATAAGGACAAATGGACATCTTGTGCCTCTGGATGTGATGCCTGAAAAGCATTTATGCAGCAACGTCAGTCCATCCATGAGGAGTCATCGACAGACCCAAATTAAGGGTCTTGATGTACAATAACTGGCCTGTACTCATCAGAAAAATATCAATGTCATAAAAGATAAAGACAGACTGACGGACTGTTCCAGATTGAAAGGTGACTGAAAAGCTATGACAGCTAAGTGTAATACATGATCCTGAATTAGATCCTGCACCAGGAAAAAGAAGTTTCTTCTTTTATTAAGTAAAGCACCTTATTAGAACAGCTGGTAAAGTTGGAATATAAACTGTAGATTGCTAAGACCATTGTTAAATTTCCTGAATTTGATAACTGTCCTGTGGTTATGGACGAGACTATCCTTGTTTTTAGGAAACACACACTGAAATATTTAGGGCAAAGTGACATGATACGTACAACCTACTCTCAGATAGTTCAGAAGTAATAAACATTAATGGTAAAGCACGTGTGGCAAAATGTTAAGAATGGATGACTCTGTATAAAAGACATGAGGAGTCCTATGTACTGTTCTTGCAAACTTTTCTGTAAGTTTGAAAGTGTTTCAAAACAGAAAAGTTTTTAAATTGCCTTGGTGTTGATTCAATAAATGTCGTTACATCCATACAAGGGTATATTTGACAGTCATTAAAAATATATTTATTGACATAGAAACAAATTCATAATATATAATTGATTGAAGCAAGCAAATTGCAGTATGATCTATTTTATTCAGAACAAAACAAAAATCTCCTTTTCTGAAAAACAGTTTGAAAAGATGTATACCAAAATGTTAATTTTGGTTATCTCTGAGTTATGGAATAAAGGGAAATTTAAAATTTTTTATTTTTGTTTATCTATATTTTCTACTTTTTCTACAATTGCATGCATTAATTATGTAATAAAAATTATTTAAAAATCATGAAGAAACAAGTGACCAAAAAGCCTTAAAGCCACCCAAGTGCGTGGACTGACTGGGAACCCTCTGAGCTGGGTACCTCTGGTAGCCTCTTTCTGCAGCAGAAGCTCCAAGTCCTTTCAGCTTCCAAAATCACACTGTGGTAAATTAAAGAAAAAGAAAAAACTCCTTATCTTCCATCCTCTGTCTTCTCCAACTTTGCTTTCTCTAGATGGAAAGCCCTCAGAGAGTTGTTGCTGGTGTATTTGGTATTCTAAACTGTTCTCCACGTGTTTAAGTGTTTTCTGCTCCCTGGTCAATTTAAAATAGGTTTTTAACTGCTGCTCCTCACAGGCTCCTGGACTTTTCCATAACTAATTGGAAGATGTTGGATTTTAAGGACCTCATGGAATGAATAAGCACCTTCCTTAACTTCCGTTCTCCCTTTTTCTCAGCAGGCCCAGGAATGATTGCCGCATTCCTGACGAGGAATTTCAGGCAAGGGCCTGAAAGATCTAATAGTCACTTTTCAAAGATGCTTTCTTTGAACTCTCTCACTCAGAGAGCGACTACAACGAAGACAAAAAGCACAGCAGTTGTGATATCATTAATGTGTCCCTCTAATCCGCTCTATCAGGGCCGTCGCTCATGGTTGACTCTACTTCTGGATGTCCAAAAAAATCAGATCATCATCTACCACATTTACCCTTTAAGATGGTGTTTTCCTGTGAATTGAGCATCATGTCATGGTCTTCTTATTTTTATTCAAAATGTTTTAATGAATTTGTTTCATATCCTTCATTTCTGGGTCTTGAGTTCTTCATCAGACCCTTTAATATTCAGTCTCTGAGCACGGATTTATAGATTTTTGCTTGTTATATATTGTGCCTCTTAAGATATGTTGGACTTTCTTGTCATCTTGACACTGATTTACCAGAATGAACTTCCTGGGAGAACAGTGTTATGAAGAAATTGTTCCACTCTGACAGCAGGTGATTTTCACTAGTTTTGCTGAGTTTAGAGACTCAACGCGGGCACTTTGAAAATTGCAGTAGCCATGATCTGCAGGCAGCTGGGTCTGGGCATTTTCCTAATGTGACCTATTACCAGCTCATAATATTAGCTTCTTATGTTTGGAGATAGGCAACCGAGTTTATATATAGATTTCATTTTTTAAAAAAATATTGCCAAGTGGCAAGTAAACATAGCATGAAGTAAAGCCTTGTTTATTTATTCAATCTCATATCTTACTCAACTCTAGTTCTAAGAAATCTTTCTTATTACTTATGATATCATTTGTCCTTTAAAATAAAGCCAAAACATGCTTAAAAGCAACATGAAACTAAACAAAGGAAAAATTCAGTATTCTTCGGGTCATGGTTGTTCAAAATGTGAAGTGGTCAGAAAATATTTCTTCCTATTTTTATCTTAATTACCTCCAATCCCTTTCAGGAGCAAAACAGCTTAAAAGTTTGCAAATAAATTCATTTGTCTATGTAGCCATTTCCCTTGGGTTTGGAATAATCTTCCTTAACTACGTGAAAAACCTAGACCTAAGGTTATACTCAGAGAGAAAGTGAGACAAGACCACAGGTATAGTCATGCCAAGTGATAGCTAACTGAGGATGCAGAGGTACCAGTTAGGAAACTACTGAGAACTGGGTTTGGTGGCAGTAGTGGGATGAAAGCTTGTGGCTCCAGAGGTGTTTAAGGAGGGGCTCAAAGGACTGATACCTGTGCCTTTACTGGCTGACTGGCTTGCAATCTGGATAGGGAGATACTGACTTGGATGATTTCCATGAGCCATTTCTTCACTGAGCCATATTCTTTACAAAAATAGTCATCCCTTTCCTAGTATCATGTTTAGTTCTTCAAACAACTCTTGGTTCTGCTCTGGGCCAGGCTCTATGCTGGATGTCAAGAAATAAAAATGGATAAAGCAACAGTGCCTTTTCTTGAGCTGCTTACATTTAGGTGGGGGAGACGCAAATGGTACTTACAATAGGTAACTGAGGTAGAAATCAACCTGGAGAGTGTGGTGTTACAGTGAGGAACCCATTTCATCATAGCCTCAAAGACTAGAAGGATGGTGGAGGCCCTTGTTTTTGCTATAGGTACTGTTACTGTCAAACACTGACCTTTGTGAGAGGTGACCTTTGAGCCCCTCCTTAAACATCTCTGGAGCCACGAGCTTTCATCCCACTACTGCCACCAAATCCAGTTCTCAGTAGTTTCCTAACTGGTACCTCTACATCCACTCTTGCCTTCACCAGTCCATTCCCTACAGGGCTAATCTTGAAATGCAAACTTTAAACCTCCACAGCAGCTTCCCATTCTGTTAGGCTAAAATCCAATTTGTACAGGACTGGGTCTAGTCTTTCTATCCTGTCTCATCCACTACCATTCTCCCCTCCTGTTCTGTGGTACAGCCATGGGGCCTCACTGGCCTCCCTTCAGTTCCTCAGAAGCTCTATACTCCCACCTGCCTCCATCTGGGTCAGGCTCCTTTGTTATAGCATCTCACACAACCATGTCCATCTCCTGCAGAGCACTTCCCCTCAGTTTGTATTGATATATTCCTCATGGTCTCTCTTTGATTAAGTGTAAGCTCTGCCAAGGAAGAGAATCCATCACTGCTGTATCACCGGCACCAAACCCAGTGATTGGTTAAGTCAGTAAAACTTAAGATGAGGTCTAGGTTGAGTTACCATTTTCTGTTGAGAAGCATTAGCTCCACAAATTGGTATGATTGCATCATTGCCACAAAGGGACCAAGCAACTTCCATTTACCTCTTACCTCAATTTACCTCTTGAGTAAATTCCTGTCTGTTATGACAATGCGGCAGTCATTAAATTCTGTAATCATTTACTATGCAAATTACATTGGCTCAAACTTACTCTGGCTCAACTGCTGCACCCGTCCTCTCTCCCCTTCAAAGCATCTCTCAGCTCTTCCTGGAAGGTCCTAAAGTGTAACAGTTGCCACGCCTCACCTGTCCTGTCCTTTCCCTCTGGCTCTACTCACCTGATTCTCATGTCCCAGTGGCCATGGTCTCGAAACCAGTGGCCTTGTCAGTAGTCCCCCTGTGAGATCACCATATCCACACCCCGGTTGGCTACCAGGGTTTTGACACAAGGGGTCTTCCCCACATAAAGGAAATGTTTGGCCCAAAGACAAATGTAAGTTTCTACCGCTAGAGACCAAAACAGTTCAAAAAGTTTAAAAAACAAAAATAACAACGAAAATCTTTAAGTTGCCCAAATCAGCCCAGACGTATGAGATATGCATTGCCTTATTTAATTGTCACAAAAATCCTATCATGTCTGTGCTACTGTGTTCATTTTAGAGCTGAGAAAAACTGAGGCTCTAGGATGTTGAGTGACTCACTGAAGTCCAACAGCGTCGGGGCCATGATTCAAACCCAGGTCTAATGACTTTAGCTCTTAACCAGTATTTTATATTGCAGACCAAGGTCAACAGAAATGGCTGACATGGGGACTTGCATACAATTAACTTCAATTAGCCCTTGTAGACCAAAATCATTCTGTAAAGGCAATATCCAAAGGCTTGACTGAAGATAAATTTTTTTTTTTTTTTTTTTGCGGTACGCGGGCCTCTCACTGTTGTGGCCTCTCCCGTTGCGGAGCATAGGCTCCGGACGCGCAGGCTCAGTGGCCGTGGCTCACGGGCCTAGCAGCTCCGCGGCATGTGGGATCTTCCTGGACCGGGACACGAACCCGTGTCCCCTGCATCGGCAGGCAGACTCTCAACCACTGTGCCACCAGGGAAGCCCGATAAATTATTTATATAAAGATACACAGAGTATATTCCTAAGTGTTAGCTTCATCATCTTAATCTTTTAACTTTATACATGCTCACAGTTAAGGCATTTTCTCCCCAGGTCTGTACTTCTAAATGTTTATGTATTTCTCCTTGTAACCACATAACCTCCTAACACCACCCAGGCAGGGGCCTGCTGTGCAGACTCTCAAGGCCTGAGTTTCCCTTCAGCGGCTCATGTGATGCTCCTTGAGGACTCAGCACAGTCATGCGGTCATGCCGCCCAGCTTGTGCTTATTCTTAGTTTCAGGTAGTGTGGGGATGGATTTCCTGCCAGAATCCGGCCTTGGCATGCCATGTAACTGACCACAAGCCATGGCCCATCGTATGCTATTTATAGCAAGTGACAAAAATAGCCTCACCCCTCTGAAAGGTGTACTTGTGCCATATGCCCCCTGGCCTCCTACCATCTGACAGGCACTTCTCTCCAGACCTCAGGATGCAACAGGACTGTCTCCTCACACCGACCCAGAGGCACCGTGTCCCTCTTGTGTGCACGCCTCCTGCTCCAGAGGCAGCCAGGGGTGGGAAGGCACCAAGGCAGGGCCTCAGCCCTGAGGTCAAGGCAGAACATAGTAACAGACCCAAGGAAGGAGCTTGGGGAGTGGGAGTAAGATAAAACCAAACGCAGTTGTTGGAGTTGGGTGCAAAATCAGGGTGAGATCATGAACACTGCAGATCTGATTCTGAGTTGTGAATGCCCCAGAGACCCACTGATCTCCAAGCCTGGGCTGGGCCTGAGTTTGGGGATGGCGAGGTTAATGGAAAGGACTGGAGTGACCGGCAGAGTGTGGACAGACCCTGCCCCTCTCTAGCCGCGTGCAGGTGAGCAACTTACTTCATCTCTCTGGGCTGTTTCCTTATCTGAGAGGGTAGACCTAGAGGAACAACTCCTATGCTAGGTGTGTGCATCAGAATTACCCGGGACCTTGTTAAAATCAGGGTGCCTGGGGCCCTCCTTGTACATTGATTCAGAAGGTCTGGGAGGATCCTGGGGGTCTGGACATTTTGCAGGTTCCCCAGGAGATTCTGATCCGCCCAGTGTTGGAGAGCCCCTGTACGAAGTGAGCCCCAAGGGGTCTTCCAGCTCAAACGTCCCTTTATGCTAAAGTTTACTAAACCAGGTGTAAGAAAGCATAGAAGATAGGCGTTCACCTCACTTAATTATTAGGCAGCATTAGAATCAGACACTTTATCAGTCGCTTGTTGCATCCTAAGAAATATCAGTTGGGAGCTTATTCAAAGCCAGCTTTTTGCGTGTTAGGCTGAAACTCTGGGATTGATTTCACCCTCTTCTATATCCTCTTTTAGGTCATCCCTCCCTGTCCCCTGGTTTAATTACGAGGGGTCACAAACTGGGGACCAGAAAGACAAATCCAGGCAGGCCACACATGAGCTTTACTTAGTCTGACCAGTGTTAGAAAAACAAAATTCAACTGAGTAAATTTGAAGATCTAATTGGCTTTATTCATCCCATCTAGTTAAATAGAAGGGTGCTCTGAGGAGTTGTACAAAGTGAAAGGTTTTTATAGGTGAAAGGAGGGTGGGTCAGGAAGGTATTAGCAGGAGAAAAGAAAGGGGTGTTTCAGGCCAGACTGTCTTCTTTGGGGGGAGGGGAATGGCAGGTGTCTTTATCAGGCAGATAACCTTGTTCCCATAGATTGTTTCAGATTGACTGTTTCAAAGGTCGCATTTCTAGGTGGGATTGAAACTGCAATTAAGTCTTGGTTTGCTGTCTGAGGGGGCAAGTGACTCCATTTGGGGCTTGCCCTTTCTTTTTCATGCCAGTATTTTTTTTAAAAGTCTGAATTTGTGCGGGGTCAGACTGGGCATTTGCTTTCCAGCTCCCCCTGGCCCTGCCACACCAAGTGTGTTACACCAGTGGCTTCAGCTCTTTGCCCTCACTGCCTAGACCCTGACGTTAGATCTGAGCTCACCTCCTGTGTCTAGCTCAAACCTCTTTCTGAGCATTAGCCCCAGAGACCCAGATGCCTCTTGATAGATAATCCAGTTTGGGTACTTAACAGAAGGCCTCGCGTGTAGTACAGGGCTAAGTAAATCTTAGCTAGGGGTGTTATTATCCCTACTGTGCACCTCTTCTTAGGGTCTCACAGGCACCTCAGCTCAACCTGTTCAAAGCAGCACTCATCACTTTCCTCACCTTCACCCCAAGCTGCTTCTCCCCGTTTCCTCTTTCCACAAATGATCTCATCATTAAGTCCTCTAGACTGTGTGGCCCTGGGCTCTTTGGTCTCCTTCATTCTGATTCATCATCACAGCTTATGAAAAATCTCTCTTGATTCCATCTAGTTTTCTCCATCTCTGCTGTCACCATTCTAGTCCCAGAGACCATCATTTCTGCCAGAACGATGTAGTTACCTAATTATTCTCCTGCACACATTATTGTTTCCATCTAACCCATTGTTCAATTCGAAGCCACAGTGTTGTTAGGGGAACCACTGACTGAAACTGCCTGTCCTGGCCAGACACTATAGTAACCCCTTGCATGAGTCATCTTACAACAGGAGGTCAACAACCAAATGGAAGAATTTGGGAAAGGTCAGTAGGAGAGAGGAGACTCCAGTCCATATGTCCTGCCAGCCTCCCAGAATCCTGCTCGCTGGACTCCATCTTGGCTGAGTGATGTGCACGCCACCAGGAAGCACCCTGAGTCAGAGGGCTTCGCCAGAGACAACCTGGAAACTAACCTCATCACCATAGAACCTGAGACTGCGAGCCACGTGGCAGAGCAGTTCTCCTGAGTTCCCTTATACTACTGCTCTCCACCTTGGGGGCCCCTTTCCAATAAAGTCTCTTCCTTTGTCAGCATGTGTGTCTCCTCGGACAATTCATTTCCAAGGGTTAGACAAGAGACCACTCTTGGGGCCTGGAAGGGGTCCCCTTTCCTGCAACAGTTTTACTAAATAAATTTGATCTTGCCTCTCGCCTGCCTGCAGTGGCTTCCCAGGGCCCCAGGATAAAACCCAAATTCCTTACCGAGACCCCCCCCCAGTCTGGCTCCTGCTTCCTCCCCAGCCTCCCCCGGCGGTCTGCATTCCAGCCATCTGGGATTTGTGTTGTCTCTTCGATTGGCACAGGGAAGAGCTAAATCAGACTCCACCTTGGATCTGTTTCTTTGACTTTAACCTTTGCTTTTAAAAAAAAAAAAAATTATTTATTGGCTGCGTTGGGTTTTTTTGCTGTGCACGGGCTTTCTCTGGTTGTGGCGAGCGGGGTCTAATCTTCGTTGCGGTGCGCAGGCTTCTCATTGTGGTGGCTTCTCTTGTTGCGGAGCACAGGCTCTAGGCACACGGGCTCTAGGCGCACGGGCTTCAGTAACTGTGGCTCGCGGTCTCTAGAGCGCAGGCTCAGTAGTTGTGGCACACCGGCTTAGTTGCTCCGCGGTATGTGGGATATTCCCGGGCCAGGGCTCGAACCCGTGTCCCCTGCATTGGCAGGCGGATTCTTAACCACTGCGCCTCCAGGGAAGTCCAAGAAAATGTAATTCTTAAAGTCACAGGAACACTTAAAGAAGATGCAGTTCCTTCACTGGACTAAAATGTAGATTTTGGCTTTACCTAGTAAGCCAGAATGAAGGAGAAAATGTGAACTTTGTCTGTAGAGAGCCTGAGGTCTGGGCCTAGACCACCACTTACTGCATGCGTGCCTTTGGAAAATTTATTCAGCCTCCCTGCTTTACTTTCTTTCTTGTAAAATGGGGAAAATGAGACCTACCTTGCAGGATGGTTTTGAAGACTGAATACAAAATGTAAAGGATCCAGCACAGCCCTGGTGACCAGGTGCTCATCAATGGCATTGTTTAAAAGTCCTCCTGCATTTTAATTATTTAAAGGTCTCGTGGCCTGGCTCAGAGTTACAGGGAGCTCAGGACATACTGTACCCCTGGTGGGAAGAGGCACTATGTCTTTACTGTCAGTGCCTTAAGAGAATGAGGAAAAGCTGGCAGAGCACTAGGAAAGCAATTGCAGCAAAGAAGCATGGGAAATGAAAATGGGAGAATTTGGTTCTCACTGGATCTCGGAGTCACACTGAAGAGCAGGGATTTCTTTTCCTGTTCCCTTTTCCTTCTCACTTGCTCAGGAGGGAGGCTTCTCAGGGAGGGCAGCCAGGGGCAGGATTCCAACGGGCAGAAGAAGGAGCCTTGCTTCTCCAGTCTGCTGCTCTCTCCAGTGCTTTAATGAAATTCATATTCAGACATTAAAAAAAAATATAACACTGGGGCTTCCCTGGTGGCGCAGTGATTGAGAGTCTGCCTGCCGATGTAGGGGACACGGGTTCATGCCCCGGTCCGGGAAGATCCCACATGCCGCGGAGCCTGCGCGTCCGGGAGCCTGTGCTCCAAAACGGGAGAGGCCACAACAGCGAGAGGCCCGCGTACCGCAAAAACAACAACAACAACAACAAAAAACACTTTGTTTTTTTAATTTCAAAGGCAAATCATATTCATTCTGGAAAATTCATAGAGGCAAAAAGAAGAAAAAAATTATCCAAAATTCTACTGCTAGACAACTACTGAAACCATTTGGGAGGCTATCCTTTCAAAGTTTTTTCTAAGCAATAAGGACGTAAACCAGTATATTCTTATAATAACAAACGAGATGGAATGGTACACACTGTTCCGTAATGTGATCTTTTTCACTAGGCAGATTTCCATGTCAGTAAATGAATGTATCTAATGTCATGATGGGCGACATCAGTGGATGCTCAGGTAGCCAGCCACAGGCACCCATGGTGCCCTCCCTGGATGGAGACTTGTAGCTTGTTTCTGTGAACCATGGTTCAGTGAGCAGCTTTATAGTCGAACTTAGTACAACCCACAATTGTTTCCTTACAGTGAATTCTCACATTCAGTCTTAACTTTCTCAAAAAAAAAGAAGACAATAAGACTATGTGATTAAAATTTTTAAATCACAAGGAGGCCTCTTTGGAGAGGAGGGAAGAAACTGTAACTCAGCATATGATGATTTTATTTCCGATTCTGCTCAACCTCCACGTTTATCTCAAGCACAGCCTTATTTCTCCTCAACAAACTTCAGAAACAAGACAAAGTCCTTGTCCTTAAAGAGATTACAATCTAGTAGCCGATATAAGAGACACAATAATTCTCTTTCATTTACACAAAAGTACCTGATTTTTTACCATGAGAAGCGAGGACAAGATGGATGCAATAATAATAATAGCCAATGTTTAATGAGAACTTACCATATCTGTGAATTGTTAGTATATTAAATGTTATACAATTGTATACACAATGTGTATACAATTGTATAACAAATGTTACACAGTGTTATACAATGTATAACAACTGTTAGTATATTAAATGTATACAGTATATACAATGTTATATACAGAATAAGCATTGTGATGTAACTTTCCAGATATTGCGGCCTGAAAACGGGCTTGCTGATGTCCCCCATGGTGGGGTTCATAGTGACCAATCAGTGCACCTTCCACTCGCCGGTCGGCTTTCCTCAGATCGCAGTGGCTGTGTTGGTCATGGAGAAAGTTGGTCATTCCAGCGAGCATTACCGCCTTGCTCTGTTTCCCCCCAAGCCCACCAAGGAGCCACCTTCCATCGATCTCCGGCACCTCAGTGATGGCTTTTTCTTTGGCCACCCCAAGCCGGCGCAGTTTGCCGCTTTGGCCTGTACCACTGGGTCTTCAATCCACGTCTTTGTGAATCCAGCCATCAGCAAGCCGGTGGGCCTTCCTGAAGACTTCCGGCGGGGCTTCCTGTGGCTGATGAGCCCGGCCCCAGTGTGAAGGATTGTATGGGAATCGCGCCTGCCAGAAAATAAAGTGCAGATGATCCTCTAAACAATTTCTTAAGTATAGTTGATTTACAATGTTGTGTTAGTTTTAGGTGTACAGCAAAGTGATCCAGTTATACATATTTTTTCAGATTATTTTCCATTTAGGTTAGTACAAGATATTGAATATAATTCCTGGTGCTATACAGTAAATCCTTGTCGCTTATCTATTTTACGTAGAGTAGTTTGTATCTGTTAATCCTATACTCCTAATTTATCCCTACCCCCTCCCTTTCCCCTTTGGTAACCAAAAGTTTGTCTTCTATGTCTGTGAGTCTGTTTCTGTTTTGTATACAGATTCATTTGTATTATTTTTTAGATTTCACTATTAAGTGATACCAAATAATATTTGTCTTTCTCTGTCTGCCTTACTTCGCTAAGTATAATATTCTCTAGGTCCATCCATGTTGCTGCAAATGGCAATATTTCATTCTCCAGATGGTTTCTTTTTATTCCTTAGCATGTCTTTTCACCCTTAGGAGAGGGTATTTTTTACCCTTTATGAGAGTCACCTAGCTCCACCGATCAAGCATCTCCTTGCGTCAGGCCTGGGCAAAGTGCTTCACACTCAGGGCCTCACTGAGCCCCCCCACAACCACCCAGCTGGGCTGGTGCTGCTCTTGCCTCCTTTTACAGAAGAGGAAAAGGAGGCTTGCAGAGTGGAAGTAATTGGCCTAAAGTCGTTCAGCTAGTGAGTGGGTCTGACTCTCAAGTCACCTGGGTGTGCTCTCTACGGGCATCTTTCTTTATCTCAAATATCTTCGCAGCACGGCCACACACTTGCTGTGGCTTAGGACCGCTAATCTGATGTGAGTCATTAAATGTCCTCAGCTTCTTATACTTAATAACCATGTGAACTCTTTTATTTTTAAGTTGTGAACCTTAAAAAAAACACAAAACTTTCATATATTTAAAACAACAAACACCTTTGACAATTTTCTGATAAATCCACAACCTCCATCAGTCACTAATGCCACACGTGGAAATCTAAAATGAACCACAAATAAACAAAATCTTTGATGCTGAAATACGTAAGGACCTTATTTTGGTGTAATAATAAAAATGGTTACCATTTCCTGAGCACTGACCACACAAAATGCTTTATGTTCATTACCTTAATTCATCCTATTTCTCTTCTACAAGGTAAGAGTTATTGTGGCCATTTTGCAGATGAGAACGTTAAGGCTTTAAAGGGAACATCTGGAGTCGGCGAAGGTGTTCTAGTCCAACCTCTGCCTCAGTCCTGAGAAAGGGAAAAGCACAGGCTTAATTTCTCTGGGCCTCAGTTTCCTCCTCTGAAAATATAACCTTTCCCAGCTGGGTCTCTGAATGTTTTTGAATGTGCAGAGAGTCTTTGATCTGCTTTTGAATTGCATTCCAAATCCCTACCACATATAACTAGCTTTGGAATACCCTGACCGTGACAAAAACAACATTAAAAGCTATTCCTGGGCTTCCATGGTGACGCAGTGGTTAAGAATCCACCTGCCAATGCAGGGGACACGGGTTTGAGCCCTGGTCCAGGAAGATCCCACATGCCACGGAGTAACTAAGCCTGTGCACCACAACTACTGAGCCTGCGCTCTAGAGCCCACGAGCCACAACTACTGAAGCCCGTGCGCCTAGAGCCCGTGTGCCTAGAGCCCGTGTGCCTAGAGCCTGTGCTCCACAACAAGAGAAGCCACCACAATGAGAAGGCTGAGCACTACAACGAAGAGTAACCCCCGTTCTCCGCAACTAGAGAAAAGCCCACACGTAGCAACGAAGACCCAACACAGCCAAAAATAAATAAAATAAATTTATAAAAAATAAAAAGCTATTCCTTTGTCATTTAATCCATTCAGTTTCACCCAATAATAGATCAGTTTTCAGGTTTTAAAGCACTTCACACAAGAATTCTAAATCTTGGCAAGACCACTAACCAGCAGCCTGGTGTTGGCAGGCATTGATCTATCTGACTTCTGGCATTTGACCACCTGAGGAAGGTCATCAGGGAAAACTCAGTCCTTGCAGTTCTTGCATGTGCATTACTTACCTCATCTTTGTAACTACCTCAAATCCAGTTTGAGTGTTTCCCCAGACCCAGACCCTGGAACTGACCAGAATTGAGAGTGCAGATGGATTTTTGGACATAACTCCAAGTTCATGTAAATCTCATGAGTTTAAGTGCTGATGACACAATCTTCCCGCTGCTCAAAATTTAAAAACTTGAATGTGAGCCAAAGTGGTGGGTGTTATGACGCTCATTGGTTTTTAGAGGGGAGGTTCTAGAGCTATGAACTTGTTTTAAGAATACAGAAAGAGGGACTTCCCTGACCGTCCAGCGGTTGAGACTTTGCCTTCCAATGTGGGAGGTGCGGGTTTGATCCCTGGTCCGGGAGCTAAGATCCCACATGCCTCGGGGCCCAAAAACCAAAACATAAAACAGAAACAATATTGTAACAAATTCAATAAAGACTTTAAAAATTGTCTACATCAAAAAAAAAAATCTTAAAAAAAGAATACAGAAAGAATAATAATTAAAAAAATACAGAGAGAGCCAAATCTTTAGTTGCATGTACTTGGAGGAAGCTAGATTTTACTACAAAGGTGGCAAAATAAATCTAGACTTTAAAAAAATCCAGTCAGCCATTCACCACTTTACACCATACGATGTTTTTGCTGAGCTGCTAGCAAGTAGGCATGTAGCTGTTGTTTGCTGGGCACTTCTGAGCAGATATGACTCCTGCATTTGCTAACAAGGAACAAGTACAGTAGTAATCCAAGCGGATAAAGAAAACCTTCAGGTGTGCAGATTTTCTAACTACATCTTTGTTACACTCGAATTCGTTCAAAAATCTACAGTAAGAGACAAGAGGTACAAAATATGTGTTCATGTTTTGCTTGGACAGATTTTGGCTCCTAGCAATTAATGCTTTCAATCACATTAAGCATATAAATAATGCTTTGTGACATAACAGTATTTCCCATTACAGATCGATTTTGTAGCATTTGTTCATAATCAGACTTGAAATGTTACCTAGAAACAAAATATGTTTTCCTTGAAACAGTCAGACCCTATTAGAAATCTAAGGCTTTACAAATCACCATGTTAACAGCTATGTCCCCTAGCTAAGGTTTTCTTTCCTTAAATAGTGTTAAATTCAGCCCCAGAAGCACTAGTCTCTTTGAGGGTTCTCTTCTTATGTGCACTGACTTGAAAGGAAAAACATAGTGCTCAAAATATATCTAATGTCTTACTATGTATAACTTAATAAACTAACCAGTATTCCCTTTTGGGGGAAAAGTAACGTTAGCACCTTTTAAAAAGTGTTATGCTTGGGCTTCCCTGGTGGCGCAGTGGTTGAGAGTCCGCCTGCCGATGCAGGGGACACGGGTTCGTGCCCCAGTCCGGAAAGATCCCACATGCTGCAGAGCGGCTGGGCCCGTGAGCCACGGCCGCTCAGCCTGTGCGTCCGCAATGGGAGAGGCCACAACAGTGAGAGGCCCGTGTACCGCAAAAAAAAAAAAAAAAAAAAAAAAGTGTTATGCTTATAATTGGGTTACACTATATTATTTTCTCATTTTTTAAAAGACAGGTTCTCATAGCTTGAAAAAAATGTGTCAGCCTATTTCTAGGTAAGAGGAGTTATTCTCATTTCTTGACCACATCTACTGTGGGTGAGCAAAGAAATAAAGGGAACATAGATTCAGAGATTTGGAGCAGTAAAATTTAGTGTTAAACGGCAGAGATTTTGGAGCAAGGAACACCTGGATTTGAGTTCTGGTCCTGCCATATAATCAGTCTGGAATCTTGGGCAAATTACTTTTCATTCAGCGAATGTCAGGTATTTTGTAAAATTTTTTTGTAGTATCCCCCCAGGAGTATTCTCTTTGATTAAAGCTACAACCTCTCATTCATTCAGCAAATAATTACAGAGTAGTTATTGTAGGTTAGGCTCTACAGTTCTAGGTCCTGGGAGGCAGCAGTAAATTAGACAACTCAGGCTCTTGTTGTCACAGAGCTTATGTACTAGCTCAGAGAAGATGGACAACATACAAACAAGATAGTGTCAAATGGTACGTTTGGTTGAACGGTGGCACCCCCAAAAGATGTGTCTACCTCCTAACTCCTGGAACCTGTGAATGTGAGCTTACTTGGAAAAATGGCTTTTTGCAGGTGTAATTTAGGATCTAGGATTAGATCACCCTTGATTATCCAGGTGGGCCCTAAAGCCAATGACAAGTGTCCTTATGAGAGACACACAGAAGACAGACACAGAGAGAGGAAGAAAAGGCTGTAAGATGGAGGCAGAGTGGAGTAATGCAGCCACAGCCAAGGAACGCCTGGAGCCAGAAGCAGGAAGAAGCAAGCAAGGAAGGATTCTCCCCTAGAGCATTCAGGAGCCAGTCCTGCCAACACCTTGATTTCAGACTCCAGCCTGCACTGTGAGCTTCTGTTGTTGAAAGCCACCCTCTTTTGTGGTAATTTGTATGGCAGCCCTAGGAGACAAATATAAATGGCAATAGGTACATACCAAGGAGAAAATAAAACAGGGAAATGAGACGGGGACTCAAATGGGACTGCTGCAAATAGTGGAGTCGGGAAGGTCCTGCTGAAGAAGCATGTTTTGAGTTACCCCAGTATGTGTGAGATGGGGGTTCCAAATCAGAAGGATAGCAAGTGCAAAGGGCCCAACCTGGAAATGAACTTGGTGTGTTTGAGGACCAAAGTCAGTGGGGCTGCTATGGGAGGTGACAGGGAGTGGGGCTGATGAGTTGGGAAGGGACCAGTTGCTATAGGGCCTCCTAGGCCTTGATAAGAAGTCCAGATTTTCCTCCAACTGAAACCTGTCTCTGAAAGGTCTTACCATTAAACTGACCTGCACGTTCTCTAATTAGCATAGAGAAGTATATATGTATTAAATAAGTAAGTATGAATATGTTCTGAACATTCTAATAGTTGGATTTTTAAAATGCAAAACTTTTATAATCTTACTCATGTCATCTCATCCCACTGTTAAATTCTCTATCAACAGTGAATAATGTCACAAATGGTACATATGAAGTCAAACACCACAGGACACAGTAGAAAATCCTCAGAGGGATCCTTTATTTCATTCACTTTCTCCTTCTAAGGTGGAAGTTCAACCTGTAAAAGTTATTTCTTCCAGTTCAGCCAGTGGCTTGGAACCTGCTTTGTCAATTACATGGTGTAAGTGGTCCCAGGGCAGGTCCAAGGGTTGTGGATTCACCAGGACTGGATGAGATGGGTTCCAGAGCTCCACTAAGCAGGCTTTCCTAGGACCCTACTCCCTATTCCTATCAGAGATCAGCAAGGAAATGGATTGGATTTCTGTTCACTTTTTCAAAGATCAGATCTGCTTCATTTACATGTCAAGAAAAATTTCTCAAGTATGATAAAGTGTTTACCATTTTCCTATAGTTCTTCAAATGCCTGACATTCATCTTTTCTCCCTACCTTTAAAATTCCTTTCTTTTTCACATAACCTTTCTTAACTGCTTCTTCTTGTAAAAAACAAAGACAAAACAAAAAACAAAGACGGGTGGATCTGTTGTGCACATGAGCAGGTCCATGTAGAAGAATGCACAGAGATTTATATGCCATTTACAGTAACAGCTCAGAGTACAAAGTCAAGAAGAAGAATCTGAAATATCAGCCTTGCTCTGAAAGAAGCCTGTGTAGGATGAGATACCACTGAAGCTTAATCAGAATTTTCCCTCACCAATTATTTAACAGTGGCAAATGTAAAAACTCTGCAGTTAAAATACATAGCAGTCACTCCCTATAATGCCCTCTCCCCGCTCACCCAACTTCTGAATAATAGGGCTTTTTCAAATTTTATTCCCCTTCAGTTCAAATATCATGGAAAAAGCTAAAAAGTCATGTTTTAGCAATGTATCCCCACAGAGCACTGTAATTTACCAAGATTTTAATGTGTTTGGACAGAAACCTTACTCAAAGATCAGTGATGACTATTTTCCAGCAAATATTGAGTAAAAAATAATTTTAACCCCAATCTGAGGTGATAAACTTGCTTTTTGGGGGGACACAACTGCTGTAAATGAGATAATTATAGCAATTATCCAGGACAATAAAAGAAAGCCTATGACAGTCTGTCATATTATGGTGAATGTGCATCAAAGCTCATCATGGTTTTTGGTGAGATCTTCCCCATAATTAGTAGCCTGACTTCCAACAAACATGTTCCAGTTGTCCAAGATCTCCTCTTTAGTGAGCTTTTCATCCTGTAGGAGAAAGAAAAGAGCTCTGTCACAGAAACTCTGGTCACTCTGAGTCATCACAGCATGAAGCTCATGGTATTTCATTGATCTGCAACATTTAAGATATTACATTTCATAATAAGCTACTAGGTACCTCCTTCATCTACCATCACTGCCCTGCAAAACCCCAAATTGGAACAGCCTCCTGCTACAAAAGCTGTGCTAAAATATAT
Organism: Stenella coeruleoalba; assembly: GCF_951394435.1. Lineage (NCBI taxonomy): Eukaryota > Metazoa > Chordata > Mammalia > Artiodactyla > Delphinidae > Stenella > Stenella coeruleoalba. The sequence goes on from NC_137154.1 coordinate 26,056,693, forward strand.
CAGAAAAGTCCTCAAGGAATTGAGGAGCCAGAGTCTAGTTATGTCTACACACAATGCTGGCATTCCCAAGACAGGCCCCGAAGAATTCTACTTCCCTTTTATGGCTTGACTGCAAAACTTGACTGTCTCCCGAGAATTTGCAGCTGTGATCAAAATGGGAAGAGGCAGGACTTCTTTCTAAATCTCATTTATTTATTTATTTGGATACTGACCAATAGATATTGGCTCGGAGCCAGCACGGTGAGCTGGCCTGAGGATGCCGAGACTTTAATGTGATGGGCTTTCTTCTGCCTCACATGCTGCAGATGTCTGATGAGTGTCTGCTGACTGAATGAATGGATGAACAAGCTTGTCCTAGGGCAACACAGGGCACACCTCTTAAATCCATGCCTGCCCACAGCCAACAAAGTGACCGGTTCTGCGATCCTAGGAGATGGCAGTGAACGTTAAGTGTGACCCACAGCAGACTCTCCAGGAACAGGAACGTCTGGGCCTAATGAGCTCACCGTGGGTTATCACGGTGTTGGCTGAAGTTCACAGGTCTCCGATGTAGGGCAGGAATGAGAGAAGTCAATAAGGACATGGCCACATGGGCCAAGGCAAACATCAAAGAAGCAAACAGAACCAATCTTATGTAAACTGTCTCCCTTCAAGGAATGATTCCAGAGGACGCTGAAATACCTTATTTTTGTCCGACTCATACACCAGGTGCCTGGCCTCAGCCTGTGCGTGGTCATAGTCTTGTGGGAGGATCCAGTGGCGGATCTCATCTTTGTCCAGCTTCCCGTCCTTGTTCAGATCTCGGAATTCATTAAACTGCTCCCGTTCTGACAGCACCCAGTCTGGCTCAGGGCCATTCTCCTCGTGGGAAAACATATCAGCTGGAAGGAAAGGCTGTTCTTGGTTATAAAGACAAGTGGGAAGGTAAGTCCAAGAAAACCTGACCTCTAGCAATCTAGAGACCTAACCAGACACCTGGGGGCAGTCTCTTGGGTAAATAATGCAATGATTTATCCACTATGAAGGCCGCTTAGTGGGCGAGAAAGAACTGTGCTTGGGAGCCAGAAGATGAATCCTGGCTTTTGACTTAGTTCAGTCCCTCGTCTGTAAAGTGGAGACAATAACTTATTACTCAGAAGGTTATTATGAAGGTCAAATGTGAAAGCCCTCTACAACCCAGCCTGGAACTATACAGGTGAAAACTAATAACAATGACCAATAACAGCACTTTCTATGGTCCAGATGCTGTGTAAAGCACATACTTTTTTAAATTTGATTTTTCATGACAATCCTATGAAGTTAGGTGTCATTATTCCCACTTTATAGATGAAAACACCAAGGCACAGCCTTAACCCAAGGACCCACAGCTAGTATGAGAATGTAGTAGGCTACACAGGAGCATGGGCACCCTGCTTCCAACCCATAGTCTTAACCACCGTGTTTACTACAATTGCTGTTTATATCATTTCCAGGGGGCTTTCACATATATTTGATTTCATCCTTATAGCAATTTTATAAGATAGATAAATACCCTCATTTTAGAAAATGGCAGGGAAAGGAAGAAGAAGGCAAAGTTTATCCATCGTTTGCTAAGCTACTAGATCTTCTTGGAAAAGAGATACCCTGAGGGCAATTTCTCTTTTGATGGAAACAGCTTGGAAATGTCAGATGGTAGAGACAGTAGGTAGTGAACGAAGGAAAAAGAGAGGCAAGACCCTGCGTTCAACTACAAGTAGACCCACACCGTCCTGGAAACATGGGTGCTGTGTCTTCCCGTTTTACAGATACGGCAACGGGCTTATACTGAGTGATTACACGACTCCCACAGGGTCTCAAAGCTAGTAAGCGGAGAAGCCAGGACTCTTAATTCCAGTGTTCTTCCCACTACGCTACATCACCACCAGTTTCCACTTGTCTCTGCCTGCCGAGAAGGCTCCTCCGTAAATTGAAGTCACTTGCTAGACAAGTCTGGACATCCGGTCTCTCTGACTCCAAGTCACTCAGAATTCAGTTTTCAAGAACAATGAGCCTACCTCCCTCTCTGCCAGTGTAAAGAATGGAATGTTTCTTTTAGACAAAGCCACTCAAAGAGTTTGCCCCTGACTTTGCACCCTTTCAATGCAGATCAGGAGGAGGGTGGGGAGAGCACCTAGTTTTAATCAAAAGTGCTACATCGTTTTAATCAGTCAGCCTTCCCTGTCAGTCTAATTCCGCCACCGCTGTCAAGGTGTCCGGGGATCTGAACCTTCCCACACACGCACGTGTACCAGGCCTGAGGCAGGCTCTGCTGCTTGCACTGATGACGGGGCTGTCAGCATTGGTTATTCTACAAAGAAAGGTAGTGCCACCGAGATGGCTTTAATTACTGTGGCGAGAGCTGCCCATCTGTTACCACAGGCAGAGGGGGACAACGTTTGGTTCTTCAGATCAAATATAATTCCAAACGATTAGAAGAAACTTTGCCCTTCATTCAGAAGGCACTAATTCTTCTGTATGGGGTGGCAAAGTAGTACAACCACACACCAGAGACTGATGGCAACACGGGCTCTTCTTTTATGTTGAAAGGTAATTAACTGCCTCTGCACAGTGGGCTTCCCAGGTGGCGCAGTGGTTGAGAGTCTGCCTGCCGATGCAGGGGACACGGGTTCGTGCCCCGGTCGGGGAAGATCCCACATGCCGCAGAGCGTCTGGGCCCGTGAGCCATGGCCGCTGAGCCTGCGCGTCGGGAGCCTGTGCTCCACAACGGGAGAGGCCACAACAGTGAGAGGCCCGCGTACCGCAAAAAAAAAAAAAAAAAAAAAACCTGCACAAAAATTATATCCATCCCATCCTTCAAATGATTTTCCAGCTTTTACTTTACTGAGACTTGGGAAAAGAAGAGCTATCACGAGAAGGTGGCCTGCAGCTGGGGCCACGTGCCAAAGCACTGAAGTAGCAGCCGCTGAGGATCAAATGGAAATATCCCTGCCGCCTTCTCTAGTCCTTCATGCTGGGAAGGCTCCTGGGCAGCGTCTGACCCGGGGCACTAACTGGAGCCTCATTCAGCCAGGGCTCAGTTACCTGCAAACACACTTCTTGATGTTGCTTCAGTGGAGCCCTTCAGAACAAAAAACTAGGAACAGTACTCCCAATGGAAGACCAAAAACCAGAGGCGTAAGACGGCTATATCATGGGGCAATCGTGCACTTTGTAAAAGGATTTACCTACGAAGGAATGCCTTTCTGCAGAGAACTCGGGCATGTAAACAGTTCTGTTGACCACAGCTCCGTCCACCCAGTTTCTAGGCCCCGCTGGCTAACAGTGTGTTGTAAAGTCTGTCCCCTGAGACTGTCCGCTCTAGCTTCACCGTACATCTCTGGGATCTCCAGTCCCATTTCGCAAAGGTAGAACTACACGGAGTGATGAAGGGCACCTCTCAGAGCCGAGGGATCAACTGCTGGCCAGCCCTGGGGTGCGGCCAGCCTTTTGGGCTCTTCTCCACTAGGAATGCCTCCCTGAATCTGCACCGCTAGGGCTGGTGTGACAAGCCCCTCTCACTGGGAAGTAACAGGAGTGACACCTACAGACTTACAGCTGCTGCTGAAAGAGTCATCTGAGGAAAGTAGCCAGACATGTGGGTGGAGGACGCTGCCCAGTTGGGACACTGGAGCAAGACTCCAGGCCAGCACTTACCAATATACTCATCCTGATCTACAAAGCCATCCCCATTCTTGTCGATGTCCTCCAGGGTCTCCTAGGAAGCAAAGCGGGGGATTTTAAAAGCAGCACCCTCTCTGCAACTGAAAATGTACCTACAAGCCCAGGGGCACTCTAATTATATCAGGAAGCCCTGCCAGGTCAACCGTCTCCACCCTCCGGCCAGATCATCTCTGTGTACTGGGAGGAACCCAGCCTGAGAACCACTGGACTAAAATGATCACAAAGACAGATTCCAGTGCTAACTGGACCCTGAACACCGAGTTGGTGTCAGAAAAATATGGAACTATTTTGGGCAATTAGAAACTAAAAGTATATCTGACTTCCGAATGTATTATGTTGTGTATTTAGTATCAATACATTTGACTTCTTAACTAGGTTTTTTGCTAATTAAATGAGTCTACTGTCCATGTCACAGAAACTCAAAGGCATCCCGGAGAAAATGGCCAACCTGAGAACAGAGCCAGCAGAAGCCCATAATCCACTTCCCCATCTTCACTGTCTTGTGTCAGATTAGCTATCATTAAGTAGGTGTTGGGTGGTAAAAAGGAATGATTCTTAAAGCCACTGCCCAGTCCCTGGGGTCACTGTGGTCATAAGGATGAAGCATGAGGCAAGAGTGAGCCCATCCACGACTGGGTCCAGAGCTGGTTGTCTCCCAGCATCAAAACAATTGGAACTGCCTTGGGATATCGGCCCTGAAAACAGGTGATGGCATTTATGTTACTGTCGTGGAAAATGAAGACAGGTGGGACCCAACAAGACACTGGAAAGCAAATACACTCCAAGGGGAGCATCCTTTCCAAGCATGGTCCGACTTTGAGTTTCCGTATGATTTAACAGTACAATGCATTCCATTTCTGAGTCTTTTTGTTGTTCCCTCAGATAGGACAGAGGCTAGCTCGTTGCTCACTAAGCGCATTTGTTCTTTCTGGACACACATCTAGACTGCATTCCCCTGCCTTATTATGTGTGGCAGGAGCCCTCGGAAGAGTGAAGGCAGGCCATGCCTCCTCCTCGGTCCTTCTCTTCTTCTATCTACCGGCTGGTAGTGGCCAGGATGACCTCAAAGCCACAGGATGGTGGAGGACAAGATGGAAGTAGACTGGGAGCCTGACAACACTGGAGAAGAACTGCCCAGGAGATCCACCTGGCCGGGACCATCTGCCCGGGACTGGATATAACCTCTGATTGTGTTAAATGGCTGGGATTGGGGGCTACTTGCTACGGCAGCTACCCTGCCCTGACTGATCTCCTGGGTACACAGGTATTCCGGTATATTCCACTTCAGGGTCCTTGTCCCATGCCCTTCAGGCTGAAGAACGTTCTCACTTTGCAGGAAGGGACAAGGTTTCCATGCAGCTTTCGTCCTTGTCTTTTGCCAGCGCAGGCTCTTTCTCTATCTTACCAAAACCACAATTTCCTTCATATGCTCAAACTCCTCAGGGTGCAGAAAGGCGGTGAACTCCTCCCGGGTGGCTGTCTGGTCACCATCGAGGTCTGCAGCCTTGAACCTTCTCTCGTCACGTGGCAGCATTTTTTTAAAGGTGTGATGATCTGAAGTATCATGAAACTCTGTGGGGTTTCCTGGAGGATGTACACAGAAACGTGAAAACCGGGTGCCTAAGGCGTTTTCTCCCACATCACTCCTCCTTCACACCAAATGGTACATAGAAGACAAAAGGTCCTGACCTATCGAGTTCTTTGAAACATTTTATTTCAGAACGCCTCTAGTGTCTGTCCCTCCATACCACCATACAGTCCATGCCCTAAAGACTTGTTAGGGGCATTACAGCAAGCGGTGAAAAGCATAGGCTTGAGACCATATTAATGCCATACTTCTCTCTGCAGAACCCTACTTTCATTATATTCTTTGATCCAGAACATACAGAGGCTCCCTAGTACCCAGGACATCTATTCTAAATGTCCCTTTGACTCTTTTCAAGACCTCTCTTAATCTGGCTGGGAGTGGATATGTCTTTGGTTCTCCTCAGGCCTGTCCCCTCTCGGCTCTGCCAGGCACCTAGCGGGTCTGCACCCAGTGCTGGGCACACACCCCCTCCATCATTCCCCCAAAACAAGCATGACTTATGTCCAAACCCTGCCCCTCCAGGGCACTGCTGAATGCATTGCTGCACCTTTGCCCCTCCAGCTAACCCACCTTCCCCGCCCGTCTCTACCTCTCCAAATACAAATCCATTCTTTAAGGCCCAGTTCCCAAGCCACCCTCCATCAGGAAGCCTTCCTGGATTGTTCCAGCTTACTCGGTCCTTGCTACCTGAAACTCGGCAGCATTCTGAAACTGTAACATAAAACATGCTTCCTCTCTGCTTTGTTCTCTGGGTGTACCTCTGAGACTGTAAGCTCAGGTTAGGGAGCAGTTTATTTTTTATTAGACCCTTGCCCCCTTCCACCTACAAGTTCACTCACAGTAAGCAACTTGGTGTATTCTTAGTAAGCAGAGCAGGATGTTACACAAGCAGTTTTTACTTAGGATGTTGAGACGTCTCCCCAAAGGGGGTAGATATGATGAGACAGTATAGTTTCCCACAAGAAGCTTGTTACACAGGCCCCAGCTGTGTAATCGCTCTTGCAGCACCTCTTACCTAGGTAGTAACCGTAGGTGGCTTGTTTGTATTCTTCCCAGGAAATTTTATCGTCTTTGTCCCGATCATAATCCTTCCAGACTTTGGCGACATTATCATAGATGTACCTTTTCTGCACCCGTTTGATCCAGGTTTTCAGCTCCTCGGTGGTGACAAAGCCATCCCCATCATTGTCAATTCGATCGACAATCTTCCTGTAGTTAAAAAAAAAACCCACAAGGCTATTATCAAGGCTTGTGTGATCCTGCTCCAGAAAGAGATCAAACACCTGCAGAATCTAAGATGCATAAATGCTAAAATAAAATCAATGATCCGACGGTGCTGGAAAGGATCTTGAAGTTTATCTTTTCCAAGGATGATATGCCTTCCCCACAACCACCTAATGCCAATGGCAGACACTACTAGTGGATCAGGCCCTTCTGTCCTGATAAAAAACCTTGATGTGGCCTCAGAATCCTTCTCAACACAGTGCTCTGCAGAAACTGAGTGAGTTGATTTGTAAGATGAAACCTAGCAGTCTTCCCTGATATAGTCTAACTCCCTCATTTTAGAGCAATGAGGGAGTATTTGGTACCACTGGGGTAAGAATCCATGTCCTCTGGCTCTAAGCCCAATGAAAAAGATGGAAGATTCTAACTAAACCAACCAAAAAATAAGTGGGTTTTTTTTGTTTTTTTGTTTTTTTTAATCTCACCACTTTGGATTCAAAGACTTGAAACTTAAAGCAGGAGGAGACCAGATCTTGGACGTAGCAGAAAATGTCAGGGATGAGGGGCTTCCCTGGTGGTGCAGTGGTTAAGAATCCACCTGCCAATGCAGGGGACACGGGTTCGAGCCGTGGTCTGGGAAGATCCCACATGCCGCGGAGCAACTAAGCCCGTGTGTCACAACTACTGAGCCTGCACTCTAGAGCCCGCGAACCACAACTACTGAGCCTTCGCGCCTAGAGCCCGTGCTCTGCGACAAGAGAAGCCACTGCAATGAGAAGGCTGGGCACCGCAACGAACAGTAGCCCCTGCTCACCGCAACTAGGGAAAGCCTGCGCGCAGCAACGAAGACCCAACACAGCCAAAAAAAAAAAAAAAAAAAAACAGTCAGGGATGAAAGAGCCTTGACATTTATTCAAGAAACTTGACCAGCTAAGCAGCTGCAGGAGCCTCAACCCCTTGCTCTTAGGGTGAAGACCCCTATGCCCACTGGCATCTCCTGCTCCACAGCTGGCCCAGGTTCCAGCAATTCCCCACTGGACTTCACTAAGGCACCCCAAACCCCTGTCCAGAGCAAACTTCAGGCTGGGAACTCAACAGTGTCCATCTCTAGGCCAAAGGGCCCCAAGCTAGGGATGCCATCCCTGAAGGAAACTTCAAAGACACCTGCAAGCTATTTCCAATGTTTAAGGAAGTTTTACCCTAGTAGTCCATTTACCCGGGATGATGTCATACAGGCTAATTAGGGATTTGTTTCTTTGCTTTGGGCTGGAATTTTATCTTTCTTACTGTGAACAGAAGTTCAAATCGGCAGTTACTCTTTGATCAATTAGAAATGGAAATGAATTCATAAGCACTTAAATCTCCACCTCCTACCCGAACCTGGGTAGCCCAAGCTCCTCTTTCTCAGGAAGGTGTAAACTTTACTCACAGCTTTGACTTGTCCCTTCATTTGCAATTTTAACAGGTCTCAAGACCAAAAGACTAAACCTCAAGTATCTTCCTTCCAGGAAATCACAGCTAGACACAGCAGAATTCTTTCAACACAGTGCAGTGTTCAGCCTACCTACTGTGCGCCAGACACTGCTCCAGTCCTGGGGACACGGTGGTGACATGCCCATCGTTATCCAAAGCCAACTGAGAAGCAGAATCTCAAACCAGCAAAGACCAAACCACGTCAGACAGTATACAACCTGTTTTTCTGGAAAGGACAGCATCTAATCTATGCCAAAGAAATATCCAGGACATAGCTCAGCCTGACACGTAGTGGGAGCTCAATAAATATCTGTTGGAAGCATATATAATCTTAACCTCTCTCTTTAAAAATATCAAACATGAGCTCTAGGGAAAGGAGGCTATGATGTAAATAAACCAAACGCTATAATCAGAACACCTGGACCCTAGTCCTGTGTGATCTTGGGCAACTGACTTGACTCTCTGAGTCTCAGTTTCCCCATCTGTAAATGGAACACCTACTTTACAAGGAACGTTGTGAGGAGTAGAGGAGAGAATGTGTGCCTTTCCTCACTAAGGATGACAATCCCCACCACAGGAGGATGGAGAACTCAACAAACTGGTAACAGGTAACGGGAGTGAGCAAAGCGTCCTGGGAGCGCGGGGATCCCCTGACAGCTGCCAACGAGGCTGCCCAGCTCTGCTCCAGACAATGACTTACTCATGGAAAAATGGGCCATGGGTGTCAAGAGAAGCCGGAAATCGGGGGCTGTATGTGAAATCGCTTTGATATTAAATGTTGGCAAGTAATTTACATTTTTTTCTCAGACTGCGCAGCACACTTGTGACTGCATGAAGCCTCTGGGTCCCCACTTTTTTTGTGTGTGTCTTCAGGGGCCTTAGAGCTGTCATGTTTTCAGAATCTATGGGCAGATGGTGGTGACAAAGCTGCCTGGATCCAGTCATGCTCCTGCCTCTGCAGTCCGGACTTGGAGGGGACTGTTGCACCAGGAGCTGTGGACAGAGAAATGGCTTCTTACGCTCTGCCAGTCCCATACCGCACCCATCATTTCCAACGCTCCAGCCTCCTCTGCAGTTAGCCCAGATTTACCTTATAGGTGAGCGGTGTGTCCACTACCCATCCAGTGGCTCAAGGCCAGAAAACGGATGCCACCCTTGACTGCCCCCTCCTCTCCCCCACCCACCCTGACATTGAGCCAAAAGCAAGCGCTGCCAGTTCCCCCTCCAACGTGGCTCTGGGTTTACCCTCTCCCGCTGTGCCTGATTTAGGGGCTCACGGCCACCCTGTGCCCCTGGTCTTGCCATCCGTGCCTCAGTTATGTTCTCTGCCCTACTGCCAGTCCAACTTTCCTAATGAATTTTTGGGATGATGACATTTCTACCATGTACAGAATAACGTCTAATCTCCACCTCACAGAGGTCCTTCCTGCTCTGCCCTTGGCCTCCTCGCCACTCCCACCTCCCACTTTTCCTGCCCTGTCCCTTTACTGTCCCAACACCCCGAATCCACAAGAACAGATTTCAAAACCTGTATAAGCAGGCTGTTCTCTCTTCAGTATGCCTTTCCCTGCTTATACTCCTGGTAACCTCTGAGTCGTGCCACAAGCTCTGGTCAGGTGACTTCCCAAACCCCCAAGTTACTTTCTCCAACCCGAAGCCTTAGGGAGCTCCTTTTCTCCGAGATGCGGTCATTGTGGCTTTTACATGCCACCATCACAGCAATTATGCGTAGCATCTGCTTGAATCTCTGCCCTCCGCATATGATTATAAGTACTTTATGGCCTAGAACGTAAGGTTTTATTTTTGTAGTTGTCAGGTATCTAACACGGTACCTGGAATACAGTAGCCATTCAAATGTTTGCTGCGTGAATAAATGGATGCAGATTGACATATATACACTATTATGTATAAAATATATAACTTATAAGAACCTGCTGTATAAAAAATAAATTAAATTAAATTAAAAAAAATAAATGAATGCAGCTAAGGTGTTCATACAAGGGTCAAATGGAGACCAACTCCATTACCACTTGCTCATCACCACTTGCTCTCTTACTCATCATGATGAAGGCATTGAACTGGAAGCCTTACGACTGAAAAGTGGAGTTCCCTACTCCAATCCCTCAAACCTCTCCTCCTCCTCCCTGGTGACAAACGGCTGCCACCCGGGGCCCCAGAATATATCAGCTTCCAAGTGCCTCAAGGCAATACAATGGACTGAACTCATCAATGGCTCCCTTTGTTAAAGCCCAAACTGGAAGAGAAAGTACTTCTCTGCAAAATAAAAGGTGACTGTTGGGAGGTGACTTTGAAGTTCAAAGATGTTTTTATCAGAGCAGGCAGATGGTGCACCTACACAATAGGTATAATTTAGCCTCATATTCTAACCAACCACATTGGCCTTTGGTAGCCCCCATCAGCACAAGGATGGCTGTGTTCTTTTTTGTGTGTAACAGGCCAGAAAGACCCTCCACCCCCAGGAACCAGATTCCTGGAGGCCTGGTGCCCAGTAGGCAGGCCTCTTGGGACCCTCCCTAGACGGGTCTCCATCTGGGATCAGGCTGACTGCTGATTCCTCTGTGGAAGGGTTCCCAGATACCTTTGCACAAAGCTCAAGTGTCTCCCCAGGGGCTGCGGAGAGGGTGCACTGAGATGTACCCAAGTTTTGTTTCCCAGGTTTGGTTCCTGACTCAACTGCCTTCAACAGTGAAATTCACAACCTGTCACCACACCACCCTCCAGCTTTTTGCCCCCAGCTGCCAAAAGACTGGGTGCCTCTGCTGCCATCAGAAACTGCTGGAAACAGAAAGGAGGACCAGTTTCCATTTCCACCCCCCGTCACCAAATGCCCCTCCCTTCTGAACAACAGGATTTTTATACCCCTTACTTCCGATATTGGGGCGATTAAGCAGAAGGCAAGAACACCCCAGTCCCGGCCCAGGGACACAGGCCAGGAATCAACCCTCTCCGCTGCCCCTTCATCTTCTACCCTTTAATGATAATCCTTGAGACCTTAGCAGTGTCTCATGCCCTCCTCTCTTGGAATGCGGGGGGAAGACAGAAACCGGGAGGGTGGGGAAGAACTCATGTCACTAAAAGGCCACCGTGGACAAATTTTTCTTTTGTACGCTCTCTCCCCTCCCTTCTGATGCAACCCAGGGGAGGGGGCGGGCCCTGGCCGTCCTGGCTCCCGCGACCGCTGCCACGTTCTCGCCTCCCCGCGGGAAGCCACCCCGGCCCCGGCGGCGATCAGCACGCAGGGTCCCGGCGTCCGCGGGCAACTTTGCCCCAGCCCAGCCGCCGGGCCCGCCGGATCCCCGCCCTTGGGTCCCGGCGCCCAATTTCTCTTTCGCTTTGTGGCTGGCGGTCCGCGCGGCTCCCGCGCGAGTGGCCCCGCGGGCACCTGCGGAGCCCCCGAGCGTGGCCTCACCCCAGCCTCTCCTTGCTCTCCTCCGAGGTGAGCTGGTCGAAGGTCTTGGAGTCCTCCTTGCCCAGGAAGGCCTCGTGGTCGTATTGGAAGCTCTGGTTGTCCTCGGGCGGCCGCTCGCCCAGCTCCGAGTCGGGCCGCACCACGCGCTCCTTGCGCACCGTGGGCTTGGCCCGCAGCGCCGGGGGCGCCAGCACCAGCGCCAGCAGCAGCCCCAGGGCCAGCCCCAGGTGGCGACCGCGGCCGCCGCGCGCCATCGTCGGGAGCGGAGAGCGGCCCGCGGGGAGGGACCGAGCGAGCGATGAGAGCGGCGGCTCGGGAATGCGTGCTCGAAGCGAGCGCGGCGGCGGCGGCGGCGGCTGGGCTGGGGCCAGCGCGAGGAGGGAGGGGACGGGCCGGCCCCTCGGCCAGCGCCCGCCCCGTGCCAGAGCGGAGGGGCGCGCCCCAGGCAGCGGGCAGGGGAGCACCGGGCGGCCCTGCTCACGCGCCCATTGGCCGCCGGGCTGCGGGGGTAAGCCGGGGCCGCGGAGCCACGTCGCCCGCCCGGGCGGTGGGCGCAGGGCTCGGGTTTCGCCTCGGCCCCTCCCCGCGATCTCGTCGCGAGGGGCGGGCCCAGGCGGACTGGGCTGGGGACTGGCGGGCTGGTTAAGAAGACCGGGAAGTTCTTTGTCAAGCAACAGATGTTCGGGGTAAAATTCCCTCTCCCCTTTCGGTTCCATAGAACTGAACGGAGGGAGGCGCTGGCTCTCCCCAACTTCCAGCTGGGAGCCCGAATCTCAGCCTCAGACGCCGCCCCAAGAAATGCTCTTAAAACAAATTCAACCCCACTTACCCAAACTTGGAGTGTGATTAGAAACGCAAAGAGACTGGAAGGAGACCCGGGTGGGCGAGGTCTCCTAGAAACAAGGGTCGCAAACTCAAATGTGGTGGAGGGCCAAGCAGATGACGTCAACATGACGAGGGACCATCTAAACAGAGCAGCCCTATGCACTCCGGCTGCCAGGAGGAGTGCAGGCCCCAAGTTGGCAGATGGTCTCAAAAGAAGTCAGGATCTGGGATGTCAGCTTTCATTTCTAAAGGATGGCAACTCACTGTACAAAAGGACTACATGTCTTAAACAAATCTTGTCTGTACGTTGAATCCGGAGTAATGCTACCGCTGTAGAGAAGCTCTGTAGAACTTTATGCAGTGATGAAAACGTTCTATATCTGGGCTGTCCAATAGGGAGAGGCTAGTGAGCACACTTGACAGGTAGCTAGTGGAACTGAGGCATTGAAAATTTAACTTAGATTTAAACTTAGATAGCCACGTGTGGCTAGTGGCTGTCATATTGGACAGCGCAGCTAGAGCAACGATTCTTTGTTACAGCCTTTTGAGGCTCGCTGAAAGCCATGGACCCTCTTACAGAAAAATGTACATACAGCTACAGGCTTGGATGTTTGATTAAAGTGTCAGAGGATGCACGGATCTTCTGAAGCCCCACTGTGTGCCCCGGGTTATGACCCTCTAGTCATCTAAAATTGTGGTTGAAGAGGAGCCCAGCCCTATAGCCCTGGGCAGCTGAACTCCCAGAGCTTCTCCTTCATCTTGCTCCGTCCCCCGTCCCTGATCCTCTAGAAAAGGTCACTGGGCTGTGCTTCTTGCTCTTGCAATAAGGATAACAGGACATTATCAACAGCAGTATAGGTCCAAATACCTGTCTTTTGAAGACTTCTTTCAGTCAATTAGTGAATAATGATTGTGTGCCTTCCATGGCCTAAGCACTGGACTGGGTGTTGAGGGTACACTGGGGAACATGACAGTCATGTTTTTTGGAGAACTATAGTGTATGTGAACAAATATTCATTCATTCATTGACTCACTCATTCATTCATTCATTATACTGAGCACCTGCTAAATGTCAGGGCTACGCTGGGCACTGGTTTACTGAGTAGCCACAGATGGCAAATCAGCATGACAAGTTGTTGGGGAGGTAGGCATTCGGTGTCATGGGTTATGTCAGAGGGGATCGATCTGGGAAGGCTTCCTGGAGGAAGGGACATCTAAACTGAGACAGAAGGTGAGAGGGATAAGCCAGACAGCAGGAGTTTGAATATATGAGAGGAGGTTAAGTTCTGTGTGAATGGGCAGAGAGCATTAGAGTTTGAGGTAAAGTCCTTGTGATCCTGTACATCCCCACTGGTTGGCAGTGAGACCTGGATGTATTCCTCTGTGCCTCACCCCACCTGCACTGCCTTTGCATGAGACAGGAAGTGCTGTGCTTGAGTGGCTTGTCCCCCACTGCCTGTCCAGAGGCTTGGATTTCAACCAATACGAAGCATTTCTTTGGGTGTGTAAGAGCTCCGCATTGAAACACAAGGGGCCCCGAGGCAGGTGGCTTAGTACCTTCTGTGTTCATCTGGCAAGCAGGATGTGATTTGTTGAGTGGGGGGTGAGGGGGAGGAGTGGGAGGAGGCACAGAGCCAGGAAGATCAAAGCTAGAAAAAAGGAGGAGGATAAAGAAGGGAATGAGAAAGTGGGTGGAGTTTGGAGCCAGTCTTTGCTTATTTGCAGTGTTGCTACGGCAGGCCTGGGCCCCCGGGATTGATGCAGACTCTCAGGAATGAGAATGGCACATCCTTTGACCCTGTTCTAGTTGGTTTCCTGCCAGACACTAGTGGTTTCCAACAGTTAGATTGTTCCAGAGGTAGTCTTGGTTCCCATGGGAATTACCAGAGAATTCCAGCACTGCTGTGAATGTGGAAGTTTATATCATTTCCCCTGGGCTTGCCTACATTCTATTCTTTTATATTTTCATTCCTCTACTATCCTATGAGAGTGAAACAAGCCCTCTCAACCAAAGGATCAGGAATGAGTGACGATATTAAATAGTCAAGGTATTTCACTGTGTAATTGCTTTCTTTCATTTTAAAAATTGCCTTTTATTTCTTCCTATGTGCATGTATGGCTAAGTATATTGTCATTTTTAATCTTTATTCTTGATGAGGCAAAGGAACCGGAGGCAAGAGGAGTGACATTTAGCAGCAGTTTGTACCAGTGGAAAGGAAAAGCAGATTTCAAAAAGATGGGCTGGGGCTTCCCTGGTGGCGCAGTGGTTGGGAGTCCACCTGCCGATGCAGGGGACACGGGTTCGTGCCCCGGTCCGGGAAGATCCCACATGCCGCGGAGCGGCTGGGCCCGTGAGCCATGGCCACTGAGCCTGCGCATCCGGAGCCTGTGCTCTGCAACGGGAGAGGCCACAACAGTGAGAGGCCCGCTTACCGCAAAAAAAAAAAAAAAAAAAAAAAAGTGGGCTGGTCGGTTGGGGTATGCAGATCTATTATTTCTGGCTGCAAGTAACATCATCAAAGACAACAAAATCCAACCAGAAGTTACTAGAACAATAAGAAAACTTTGTCGTCTCACGGAACAAGAAGTCTCATGTTCGATCAATTTCAGAGTGGTTAATTCAAGTGGAGCTTTTGTTTTTTTCCAAGTGGGTTGACGACATCATCAAGAAACCAGGTTTTCTGTTTTGTGTTTTTTCTCTCAGAAGCAGGGGGGAAAAAAGGAGTGTTTCCTCTCTTTATTAAGAAGAAAATTCTCCCAGCAGACATTCCTTCACATCTCACTGGCCAGAATTGTGTCACAGGCCTATGCCTGATCCAGTGACAGGCAAGGAGAATGGAATTTCCAGTGCTAATTTAGGCAAATCAAGATTCACTTCCTGGAGCTGGAAGATATGTAGCTTCCGCTGAAGCACGTGATTAGTGTTCTGTTGGCGAGGAAGAGCAAGCCATTGACTGTGTCTGCTAGGGGCAATCATGGTTAACTGCTTTCAGGTTTAAAAGCACCTTGAACATTCTTCCTTTTTCTACTCCTCCATTCAAAATTACACACAGTCTTCAAGGCTCAACTCAAATGTCACCTTCCCCATGAGGTTTTCCCTTATACCTCCAGTCAGAACTTATTACTTCTCCCTAAGCTTTGTATCTCACACATAACACCTTTCACAGTTTGCTTTGGATTAACAAATCTGTCTCCGTCTCCCTTAATTCTGAATTCATTGAAAGGAAGGACCACATATGATTCATGTTTATGTGCATAAGTCCAGGGACCAGCACATTTATTGCCTTTCCACACAAGTTGATCCCCATAAGACAGATTAGCCTTGAGACCAGGGACCATTATTGTTGATTCATCACTGTATACCCAGCACCAAGTGCAGTGCCTCATGCAAATAGGTGCCCAACAGATATTTTGAGTAAATAGTAGAATAATAATAACTACCAATTTCTGCTTCTGGTCAAGGTGGGTGAAGGAAGGGGCTGGATTTACCTTTCCATTTGAAACAAATAAACAAACAACAAAAAAAACAGACAAAATATATGAAACAACAATTTTCAATGCGCTGGACACCAGCAATGAAGGACATTGGAAATAAGTAACGTGAGTTCTACAATTACCCCAGTTTACTTGCCTTCACGTATTTTCCAGGGCATGGTTCAGAGAGGGGAAACTAAGAAGAAGCCTGGCAGATTCCCTGAGTTGAAAAGAGAAAGGTGAGGGTCCAGGGACCAAATCAGCCACATTTCTTAGGAGAGAGAACGCATAGCTGCACAAAGAGAGAACCCCAAAGATCAGAGAGAGGGTCCCCTTGAGTATTCAGTAGACCGCTGATCCGTGCATCCACGAGCCCGAGGAATGAACCATCTGCAAGGGGGGTTTAGAAGGAACAGTGAGTACCAGGAACAATGCCTGTTCCCAGCAGCCAGACTGGAAATTTAGTCCATGGGGCACTGGGTAAAGTGTGTACTCAGTAGGGTCTTGCCTCAGTGATGGGGAATAATTAGCCCTAAGCTGAGCACAACTCCAGAAAATGTCTAATGAGTACAAAAGCAAGACTTGAAAAAAATCAAACCATTTCCAAGTAACTGAACTTCATCCCAGGAAAAAAGTTCAAGAAAAACTTACGGGAATGCAAAAACTATCCAGCACCCAACAAGGTAAAACTTACAATTACTAGCATCCAATCAGATACAACAAGACATGAAAGCATGACCCATAATGAAGAGAATAATCAGTCAATAAAAACTGGCCCAGAACTGACACACATTGAAACCAAGTGGGGCCCTGTGGGGCTCCCAGGCATGGAGGTCTTTCTGTTCCCCATTTCTTGGAGGCAAGACTCCAGCCTGCATGACCTCTCCTGGGTTCCAAAGGGCAGATTGGAACCGTTGCTAATCAAGGGAGGAACAGCCATGAAACCACCTGAGGCAAGATTAAAGGGACCAGAGAAGCTCATCAACCACCTGAGAGGCTGCACACACTTAATCTTGTCACCAACCCCACCCTTGGAGATGACCAGACCCGGTGTTGTGTTGAAACTTTGCAGAAGAAAGAATGCAAGACTGTTACTGCCTTGATCCTTATCACATACTCCTGACCGTGAGCCCTAACTATAAGACCTCTTCCTAGTCCCCAGGGAGGGGGCCACAGTTCTTGAGGTGCTAGCCTACTGTGTTCCCTCTTTGCCTGGCAAAGAATAAAGCTATTCTTTCTCTCCCTCCAAAACTCTGTCTCCGTATTTCGGTTCAACATCGGTGCACAGAGATCCAAGATTTTGGCATCAAGATGTTAGAATGAACAGAGAAGAAGATTGAAACAGTTATAATTGTATTCAGTATATCTAAAAGGTTCGGAGGAGACAAGGAAGACACAAAAAAGACTCAAATTGAAAGTCCAGGGATTAAAAAATGTTACCTGAGATGAAAAACACACTGCATGGATATAAAGAAAAACTATTGTTTTCATTTACATCACATACAATATTCTCTGAATACCACTACAGTATTTCACTTTTGACACTTCTGACCACCAAATGTGTCTGGGGTTTTCCCCACACCACCAAGCAATTCTGCAGCACCACCTGAGTCCTACAATTTAACTCAATTCTGACATATCTACCTGGAGATAGTGTCAGATCCCACAGATTAAGGGTTCGGTCCCAAAAGACTGTCTCACCCCCAACTTCAGATGACAATTACAAGTCCAGGTTGTTACCTGTGCTTCTGACTGACCATCTATAGGTTGAACCCCCTCCTTGGTCCAATTAATTTGCTACAGCAGTTCACAGAACTCAAGGAGAACATTTTATTTACTGGATTATAAAAGGTTGTAGCTCAAGGACAGCCAGATGGAAGAGATGCATAGAGCAAGGTATGTGGGAAGGGACTCGGAGTTTCCATGCTTTCCCTGGGCTTGCCATTCTCCCAGGACCTCCATGCCTTTACCAACCCAGAAGCTCACCAAACCCTGTCCTTTTGGGACTTATGGAGGCTTCACTACTTAGGCATGCTTGATTAAATCATTGGCCGTGAGTGATTAATTCAAGCTCCAGCCCCTCTCTCCTCTTTGGAGGCTAGAAGTTGGAGGATAGGCTGAAAGTTCCAATCCTATAATCACATGGTTAGTTGCCCTGGCAATCAGCCCTCATCCTTAGGTGCTTTCCAAAGGTCACTTTATTAACATAAACTCAGAGGTAGTTGAAAGGGGCTTGTTATGAATAACAAAGGACACCTTTATCATTCTTATCACTTAGCTCTGTGTCAAGAAGCAGACAAAGGCCAAATATATATTTCATAAAATAAATCACAATATCACAATGGCATTACAAAATATTAATGAACTTGAAGACACAGCAATAGAAACTATCCTAAAGGAAATATACAGAGAAAAATGAAGTTAAGAAATAAAAAGAAGGGGACTTCCTTGGTGGCGCAGTGGTTAAGAATCTGCCTGCCAATGCAGGGGACAGGTTTGAGCCCTCTGGGAAGATCCCACATGCCGCGGAGCAGCTAAGCCCGTGCGCCACAACTACTGAGGCTGCGGTCTAGAACCCGCGAGCCACAACTACTGAAGCCCACGTGCCTAGAGCCTGTGCTCCGCAACAAGAGAAGCCACCACAATGAGAAGCCCACGCACCGCAACAAAGAGTAACCTCAACTCGCCACAACTAGAGAAAGCCGGCGCGCAGCAACGAAGACCCAACTCAGCCAAAAATAAATAAATAAATTAAAAAATAAAAAGAGAATCAGTGATATTTGGGACAACTTTAAGTGGCCTATGATATGAGTAATTTGAGTCTGTGAAGCAGAAACAGAAA
This sequence comes from Stenella coeruleoalba, assembly GCF_951394435.1. Classification (NCBI taxonomy): domain Eukaryota; kingdom Metazoa; phylum Chordata; class Mammalia; order Artiodactyla; family Delphinidae; genus Stenella; species Stenella coeruleoalba. The sequence goes on from NC_137154.1 coordinate 26,075,248, forward strand.
AAAAAATTGGAAGAAATAATGGCCAAAAGTTTTCAAACTTGATGAAAACTATAACCTGCAGATCCAAGAAGCTCAACAAACCCCAAGCACAAGAAGCATGAAGAAAACTCCATCGAGGCACATCGTAATCAAGGTGTTTACAACCAGTGGTGGAGAGACAACCTTAAAAGCAGCCGGAGAAAAAAAGTCATCTTAAACTTTTAAACTTAAAAGTATGTGATAAGGATCAAGGTAAAACCAGGGAGAGTCTGTAGCATTTGAACCATGAACCACTCCCTCTCGCTCCCCTTCCAGCTCAGTATGGCAGAAACTCCACTCCAGGTAGGCACAGCCAGGAACACAGGCTCTCCCACAGCTCCCAGCTGAGGGGTATGGTATTTTTCAGGAGGAACAGGCCATCAGCATTTCTCATCTCTCCTAACTATACATCATGGAAGCTAAATCCAGGCAAGTGCAGCTGAAAGGTTGGGCCTCTTCTTCCATGCACCCCTACTCATAAGGTAGAGCCTCTACTCAGCCGTAACATAGTACACCTTTATATCTTTAGTTAGTATATCTAAAGTAGATCCTGATGAATTAAAATGTACAATGTAAGCCTTAGGGCAAGGACTAAGGAAAAAACTAAAAAATGAATAGTGGAAAAAAATCATTAAAAAATCATTAAAGGAATGAAAATGTTACACTAGACAATGTTCACTTAATGCAAAAGAAAGCTGTAAAGGAGGACTAGAGAAACAAAAAAGGCAGAAGGAAAACATTACCAGATAGAATTTGGCTCTAATGTAAGAATGAAAGTCACCAGAAATGGTAACTGAAAGGATGAATATATGATACTTTTCTTTTTTCTTTCTTTTTTTTTTTTAAATTAATTAATTTATTTTTGGCTGCGTTGGGTCTTTGCTGCTGGGTGGGGGGGTTTCTCTAGTTGCGGCGAGCGGGGGCTACTCTTTGTTGCCGTGTGCAGGCTTCTCATTGCGGTGGCTTCTCTTGTTACAGAGCACAGGCTCTAGGCGCGTGGGCTTCAGTAGTTGTGGCGCTCGGGCTTAGCTGCTCCGAGGCATGTGGGATCTTCCCGGACCAGGGCTTGAACCCATGTCCCCTACATTGGCAAGCAGATTCTTAACCACTGTACCACCAGGGAAGTCCCAAGATACTTTTCTTATATAATATTTTCTTACTATTTAAAACCTTAAAAAATATAATTGACTGCTCAAACAAAGTGAATAACAATGTATTGTGGGGTTTATAACATATGCATAAGTAAAATGCATACTAACAATAGTATGAAGGCCATGGGGACAGAAATGGAAGACTGCTGTTTTAAGGTTCTTATATTACATATGAAGGGTGTAATACCACTTGACGACAAACTGTGATATATTAAAGATTGTGTGGTAAGGGTTAATTCCAGCAGGCTAGGCTGAGTCGTTTTGCTAAAGTTTCTGCATAGCACTGACTCCTAATGAAACCATGAAACATACCCATTCATTGTGTTGTCTTGAAACCAAGGGTCTGTGGAATCTGGGTGGGGGTAGGGGTGGGAGGGGCGGATTTTTACCAGTTGTCAGCATTGTTTTTTGAGATTCCTGGAGGACTCTGCTGTTATGTAGCAAGAATATGCTTATAGGACCAGGCCGCGTGCCCTTTGGGGCTCATTAGTTCTGAGGTGTTCTGTATACACAACAGTGGCTCCTGACCTAAAAGATTAAGTGCATTTGGCTATGGCTTTTACGGAAAGGGGGACAACAGGGGATTCCTTCTGACTTTTCCAGACCCAGGACTGTGATGTAGCCTTCGTTTTGATACATGTCTTTACTTTAGTGTTGTATATTGTATCCTTTTCCTGTAGGTTTGTAAACATTGTTATTTTGGGTCCTGTGAGTCTTTAGCAATCAATTCTTTAACTTCGATTAGTAGTGTGAAAAAGTGTGCTTTAAACCCTAAACCCTAAGGCAACACAAAAATATCAAAGCAAAGAGTTAGAGTTAATGAGCCGACAGTGGTCACAGAATGGAATCATAAAACGTACTCAATTGGGCTTCCCTGGTGGCGCAGTGGTTGAGGGTCCACCTGCCGATGCAGGGGACGCGGGTTCGTGCCCCGGTCCGGGAGGATCCCACATGCCGCGGAGCGGCTGGGCCCGTGAGCCATGGCCGCTGAGCCTGCGCGTCCGAAGCCTGTGCTCCGCGACGGGAGAGGCCACAGCAGTGAGAGGCCCACGTACCACAAAAAACAAGCAAACAAACAAACAAACAAAAAGTATTCAATTAGTCCCAAAGCAGGCAGACAAAAGAGAAACAGGGGAACCCAGAACCGACAAGACAAATAGAAAACAAATAGCAAGACAATAAGACTCAAACCTCACCGTGTTAATGATCACATTAAAGGTAATCATATAAACACCCCAGTTTAAAAGGCAGAGATTGGCAAATTGTGTAAAAAAGCAATACACAGCTATATGCTGCCTACAGAAAATGTACCTTAAATATAAAGACACAAATGAGCTTAATAGTAAAAGGATGGGAAAAAATAACATGCCAACATTAACCAAAGGTAAGTTGGAATGACTATATTTGTATCAGACAAAGCACATTTCAGAACAAAGAATATTGCCAAGAAAAAGTCATTTCATAATCACATAAGGGTCAATTAATCAAGAGAGCACAACAGTCCTAAATGTTGATACACCTAATGGCAGAGCTGCAAAATAAATGAAGCCAAAAAAGCATTACAAAGAAAAATAGACATACACAATTAGAGTCAGAGATTTTTTTAAATGGTCCCTTAATAACTGATGGAACAAGTAGGCAGAAAATCGGCAAATAGTAGACTTGAATAGCACTAACTATGCTTGAGCTGATTGACTTTTTAGAAAATTCTACACAATGACAGCAGAATACACATTATTCTCAAGTGCACAAAATTTGCCAAGTTAGAACATCTTCTGGCCTATAAAATGTCTCAATAAATTTAAATGGATTCAAGTAATATAAAGTATTGTTCTTGGGATGGATGGGCCTGTTACTACCAACTGTTGGATTTCACAGTCAAAGCAAAACTAGTCAGTCAAAAGACTAACTTCAGGCAGTCATAAACTAGCCTGCCTTGGGACTCCCAGTTTCAACTCCAACAAGAAAAGAGCTTAGAGGTTGTCACTCCTGACCTCACAACAAGAAAGAAGCTGAAAAGCAGGGACTTTTCTTGGACCCACCAGAAAACTGAGGTTGCAGGGCAAACCACCACCATGAAATCTGGAGAGACAAGTAAATGCAGAGAAACGAGGGTCAAGACCAGCTGACCTGGAGGAGAAGCTGCTGGAACCAAAACCTTGATGAATTGCTGAGGCTGTGTGTGGACTAAAGGGAGACGGGGACTGCCCTGGGGGCTATAGTCTTTTTTTTTTTTTTTTTAGATGTTGGGGGTAAGAGTTTATTAATTAATTAATTTATTTTTGCTGTGTTGGGTCTGTGTTTCTGTGCGAGGGCTTTCTCTAGTTGTGGCAAGTGGGGGGCCACTCTTCTCTTCATCGCGGTATGCAGGTCTCTCACTATCGCGGCCTCTCATGTTGCGGCGCACAGGCTCCAGACGCGCAGGCTCAGTAGTTGTGGCTCACGGGCCTAGCTGCTCCACGGCATGTGGGATCCTCCCAGACCAGGGCTCGAACCCGTGTCCCCTGCATTAGCAGGCAGATTCTCTCCCACTGCGCCACCAGGGAAGCCTGGGGCTATAGTCTTGAGAGCAGGGGGTCAGACGTTTTATGGTTTTACCTCCAAGAGTCCCACCAGGTTCTCATGGTAAGTGCCAAGAAAAAAATCACCTATGTCTCTGGCAGGTAAACAAGGAAAGTAACCATTTTGAAATATGCCCAGAATGTTCTCCAGTACACAGGACTACTCTCCAGTGGGAAAGTCTTTTCAGAGCCTTATCTCACCTGGGAGAAGAGCAGTTTCCTGTCTCCAGCCTCCTCTACCTTTCTTGTAACAACTAAGGGAGAAGGGGTAGCAAAGAAACATTCGTAAGGGGATGCAAACCCATAGGAAGACTGAAATTTAATCATAAGTTTATACAACACTTCCCTTCCCCCACCCTTTACCACCATATTAACAGGGCTCCTGTATAATAAGTGGATTGTAGCTGAAAGAACTGTAAGACTCAGACTCTATTTAAGAAGGAGTTCTCATCAAAACATCTAGAAACAATAAATGCTGGAGAGGGTGTGGAGAAAAGGGAACACTCTTGCACTGCTGGTGGGAATGTGAATTGGTACAGCCACTATGGAGAACAGTATGGAGGTTCCTTAAAAAACTACAAATAGAACTACCATATGACCCAGCAATCCCACTACGGGGCATATACCCTGAGAAAACCATAATTCAAAAAGAGTCATGTACCAAAATGTTCACTGCAGCTCTATTTACAATAGCCCGGAGATGGAAACAACCTAAGTGCCCATCATCGGATGAATGGATAAAGAAGATGTGGCACATATATACAATGGAATATTACTCAGCCATAAAAAGAAACGAAATTGAGCTATTTTTAATGAGGTGGATAGGCCTAGAGTCTGTCATACAGAGTGAAGTAAGTCAGAAAGAGAAAGACAAATACCGTATGCTAACACATATATATGGAATTTAAGAAAAAAAAATGTCATGAAGAACCTAGGGGTAAGACAGGAATAAAGACACAGACCTACTAGAGAACAGACTTGAGGATATGGGGAGGGGGAAGGGTGAGCTGTGACAAAGTGCGAGAAAGGCATGGACATATATACACTACCAAACGTAAGGTAGATATCTAGTGGGAAGCCGCCGCATAGCACAGGGAGATCAGCTCGGTGGTTTGTGACCGCCTGGAGGGGTGGGATAGGGAGGGTGGGAGGGAGGGAGACGCAAGAGGGAAGAAATATGGGAACATATGTATATGTATAACTGATTCACTTTGTTATAAAGCAGAAACTAACACACCATTGTAAAGCAATTATACCCCAATAAAGATGTTTAAAAAAAAGGAGTTCTTAGGGAAACCCAAAGACAACAGAGGAGATAAAAACAAGGACCCTAGAGAAATTTGAGGCCCTTGGCACTTACAGTTACAGCAAACATGAAACACAACTCAACTGCTGGCCAGATTTACATAAAAGTTCACTAAATGTTTTTTTACCTTAGTTATTATTACCTAATAGGTCATGTCTGCCTTTCAACGAAAAAATTACAAGACATGACGAAAGGGAAGAACAAACACAGTCTGAAGAGGCAAAGCAAGGATGAGAACAGGGTTTAGATATGATGCAGGGCATTTAAAATAACTATGACTAATATGTTAAAGTCTCTAGTTGAAAAAGTAGACAAGAAGAGTGAGTAATGCAAGAAGAGTGGGTAATAATGGCAGAGAGATGGAAACCTCCAAAAGGAAATGCTAAAATACTGGGGAGTTCCTGTAAGACTCTGGGCACACAGGATCAGAGAAAAAAGGATGCTCTATGTGGACAGCTCATTCCCAAGAAGCAGGGGAGAGGAAGGCACTGGACCACTGATGTGGGGCTCCTTGAGCAGCAGTAGATAGTGAGAGGCCTGGAGTGCTACCTAGTGGCTGCTTCTCCACATAGCAGAACACATCAGAGTGAAGAAGTTTCTCCTAACATCGTGATTTTGAAAGGTATGATCGGCTATAGTGTGAAGGGTATTTTAAAAGGCTGGAAGATGAGTTAGGAAACTCTTGCCACTGTAACAAAGATCACAACTTTGACATCTTAAATCAAATTATTTTATCCTTGGTGCTATGGACTGAACTGTGTGCCACCTCCTCAGCATCCCTGAAATTCATATGTTGAAGTCCTAACTTCCAAAGTGACTATATTTGAAGATAGGGTCTTTAGGAGGTCATTAAGATTAAGTAAGGTTTTAAGGGTGGGGCCCTAATTCAATAGGATTGGTGGCATCATAATAAGAAGAGACCTCCTCCATCCCCACCCCTGCATGCACCTGGCCCTGGAAAGGCCATACTAGGATATAGTGAGAAAGTGGTGATCTGCAAGCCAAGAAGAGAGTTCTCACCAAAAACCAGCCATCCCGGCCCTCTGATCCTGGACCTTCCTGTATCCAGAACCATGAGAAAATTAATTTCTGTTATTGAAGGCACCCAGCTTGTGGTAGTCTGCCATGGCAGCCAGAGCAGACTAATACATCTGGTAATTATATGTCATGGTACACCTAGGTTGTGTGTAGATGAAGAGGATACCAGTCGAAAAACAGAGAGCCTAAAAATGCAGGAAAGAGCAGGTAACTGATGAAGAAAAGTCTTAGACTGGCAAGGCCCTTTGGAAATTAGAGGAAATCTAGAGACTCTCACCTAGAAACTGACAAAAAGACCAAATTCCGCATTAATTTCAAAAGATTCATGGATCACGTGGAGTGCCTCTTGGACTCCACATGATCCCCTGGACACTCATTTACAGAACCTCTGTCCTAGGGGAGTCCTAGGGTGGGCTGAGACCAAGAGCTTTGAAGGGAGCTGCTGTTGCTGGGCAGGGTGGGGGTGGGGTGTGATAACAGGAAACCAGGAGGGCGGAGACATTTGGAGGAGGAGGAAGGGCAGTTGCTGGACCTCACATGTTAGGAGTCAGGGTCTCCATGGAGTGTGAGGTGCTGTGGAATGAAAAGGATGGAAAAGGTTAAGATCGAACTCACATTAGGGAAAAGGATGAGGACATAAGTAGGAATGAGGAAAGGAAATCCTGTGTTTTAAGCACAGCCAGCTTGGATCAGATTGCATACGATTGCTATAGAGTCCATCAGCCTGGTGTATAATTTTCACCAGCTTTATCCGGAGGATTTTAGCTACAGCAGCAGTAGTGGCAGAAAAAAAATGGATTTGGTGTTTACTGCAAATTGAGGATTGGCTGGGAAAGTACAGGGATAGATTTGCTATAAACTAGGAATTATTTAAAATGAAGGCCTACCTGCCAAATCTTAGATAAGGAAGGAAACAAAGAAAGAAAGAAGGAGAGAGAGAGAGGGCACTCCGTGAGTGATTGGGAGAGAAAGGAGGGGGCGGGGGAGGGAGAAAGGAAGGAAAGAAGGAAGGAAGGAAGGAAGGAAGGAAGGAAAGAAGGAAGGAAGGAAGGAAAGATGGAAGGAAGAAAAATAAAGAAACAAAGTCCTTTTAGCCTTTGGAAGGATTAGAACATTAGGTAACCTTGGCCTGCCCTGGGGCATTGAATTTCTTATTCTGAATGTATGAAATTTGACACCCTGTTAGTAGGAACTTAGAAAAAGATCTCTTTTCTTTGTCCACTGCATGTAACTAAGCCCTGTAGGCAGGAAGGTTCTGGAGGTGCTCTACTCTGCTCCCAGTTTCCCCAACTGGGAGGGACCTCTAAGGCTTCGCTGGCTCTAATGGTGGGTTGGGAAGATTGGGCTGGTGTGAAGCCCCCTCCACCAACAGAGCTTTTCTTTTCAGGTTTGCTGGTAGGATTAGACAGGTGTGTTCTGCTACCTGCAGTCCTTAGATGTTATGTTTCCATGTTGCCTGCATAGGATGCTGCAGGAATAACTACCGGTGCCCTTCTCTGCAAAGAGTACTTGAAAAACATTCAGGTGCTTACCGATAAGCCAAAGGATAATCAAACAAAATGTACTCTATGGCAAAGATTTTTTCTCCCTTTTGAACAATTATACTAGTGACATAAAATGAAAATTACCCCAAGTCCTATCACCCAGAGATAACCATGTCAACATCTTGTTGTATCTTAGACCTGACACTTCCATATGCAGATGTAGAAATGTATGTTTTATGAAAATGGAGTCATATTATACACATTGTTTTTCAATCTTCTCTCCCTTCTGCAATTTATCAGTTTAGTGTGAACATTTCAGGTCAGTTTACAGTCCGCCCTTCGTATCTGTGTCTACGGATTCAACCAACTGGGGACTGAAAAATACTTAAAAACATTTTTTTAGAAAATTCCAAAAAGCAAAACTTGAATTTGCCATGTGCCAGCTACTATTTACATAGCATTTACATTGTATAGTTATTATAAGTAATCTAGAGATGATTTAAAGTATACAGGAGAGCGTGTGTAGGTTATATGCAAATACTACTCTATATTATAAAAAGGACTTGAACATTATCGGATTTTGATATCTCCAGGCAGGTTTGGGAACCAATCCCCCCACCGATACTGAGGGATGACTGTATATCTACACAGCGTTCTTAGAGGCTGCATGGCATTGCACCATTCTTCAATCGTTGAGTGTTTTAACTGCAGCGTATCGGATATCCATTGACAAAATAATGCTATGTAGTGAGAAAACCACAAAATCTCAGTGGCATACAAAAATAAACATTTGTTTAGTTTACAAGTTTGCAGGGGTTCAGCTGACCTGGGCCAGCTTGGCTGCTCTCCGCTGGGCTCGCTTCTGCCCCTGCAGTCAGCTGTGGTTGGCTGAGCCCATTCTGACTTGCTCATATGTCTGGGACTGACTGGTTATCAGCTCCTCTAGGATGGTCCCAACTGGAAAAACTAGGGCAATTCCACTACGTGCCAAGTGAGTTATCCTCCAGGAAGCTGGAGAATTCTGGAAGAGGCCCCAGTTGGGGGCAGCGGTCCATTTCGAGTTCAGATTAGACATGCTAAATTGGATAACTTTGGGATATTCAAGGGGAGGTTTTGAGAAGTTGGGGTATGCCGTTCAGAGGACAAGTTTGGGCTGGAGTTATTACTAGTTTAGTCTTATGCATTTTAGCTATTAATTGAAATTATAGATCTGAATGAAATGTCTTTGGGAGAGAAGAGATCTAGGAGAGAGGAGACTTAGAGCCAGGCCTGGAGGACTGGGGCAGAGGAAGAGGAGGCCTGTGTATACCACCGAGACAGTCTTGTCAGAGAGGTAGAAAGAGAACAGAAAAATGATGTGTTATGGGAGCAAAAAAGTGGATAGTTGACAAGGCTCTGATAATTGTTGAAAAGTCAAAGAAGTATGACAGTTAGTCTCCAAAAGGGCGGTTGGAACCTAGAGGAGGAGGGAATTCTCATTGGGCAGCCTCTAAATCTTCAGAGATGAGGAGCAAGGTCAAATGCTGCAAGATGATGGGACTGGTAATCAGGAAATTGTAGTTGGAAGCAAACTAGTAGTTGCAAGAGATTTGGCAAAGTTATTCAGGTGGGTGGAGAGTGAATTTAGTGGGGGAACAGAGTGGAATTGCAAGGAAGTTTAGAATAAAACAATAGACCAGGGACCTTTAGCTGAATAAGGAGAACAATGGAAGGAAAATTCTAATGGGTTGGGAGGAAAGAGAAGTCTTGCTAATCTGGCTGTACTGGTGGTGTTGAAGAATGAGCCTACCTCCAAGGATGTGGTCTCAGGAAGTGCAGAATAGGGAGCCTGCACCTGCATGTTTAAAGAGTCCAGGTGATTCTGATGCAGGTGCAGGTGATTCTAGGGCCACTGTTTGAGAAACGCTGCCCTAGGGGCTGGAAAGGGAGCGAAGCTGGCTAGGGGCAGGAAGCCTGTCACATTCCAATGGGGAAGCCTGCTGGACGGGAGTGTTTTTGTTGTTCCAGGTGGCTCTGTAGCTTCCTTGGCCTGAGGGATTACAATTTGACGGCCCAGTGTGTCCAGTAGGACACCCTTCCCAGAGTCCTGGGAGGGGCTCAAACCCAAAGGTGGGTGGCCTTCGAAGTAACCCTGTCTGTGCTTGCCCCAGGGGCTTCTCATCCAGGGACTGTCAAGACTGGTGGTTTTTTTGTTTGTTTGTTTTTGCAACTTTTGATTCCAGAAATAAAAATGGGCTTTCAAAATCAACCGACCAACCAATCAACACTGTTGAAGTTGGCACATTTGGTCTAATTGTTTTCCTTTTCATTTAGACTTATTTCCTACCAAGTGTGAGGTAGCGTTTTCAAGTAAATCTTTGGTAATTCCTAGGCATCAAGCAATTGCCTTCATTTCCCAATGGCACATACTAAAGTGGGCTCATTTAGAGAGAGAACAGGAATAGCAGTTTTTATAGCTTAAGGCCTTGAAAGAAAATTGCTTTTCTTCCTGACAATCATAATCCACTCATGCTTTCAAAATGCATTTCAGAATCAGAAGGACTCTGAGAGTTTGGAATGTGCTAGAAGGATGTAATAAGACTTATTTTATTAGCTGGTTTATCTGTAATCTAGATAACCTTACCTCTTGTTTCTCTTCTCTCGAAACTTCCTCAGCCGCAGACTCTATGTGTTGCCTGGATGTCAAAGAATTAAGCCTGTCTTGAATGAACAGAACAGGGGTACAGAGAGAAGTGCTTTCTTTTTTCCTGGTCTCCACTGTGACTCTCTGATTTGAATTTGCAGTGGCAGAACGAAGGAGAGGTGAATGCTCCCGGAGGGGAGCGTGGCATGAATAAAGGCCTGGAGGCCAGCACATCATGGGGCCGCTCTCTGCACAGCTGGATTGAAGCAGAGTGGAAACGGGGCTGGCTTGGTATGGGGAGCTGGATTAAGGAAGCTGAGCGGGTGGGGGGTGGGGGGGGTGGGGGTGTTTGAATGGTGCCTGGGGAAATCCTGAGCCATTTAAATGAGCCATTTAAATCTGACAGACAAATTGGTGTTTTAAGAAGATTTCCCAGGCAGTGATGTGCAGGATGAGGTAGAGTGGGTGGGGACAGAGTGTGTGTGCGTGGGGGGTGGGAGGGGTGATGGAAGAGAGGGGAGAATGAAGCTAGGAGATGAAAGTTTCTGCTTTGAGTCAACACTTAACTGAGCATCTATTGTGTACCTTGCCTGGTGCCAGACATCACCTTCAAGTGTGCTCTCTCTCTCGGTTCATAGAACTAGCATCTGCCCTTTTGTCCAGGTAGGAACCTGGACAAATGGTGTCCTTGACACCTTCCTTGCCTTTTCTCCCCAGTCTGTCAAGTTGCCCCATCAACTCCACGCCTGTCACATCCTCCTCTTCTCCCTCATCCCCACTCCCTCTATCCCACTTCAGCCACTGCCGTCTCTTCCTGATTAACGGCCTCCCTGTCTCCAGTCTCCCCTCTGACTCCTTCTCTACCTGGCTGCTGCTGACAGTGAGGACGGCCTTCCTGAAGCACATTGAATCAGGCCATGTCCCCCAGCAGAAACCCTGCAGTGGGCTCCCCCATTGCCTTCAAGGGAAAAGTGCAAACTCCTCAGTAGTGCCAGGAGGCCCTTGGTCTTGCTTAGCTCACCCTCCTTCCCAGGGCTTCTGCCTCTCCCACCTTGAGGCTTGGGGTATGGCCAAGCAAAGATGCTGTCAGTAATCCTAAGAGGTCATGTTCTCTCTTCTCCCTGGTGGTGATAATATCCTCCATTCTACCCCTCCCCTCTGACTCATGCTTCAGAATACATTTACTGATCCCTTCCTTCCAGCTCTTTCTGGCCCATAGGTACCTCCTGGGTGCTTTCAAAGAACTGTTTCTATTGCTGTCCTAGAGCGTATCATAACACATTGTCACTGGCAGTTCTCTCCTCGGCATATGAGCTTCAAGAGGCATCTTTCAGGGGCTGCATCTTCCTGCTCATCCAGCACCCTCCTGACACATAAAAGGTGCTTAGTAAGTATTCAACAAATGGGAATGCATGAATTTACGAGAACCTGGGTGGCAGGGGTGGGGAGGGAGTGTTGGTTACATTTTACAGATAAAGAAATTGAGGATCAGGGATTGATTTAAGAATTTGGGGACTTCCCTGGTGGCACAATGGTTAAGACTTCATGCTCCCAATGCAGGGGGCCAGGGTTCGATTCCCGGTCAGGGAACTAGATCCCAAGTGCATGCTGCAACCAAGAGTTTGCAGGCCACAAGTAAGGACCCGGCAAGCTGCAACTAAGGAGCCTGTCTGCTGCAACTAAGACCCAGACCCAGTGCATCCAAATAAATAAATAAATATAAATAATAAAAAAAGAATTTGTCCAAGTCTTCTCAGCTTTGCAGCCCAGAATCCACTTCAGGGTTGCTGATTTATTGTTTAGGGTTTTTTCTTCTTCCTTGCGGTCACAAAATGGAAATCGTCAAGGAAAAAAGCTCTATATAGCACCTTCAATTCTGGCTGATGGTTCAGAAAGCTACCAGTAGGGCCACTTCAGGAATGAGTGTAACAATAGATGAAAAGGCTTTGCTATATTAGTAAGGGATTTCATAAACTGCAGTATTATTAGGTTTGGAGATTACAAAAGGCTAGGAGTCCAAATGAACCATTTTCCAATATAATTTGAACATTTATTTCACTGGAAATTATTCAAAACACAAATCCTTCCTGTTTCTGAAAGCCAAAGGATCTGGTTGCATGTGTTCATTGCTGTTTTTTTTTTTTTTTCCCTCTCTTCACTCCAATAAATGTTCTTTGCCTACCGTTTTGTTGTTGTTGTTTTTGTTTTCTTTTTTGCGATACATGGGCCTCTCACTGTTGTGGCCTCTCCTGTTGCGGAGCACAGGCTCCGGACACACAGACTCAGCAGCCATGGCTCACGGGCCCAGCCGCTCCGCGGCATGTGGGATCTTCCCGGACCAGGGCACAAACCCGTGTCCCCTGCATCGGCAGGCGGACTCTCAACCACTGCGCCACCAGGGAAGCCCCAAGTTTGTTTTTTTTTTTTTTGATTGACTGGGAAAACCACATTGCAGAATGATAGATATTGTTCATTTAACTCCAGCATTTACTTTTCCCCTCAACCAGAGTTCTGTTCACGATTGATCAGACTTCTCCCCCATTTAGCACCCATGTAAAACATTGCAAAAGATTGGGTCTGCAACTCGGATAACATGTTTGCAGCAATCTGTTCAAGCCGCAGCAGGCGTGCCGAGTGGCATGGAAGCTCTTAATGAAACGTTGGCGGACATTAGGGTTTTATGGACTGGAAAACAGTACAAATGAAAGTACTTTGCTTACTGTTTATCTGTTTAGAACATTTTTATTTTCTAAACCTAGCAATGTTCATCTTTTTCATCTGGCACTTTGGTTTGGTTCTTTACATATTGATTTTCCTGTTCACTGGCATTCTCTGTTGAAGTCGGAGCACCCAGGTGTGCTATCTGAATGAGTGCTGGCTTGGGGTGCAGTGCTGGGGGCATTCTCTGCCCTGAGACTTCTCAACTCAAGGGCTGGGAGAGAGCAAGCCTCACTGTATAGGAAGATCACTACAGCTCTCTTTCCCCCGTGTGGTTTCCCCTTGAACCAGATGGGTTGACCTTTTATATTAGTTTCCTCTCAAAATTTATGTACAAATCTTACAGCAAAAGTAGCATTCTCTTCTTAAATTTTATGAGGAAGTATAATAGACAGGGTCCCAGCAGGAAACAAAATCCATCAGAAATGGTTTGTCCAGGAGTCAGCAATTTTTTTCTGTGAAGGGCCGGAAAGTAAATATTTTTGGTTTTCAGGTCACATACCATGTCTGTCACAACTGGCCACAGATAGCACCTAAACGACTGGCCATGGGTGGGGCTGTGGTCCAGTAAAACTGTCCTTACAAAAAGAGACTGGGAGGGGGTCTGGGAGGGGTAATTTGGCTTGTGGGCCAAAGTTTGTTGACTCCTGATTTAGATAAAAAGACTTTAAGGGACAATCTGCAGATACGTGGGCAGGGTCAGGGGAACAAACAAGGGACATTGAGGTATGAGACTACGGCATCAGGAAGCTGTTACTCCCTCAAAGGCTGGAGGGGCGGGGGAGGAGATGGTGTGAGTGGTGAGAATGGGGCTTTGGGAGGTACTAGAGCAGGGAGGGGGCAGAGAAGAAACACCCACCACTTTCTCCTCCCTCCCTCAGATCTGCTTATGCCTCCCCTTGTCTGATACAATCAGTGGCCAGTGGTAAGAGGCCTGGTGAGGAAGCCCCCGGGGGACAGCATCTCAGAGCACAGAGCAGGGAGCAGGTGGGGCAAGGGTAGCGGGGAGAATAGAAGGGCGGGCGGGGTTGGGGAGAGGCAAAAGGAGAACAGGCAGCACAGGTGCTGTCTCTTTGGGGACTAACTTCTTAGAACTCACTCCTTTAGGGAGAGAAAATAAGCTTGGCTAGCTGCATCCCTTGACCCTGACTTTATTCTAGACAACTAACCCTTCCGCACAGCTCTGCCCCAGGTTTGGGCATGTCCTTGGTCACAGCGATAGGTCCAGGGATAGGCTCATGATCTAGTTCAGGCTGAGACCCAGGTGCTGAACTTTTGTTTGTTTGAACAATTGGGAAGATAAGCTCTCTTTTTTTTTGGTGCCTCCAAGGCTAGAACTTTGGCAGCCACCTAACTGTGTGGTGAGGCCTTCATGGGGGAGCATACAGGGGAAAGTAGACTGCCTGGCGGTGGGGAGAACGGTAAGTCCTGATACTGTCACTGAGACCCTGGATCAAGCTGTACCTGACACAGACCCTCATTTCTCAGTGAGGTGAGCCAATACACTCTACTTTAACTGAGACCAGTTTTCTGTTTGGATCAACTGAGAGAATCCTGGCTAAGAGAGAAAGTCCAGATTTATCACTGGAGCCAAGGCCTGCCTTCCTATAGCTCTGTGGACCTCACGTGAGGTCCAAAATCACCAAAGCATGCAAGAGACAATGATTCTCCCGTGTGCATGAGTATTTTCACGTGTGCGTGCAGCTGTGTTCAAGCAATGCCGTTTATTGACAGCACGTACATTTCTCAGACACAAAAATCTTTCTTTTTCGAATATCTGCCTGGCATGGACCTCATATGTCACAAAGACAGCAACTTCCAAGGTTATTACATAGATATCGTGATAACCATAGCAAGCCAGCGATTCTGCGATGTCATGTCATGCAGATCACTGCAGCTCAGGACACGGATGGCAGTATAGTACCTGCCCAGCTCTGTGTTTTTTACAGGGGCTTTTCTTTTGCTCGAACAGAGGGCTTCTTACCACACAACACCTCCCATCAGTAGGTGATTCCCAAAGTTTTTAATTTTATGGGCCAGAAAAACGTCCAAAGCAGAGTACTGACATAAAGCTGCCAACTTTATTTTGCTAAGGACAGTTCACAAAAGAGAGAAGACAAGCAACTACCATCTACTGTTACCAACATTTCATACAGGAAAGGACATTTTCACACGTCTGAAAGGAGAGAATAGAAGAGAAGCCCTTGAACAGAGCACATTTATCTTTAAGAAAAATGCATGGCTGCGGGGACACTGTGCCTGGTGGGACACTTGTGCGTGGTGAGGCTGCCTGGATGAGGGGCCTGCAGGGCCTAAGCCCAGTCCTCACTCTGCCTGCCAAGCCATGCGCCCTGCCCGGGCTGTGTCCACTCCGATGAACGGGCACTTTTTTCTTTACACGAAGGGGCTTCCTGCTTGCCAAGCTGTGTACTGATGGGGCTGTGTCTGCCCAGAAAGGGCAACCTTCTGTAATCTGCGCAAAGCACCTTTGGAGCTGGCGGCAGCCCTGCACTACACTGTTCTACCGTAAAACATTTCACTGAGGGCTGTCCTTTAACCGGTGCCTGGCACGTAGTAGGTGCTCAATGAATATGTGTTCACTGACCTTTGAAGGGCTGACAGGAGCTCCGTCAAGGGCCGTTCCCGGGCGGCAGGTTGACACGGGGGACCGTGAGGGTAGGCAGTCCCCCGCAGCACAGCCGCAGGAATCACGGTTCATGTCTTTTCTCCTCTCACTAGTGTCCAAGTGGTTGCGAACGGGCAGCAAGATCAGTTCTCAGAGAGGACCAGAAAGAAACCAGCTTTAAGCACCTGCTCGGTGCCACGCAGGACGTTGTACTGTTACCTCCTCAGCATGTTTTAAGGCTCAGGTAATGGAGCCTTTGAAGGGTTAAATAATATGCTCCTGGTCACCCAGTGGCGGAGTGAGATTTTGACTGAAGAGTCCATATCACTAGGATTTGTGGAGAGAGTTACACTGGGGTCTTGCCCTCAAGAAGTGCTAAATGAATACGTGGACCTCTGTCCTGTATCCTTGGGAAACTGCCCAGGCATGGAGTTTGCGGGCAGCTTCTCCATCTCACTTTTCAGCCTGTCTGTCACTGCCACCCCTCCTCCACATCAGCTCCCTGCCCCCATCCATCCTGTGCCTGGTGGTCACAGACACCACGACTCCGAGAGGATGTATGTACCACACGTGTACGTACCATGACTCCTAGGGCCGCTGTAACAAATTGCTGTAAACTTGGTGTCTCAGAGCAACAGAAATGTATTCTCTCACTGTTCTGGAGGCCAGAAGTCCAACAACATTTCAACGGGCTGAAATCACGGTGTAGGCGGGGCTGTGCTCTCTCCAGCGGCTGTTGGGGAAAACCCGTTTCTTCCCTCAACCAGCTTCCGGAACCACATCTTTTTGGCTCATGGCCCTTTCCTCCATCTTCAAAGCCATCTTCTCATCTCTCTCTTCTTCCATCATCGCTTCACCTTCCGTCTTCTATGTGAGGGCATAATCTCTGTTTCTCTCTTACAAGGATACTGGTGATGGCATTCAGGGCCCAAGGAGATAATCTAGGAAAACTGCCTCATCTCAAAACCTTTCATTTAATCATATTGGCAAAACTCTTACCATATGAGGTAACATTCACGAGTTCCAGGGATTCAGACCTGATATCACTGAGTGGTCACTATTCAGCCTACGACAGAGGGTCAGTGACTTGCCCAAGGTCAAGCAGCAAGTGCGGGGTTCAAATCCAGGCAGACTCTCCAGACCACATCTGACCACCCAGCTCCCCTGCTGAAGGGCCAACAGCCCAAACCAGTGTTTCCGTCAGAAAAAGGCCTTGACTTGGAAATCCCTGGTAGCGCAGTGGTTAAGAATCCGCCTGCCAATGCAGGGCACGCTGGTTCGAGCCATGGTCCAGGAAGATCCCACATGCTGCGGAGCAACTAAGCCCGTGCGCCACGACTACTGAGCCTGCGCTCTAGAGTCCGCAAGCCACAGCTACTGGACCCATGTGCCACAACTACCGAGCCCACACACATAGACCATGTGCTCTGCCACAAGAGAAGCCACCGCAGTGAGAAGGCCATGCAGTGCAATGAAGAGTAGCCCCTGCTTGGTTCTGAAGAACCTAGGGGCAGGACAGGAATAAAGATGCAGACGTAGAGAATGGACTTGAGGACGTGGGTAGGGGGAAGGGGAAGCTGGGACGAAGTGAGAGAATGGCATGGACATATATACACTACCAAATGTAAACTAGATAGCTAGTGGGAAGCAGCTGCATAGCACAGGGAGGTCAGCTCAGTGCTTTGTGACCACCTAGAGGGGTGGGATAGGGAGGGTGGGAGGGAGACGCAAGAGGGAGGGGATATGGGGATATATGTATATGTATAGCTTATTCACTTTGTGATACAGCAGAAACTAACACACCATTGTAAAGCAATTATACTCCAATAAAGATGTTAAAAAAAAAAAGAGTAGCCCCTGTTCGCCGCAACTAGAGAAAGCCCAAGCGCAGCAATGAAGACACAATGCAGCCAAAAATTAATTAATTAATTAATTTTTAAAAAAAAGAAAGAAAAAGCTATGACTTGAGATCCAGACATGGCTCTTCGCATGAAGCTATTAAATTGCCTTCAGTATTGTTGGTGACACCAGAGGGAAGAGAGTCCCTCTTTTTGTAAAAACTAATTTAACCAGCTTAGCCCTCTGCAGCCAAGCCACGGTCTCTGCCATTTTATGAAGTAACCATGAAGAAATATCGGTTTGTTTTGCTATTTGTAGCTCATCGTTGGGGTTGGGACCTATTATTAAATTTGAAATATCTGATTAAACACTAGAGAGGGGGAAGGGAAGGAAGGCTCTTAAGGAGGAATAACAATAAATACCCAAGGAACTGTGTTTTCTTCTCAGCCACGTCTTTACTTCCAGCTGAGGTCGGTGGAGTCTGGTCTCACGGGGGGTCTTAGGGCTGCTGAGTGCAGGTGCTGCACAGAGGTACCTGGTGGTCTAGTCACTGCTTGGCCAGCCTGGAAACTGTCCTTTATCAGACACTTTTCTTACCTTGCTCTGTGTTTGCAAACCAGAGAACAGAGTGGAGAGTGAAGAGATGGGGTGCAGTCTGAATGATAGAAAGATTCTGGTTTTAGAAGAAGAGAAAATAGGAGAACAATTCACACCTAACATCTATCGCCAGCCTACGGTTGCCAGACACATATATTAACCTCCCTTAACTCCATTGCACAGCTGAAGGAACTAGGTCTAGAAGGGTGAAGCAACTTGTCTAAAATAAAACCTCTAGTAGGCAGTAAAGCCAGAACTTGGACCCAGGTCTGTCTGGCTCAGGGCCATGCTCTATGTGATTGATTTCAGAAGGCCCTAGTTCTCCCTTTCTTGCCCCACCTGCTCTTCAGTGTAGAGGTCAAGCGCCTAGCCTCAGGAGGCCGAGTACAGAAGTTTACACCCTGGTTCGACCACCTCCAGGCTCTGTTACCTTAGCCAAGTAAGCCAACTTCTCTGTGACTGGGTTTTCTGATATCTAAGTTTCTGATCAGATGTGACTCTATTGACATTCGTAGCACCTGCCTCTTAGAGTTCTTGTAAAAACTTAATAGATTAATACAAGTAACGTGCTTGGAACAGTAACTGGCTCAGAATAAGTGAATTGTCATTATCGGTACATCAAATAACTTAGGCAAGACAGTCAATTTACCATCGAGACGTCACCAAAAGGCCAGCATTGGGTGTAACTACTAGGTAATATACAGTATAAAATCCACCTCTTTACCTGTTAAAAAGGGTCCTGTAAAAGAACAACAACAACAAAAAATCCCAGGAGACTGGAAGAACTGAATAATATAATAATTATAATAAGATGTGTATTTGCTTTCCTTTATCTCCTTACTGATTTCAGCTCCTGTTAGAAGCTCTGGCATGTTTTCCAGAAAGCAGGATCTCAACTCACCCCATAGTCCATGGACCTGCATGGGAACAGTGTCCTGGGTGGTCACCACGGCCAGGGGCCATGCTTCGAAGGCTGCTGCTCCTTTGCTCCATCACCCACTGCGGCGGAGCAGACCCTGCCAACCACACTGCAGAACGTGTGCATCGAGTTGTTTCAGGAACTATTTGTCACGAGGCTGCTCTGTGCCTTGCGTTAGGTTGGGTGTGGTCAGGGACGCAGGGGGCATAGAAGGCATTGCCCCCACCCTCCAAGAGCTTCAAGGTAACTTGTAGAACCAAGTCATCATACACGGAAGTCAGATGAGAACTTGAGCTCCAAGTGGCAGCACAGGGATGTAGGCAGAGTATCGCTATGGGTCGCCACTGGTTGTCAAGGTGGGAATGTGCCCAGGAGAGGTGGGACCTGAGCTTGACATTGGAAGAATTGTTGGAATTTGGATAAGGAAAGAGCTCAAAGGAAAGAGCATGCCACAAGGGGGGACTGGAATCAGCAAAAGTGCCGAAGATGGGAAACTCACATTGAAGGAGCACATACTATACTGGGCACTGGACGGTGTCTCTTCATTCATCCACTTGCTCAGTGTTTCTGTAGGAAGCCTCTGGTGGCGAGTCATGGGCAAACCTTTCTCAGACTGATCTAAACATCAAGTTTTTCTGTTCGTAACTCAGGCGTTGGATTATTGGTTCAGGTAGCTGGGCATCCAGCAGTAGAGTGGGATTCATGGTTCTTATTGGAGGAGGATGAAGCAGGCTAGAATGACGGGAAAGCAGATAAAGAATAAAGTGGAGAACTTGAAGAAGAAAGGGCTCAAGAGTGAACTGAGAACTTGAAACTGAAAGACAATGAGTAAGTGGAAAACCTGTTTTGCAAAAGTCGTATTGTGATTTGATTGTTTTTGCCTGACTGGGCAGTTAAGCAGTTTACCCCCATCATCCACTCTCTTTGGGATCTGCCTGTCTGCAGAGAGCATATGTGTGGCTTTGCTCTTTGCCGAAGGTTAAACCTGGCAGTGAGATGAAACCTGTGCCTTTTCCAGGAAGCTTGGTCTCGGGGAACACATCTGTCTTGCTCTGGGGCTCAGGCTTAGGGCGCCTGTGGTAGTGGAGCTCCCATGTGGCCAATGAAACGTGAGCAGAAGTGATGTGGTCACCTCTGGCTGGAAGCTCTGAGAGTCGGTGTGAGGCTTGCCGTTCTCGCATTTTCCTCTCTGCCACCAGGATTGGCAGTGGTCTAACTGCTGGGTTCCTGAGTGAAGATGCCATGGAGCAGACTTTCAGCTGGCCCACAGTGGACAGGTAATGGGGACCAGAAATAAACCTTTGTTTTTATCAGCCAGCAACATTCCTGAGCTGTTACTGCAATATAAGCTGCCTGTCCTAACACAAAGCCTATTGTTACCGCACATCTAAGCCACTTTCTCCAGCAGCACTATCAGGAAGAGGCTGACAATGACACCTCCATCTGCCCTACTCTTTTCCCTTTTCTAAAACTCTGATGGGATAGAGATTATTATTTGGTCTCCCTTACACCCTGATAAGGGTCCAGCCTGCAGAACTCCAGGTAATAATGAATCTTGCACCTCAGTCTACAAAAAGGAAGGTTGGAAGCATCTGCAGAAAATGTATTGGTGAGTTCTGATGTTGTGAAGTGAGTGGAAAATTATTTAGATAAACGGATTAATCTGATTGAAATGGTTCCCAGATGTAAATGTCAATGAACCAGACGTGGTAATTCCTTGCTCATGAAGTAGTGTTAGTATGCATGTGATGTGAAGTTTATGTTAAAACACAAGCACAAGATTGCCTCTTGGACTGCGGATGGTGTAAATGGGATGGGGCCACCATGAATGGGAACTGTTTGTGTCGGATACGGTTAGCTCAGGCAGGATGATGGGCGAGATTGGAGGTTCCTAGAATGTGGTTGTGAGTCATGAACAATAAGTCAAGCCCGGAAATATAGCTCTTGTTTAGAAATTAACATCAAGCTACCTGTAAACATCTGCTAAACAAATTCCAAGTGTGCTGGAGGTTTCGCTTCAGTGCTTCAGAATAACAAGTGTTGCTTTCAGAGGGAACAATTGTCCTCTTACAATGTGTGTGTGTGATCTTAGGAGACGGATAGTCATGCAGTCACGTGCACGTTTCCAAAATTGGGTTGCTGTTAAAATGTGTGCTCAAAGAAGGATTCGGTGATTAAAAAACAAACAAACATAAAATCAAGGAAATACTGAGTTAAAGGAGGTTCTTCTCTATAGAACTTCTCAACGGCTCTAATACGTTAATGTTGATTGTGATTCTGCAGAAGTATGCAGTAATCACAGCTTCCCAGACTTTTCTGACCATGGAACTCACAGAGAGATAGACAGATTAAGAGATGGACAGAGGGATGGAGGGATGGAAGGATGAAGGCTGAATATGGGTGTAGATATATAAATATATTTCTCATTTCACTGGACTGTTTGTAAATAAAGAAGCGTACTGAATGAACCTATAAGTATACCTTTGACTGGATGAACAGACCTCCTTTGATGTGAGCTCTTACAGGGAAAATAAAATCAGCTAATTAGATCAGGATGCTTTTGGGTGCAGGAAGCAGACTTCTCTTTAAAGAGGACTTAAGCAATAAGAATGTCTATTATTTCACATAAGAAATCTGGAGGCAGGGTGATTTCTGGATTGGTTAATTCAGCAGGTCTACAGTATTCTTATGAATTCTGACGTTTTGTTTCTTTCTGCTCTGTTTTGCTCAGCACAAAGGCAATGTCTCCCTCCTGATGGCAGGATGTTACTGCGGTTTCTGGCACTGGGCATATGCAACTCTCCACAGAGTTGGAGGAAAACATTTCCTCCTGGGTGGCTCCTCTTTCAGGAAAGAAATTCTTTCCCCGTAGCCACTGGCAAACTCTCCTTTAGGTTCACATGGCAGGGTTTGGGTTGCACACCTGTGCCTGAATGTAATGGGAGCTGGGAGGGGGAGTGTTTGCCATTTTGAGTCTCCATTGTGAGAGGTGGGACCTACTAGCAAGGGGAAGTGGGGGGTCTCAGGAAACTTGGTAGGCGGGCAACCAGGGGTGTTTATCATACAATTGTGTGATCTTAAGTGTATGGTCTGGGTTCTTCAGAAAAACAGAATATGGTAGTATTGTACTCACACATAGGCACACACGCACATACACTCACAGATAAATATATACACACACGTTAAAAAATGGAGGAAATACTGAGTTAAAGTTACAGAGGTGTGTGTATGTGTATATACGTGAGGCAATTTCTTATAATAAATCTCTACGTTTTACATATATGTTTTATATATATATGGAATTGGCTCACATGATTACAGAGGCTGAGAAGTCTCAAGCCCTGCAGTTGGCAATTTCACTGACTTTTTCTCTCATATGCTGCCAGAGCCTCCGTCCCCTACAAATGCCAAGGGTATGTCTCTACTGATCCCAGGTTGGCATCCTCAAGGAATCAAGAGCTGAATTTTAAGCAGAGGTGGGCAAAAATCCCTCCAAGTTGCATAGAATCTTCCATGAAAACCACTCCTTCAGACTCTTCTGCAGCCTTTCTCTCCACAGCTCATTCATTTATTTAACAAATATTTAATGAGCATCTACTATGTTCCAACAGTATGCTAGGCAGTGGCTCACAGATAATTGGCAGTGGGCTGAACCAAAGGTGTCTATTACGTTGGCGTTGGAAGATTGAACAGTCGGGCAGATCCTGCCTCTTCCTCAGACCCAGGTGCCAAGAGGTCACAGTGCTTGCTCTCCATATGCTTTGGCGGCTAAAGGGATGAGGACAGGAGGGATACGTAAGGATTATGCAATGATGGCCTTTGAGAGCAAGAGCCATTGCTTCCATGTGTACTGCTCTCTACATTGGAGCTTCTGCTGGCTTCTGGCTAGTGTGCTATTTTGGAACAGAGGTGGATTAAAACAGATAGAGCTTCTCCCTCTTTTCTTCTTTTATCTGCCTTCTTGTGAGATTTTTCTATCCATGCCTGGGCCTGAAAACACCAGAGGATGGGGAGCTGAATTTTCTTCCTCCTTCTACCCCAACAAGACTGTTAAAGGGAAAACAAGGTTCTAATATTGGTCAACATTTCCAGTGATGTCACAGCTTAAGTTGGTTCGTTTCTAAATTCAGTGAGCATACTAAAGATTACCTGCCATTAAACTAACCCTTGAGAATTCAAAACCCCATTGGTATGGTTTTGTGGATCCCAAGCCATAACGTAATACGTCCAACACAGCAGTTTTTCTGTGAACATGGGAATAGGTTGCTATTTCTGTACATGAGCACCAGACGAGATATTCAGCTTGTGTTTAGGAATCATAATAAATGCAAACTAGCTGTGTTTTCTGTTCTTTGTTTTATTTTAGCTAAGTGTGAACAGTTTGCTTATATTTAAATAAGTGTGTGAATAATGTGAACTCACTGTAGAGGACATTGCTGATGAATAATACGCCAGCCATTTATACATCGTGGAACATTTAAAAAATAATTTGAAATCATTTCTATTTTCCCCCCACCTTTTTATTTTGGAAAATTTCAAACCTAGAGAAAAAGTAAAAAACAATATAATGAATAATGAATATTTATAGATCCTTCACCTAGATTCGTCAGTTGGTGGTATTTTGCCACATTAATGTTATCTCTCTCCCTAATACACACACACACACACACACACACACACACACACACACACACACACACGCAGAGTGTACGCATTACAACAGGTTTTCACAAAGTGAATAAACGCCTGTAACAGGCACTGCGATAAGAAACAATATCATCAGCACCCTGGAATTCTCTCTTGGGTGCCCTTCCTCACATCACCCCGCGAGGGAAACAGCTATCCTGACTCCTAATACCTAAATGGGTTTTGTCTGTCTTCCAACTGTATGTAAATAGAATCATGTTTTACGTACACGTTTTGAACCTAGCTTGTTTTGCTCAACATTGTGAGATTCATCCAAGTTGTGTGCGGTACTCTTTTCTGTTTAGCCCTGTGTTTCACGGTTGCTGCTGCTCAGAGCATTGACTGTTTTAAAGAGTGCCCTGTGATCTGGACTTATCTGGTCACTTCCTCTGGATCAGACTCAGCTTAAACATTTTGGCAAGAACACGACAAAGGTGAGGTTGTGTGTTTCCCGTTGCATCTCACGAGAAGGCACATAGTGTCATTGTGTCCCTTGATCGCTGAGTGATGCTAAGTTTGATGGCTTCGTTAAGCAGCTCTCTGGCAGATCTCTCCATTGTGAAGATACCTTCCCTTTTGTAATTAACAAGGGCTCTTTGGGAGGACGCTCTGAGATCATGTAAGCCTCCTGATGGCCAACCAAAATTTTGCTCAATGATTTTAGCATCTGTGGATGATCACTGCTTGAGTCAATTATTTCACTGAAGTTGAAATTCTTAGGAAATTCTCTTAAAACTAAAACACTCTTAAGTATGTTCAGTTTTCCAATCCTCGAACTCTTGCAAAGGTACAAGATGAACATGCAAGTTATTCTCTCTTTGTCCCCTGAATTCCACTTTCTGCCTTAACTGTTCTATTTTGTCACCCTGGGAGGCTGACCCTGAACCCTGCACCACCTGAATTCCCTTGCAATTGGGTTTCTGGTTAGGTGAAGCCCATGGGAGTATGTTACTGGCAAGATATCCAAGGGCAGGAGAAGAGAGATGTCAGGGTGCCCCAACCCCCCTGCTTCGGTCCTCATTGCTGTCAGTAGCTGCATGCCTGATCACTTGAGTCCCCACCTGGTGACTCTCCACGGTGCAGCTCTCCTTGGCCCCAGCACCATGGTAACAGCTTCCTCCTCATCCAGTCTGGGTGCTCCAATATTTCTTTTCTTTTCTTTTCTTTTTTTTGCAGTACGCGGACCTCTCACTGCTGTGGCCTCTCCCGTTGCGGAGCACAGGCTCCAGATGCGCAGGCTCAGTGGCCATGGCTCACGGGCCCAGCCGCTCCGCGGCATGTGGGATCTTCCCGAACCGGGGCACGAACCCGTGTCCCCTGCATCGGCGGGCGGACTCTCAACCACTGCGCCACCAGGGAAGCCCTCTTTTTTTTTTTTTAACAACTTTATTAGAGTGTAATTGCTTTACAATAGTGTGTTAGTTTCTAATATTTCTTGTTTGTATACTGAATACTGTCCACACCGCTACAAAGAGTCCCTTTATTAAAAATCTCCTTAATTAAACCATCTGAGAAATTCTGCTTCCTGCTGGGACTCTGACTGATTCAGTGAATTTCACTCCAAATCACCAGTTCTGATCTGAATGGTAGGGTTTTAATTTTGTTTCTGTCAATCGCCATCACTGACAAGGCTGCATTTGTCAGAGGAGTAAAGACAGTGTTCAGGGAGAGAAAATAAAAAAGGAAGGGCGGATCCTCCTGGCGTTGGAAGTCCTGGATCCCGGCTTCCCTGAGCCCAGATCCACTCTATTTTTTCCTCAGTTTCAATCCATGAACCAATAAGTTCACTTTTTTGGTTTAAGTCAATTTATTTATTTATTTTTAATTTTTAGCTGTGTTGCGTCTTCGTTGCTGTGTGGCTTTCTCTAGTTGCGGCTAGCGGGGGCTACTCTTCGTTGCGGAGCACGGGCTCTAGCTGCGTGGTCTTCAGTGGTTGTGGCATGCGGGCTCAGTAGTTGTGGCACGTGGGCTCTAGAGCGCAGGCTCAGTAGATGTGGCACACAGGCTTAGTTGCTCCGCGGCATGTGGGATCTTCCCGGACCAGGGATCGAACTCATGTCCCCTGCATTTGCAGGTGGATTCTTAACGACTGTGCCACCAGGGAAGTCCTTAAGTCAATTTAAATTGAGTTTGTGTCATTGCATCCAAAGGGCCCTGATATTCGGGGATGGCACAAGGAGTCAGCAGTTTGCATGAGCAAAGAGATGGGAGGATATAGAGACACGCCACCTACGCTTCTATTTGCTTGAAGGGTGTAACACGGCTATGGCTCTTTACTCCTGTCCTGACTTTCTCTGGGTGCTTAAATAAAATACTGAATGACTTCCTATCTTCCACCTCTCCTGTGTCCAGTTCCTTGAAAACAACCTCTGCCTGGTTGTACTGGGAGCAGGTCTTCTCTGCGTCGTTCATTGGTCACAGGAAGTGCCGGCAGCAGGGAAACTTCAAGAAAGGACAGGCAGTGCCCTGAGGCTGGTAAGAGTGGACACCATGACCACCTTGGGCCTGAAGGGACAAGGAGAGGGGGCATTATTAAGCCTGGACACAAAGAAGGCAGTGTAGCCACTTGATGGGAGCTGTGACCTCTGGGTGAGGGACACAGCCAGCTCATGGCATCTCTGTACTGAGGAAACCAGAAGAATAAACACTCCGGCCCCATGCACCTCTCTCCCTCCTATCTCCCGCCATTGCTCCCACTGGGCAAACTCAGCAGATCCCCCCAGTTTCTTCTTCCTGGCACAGAGCAGGGTGGAGAAGGGGGAATGGGTGTGAAGCAGAGGGGCTCTGCTTCGTTTCTGCTCCAAAATGTGCCTTCACAACCAAACACACCAAAGCCCCGATGGTCTACAAAATCAAGACACCTTAACCTGGCATTTAAGAGGCATCTTTGAGAGGAGCTATGTATTAGGGTAAAGAGCGAGGGTTTTTTAATTTTATTTATTTATTTATTGAATTTTTGAATTTTATTTTATTTTTTATACAGCAGGTTCTTATTAGTTATCCCTTTTATACATATTAGTGTATACATGTCAATCCCAATCTCCCAATTCATCCCACCACCACCCCTACCCCCCACTGCTTCCCCCCCTTGGTGTCCATACGTTTGTCCTCTATATCTGTGTCTCTATTTCTGCCCTGCAAACCAGTTCATCTGTACTATTTTTCTAAGTTCCACATATATGCGTTAATATATGATATTTGTTTTTCTCTTTCTGACTTACTTCACTCTGTATGACAGTCTCTAGATCCATCCACATCTCTACAAATGACCCAATTTCATTCCTTTTTATGGCTGAGTAATATTCCATTGTATATATGTACCACACCTTTATCCATTCGTCTGTCAATGGGCATTTAGGTTGCTTCCATGACCTGGCTATTGTAAATAGTGCTGCAATGAACATTGGGGTGCATGTGTCTTTTTCAATTATGGTTTTTCTCTGGCTATATGCCCAGTAGTGGGATTGCTAGGTCATATGGTAATTCTACTTTTAGTTTTTTAAGAAACCTCTGTACTGTTCTCCATAGTAGCTGTATCAATTTACATTCCTACCAACAGTGTAAGAGGGTTCCCTTTTCTCCACACCCTCTCCTGCATTTGTTATTTGTAGATTTTCTGATGATGCCCATTCTAACTGGTGTGAAGTGATAACTCATTGTAGTTTTGATTTGCATTTCTCTAATAATTAGTAATGTTGAGCAGCTTTTCATGTGTTTCTTGGCCATCTGTATGTCTTCTTTGGAGAAATGTCTATATAGGTCTTCTGCCCATTTTTTGATTGGGTTGTTTGTTTTTTTAATATTGAGCTGCATGAGCTGTTTATATATTTTGGAGATTAATCCTTTGTCCGTTGAGTTGTTTGCAAATATTTTCTCCCATTCTGAGGGCTGTCTTTTTGTCCTGTTTGTAGTTTCCTTTGCTTTACAGAAGCTTTTAAGTTTCATTAGGGCCCATTTGTTTATTTTTGTTTTTATTTCCATTACTCTAGGAAGTGGATCAAAAAAGTTCTTGCTGTGATTTATGTCAAAGAGTGTTCTTCCTGTGTTTTCCTCTAAGAGTTTTATAGTGTCCAGTCTTACGTTTAGGTCTCTAATCCATTTTGAGTTTATCTTTGTGTATGGTGTTAGGGAATGTTTTGATTGATTTTTTTTTTTTTTTTGCGGTACGCGGGCCTCTCACTGTTGTGGCCTCTCCCGTTGCGGAGCACAGGCTCCGGACGCGCAGGCCCAGCGGCCATGGCTCACGGGCGCAGCTGCTCCGCGGCATGTGGGATCTTTCCGGAACGGGGCACGAACCCGTGTCCCCTGCATCGGCAGGCGGACTCTCAACCACTGCGCCACCAGGGAAGCCCTGTCTGTGTCATCTTTGATTTCTTTCATCAGCGTCTTATAGTTTTCTGAGTATAGGTCTTTTACCCCCTTAAGTAGGTTTATTCCTAGGTATTTTATTCTTTTTGTTGCAGTGGTGAATGGAATGGGATTGTTTCCTTAATTTCTCTTTCTGATCTTTCATTGTTAGTGTATAGGAATGCAAGGTATTTCTGTGCATTAATTTTGTATCCTGCAACTTTACCAAATTCACTGATTAGCTCTAGTAGTTTTCTGGTAGAATCTTATCTATGTAATCCCAACTGCATCCCTGGACAAGAAACTTAACCCATCTGAGCCTCATCTGTAGATGGGGATATTAATGGTACCTCCCTTGAAGGTGTGTTTGAAGATTAACTGAGCTAATACCCGTAAAGTGCTTAGCACAGAGCTGGATACACAGTGAGAGTTTCGTCAAGGTTCACTTTTTTTGTTTTTTTAATAAATTTATTTATTTTATTTATTTATTTTTGGCTGCATTGGGTCTTCGTTGCTGCATGTGGGCTTTCTCTAGTTGTGGTGAGCTGGGGCTACTCTTCGTTGCGGTGCGCAGGCTTATCATTGCGGTGGCTTCTCTTGCTGCGGAGCACGGGCTCTAGGCACGTGGACTTCAGTAGTTGTGGCGCACAGGCTTAGGTGCTCCGCGGCTGTGGGATCCTCCCGGACCAGGGCCCAAACCCGTGTCCCCTGCATTGGCAGGCAGATTCCCAACCACTGCGCCATGCGGGAAGCCCAAGGTTCACTTTTATCTAATATTGTTATTACCTTTGCACTTCCCTCTGGAGAATCTCAAGGTAGAGCAAATTTCCCCAGAAACTACCTTGCGGTAGAACGAATATTGGCTTTGAAACTGGAACACTTGGGTTCAACTCCTGCCACCATATATGTTCTTCCTCAGTGTGACCTTAATTCTTCTGAGCCTCAGTTTCCTCACTGTACAATGGAGCACAAATACCCACTTCACAGACTTATGAAGACCAAAGCAAATGAGAGAAATGTACAAGAAAATGTTTTCTAAAGTGCAACCGCATTCTGCTAATGTATGGAATGATACTTATTAACCCAGCAAAGAGTGTTCTGTGGCAAGCACTTTTCTGGTGATTTTCCTTCCTGCTCTCTTGTTGACTCAGTACATGTCAATAGATGACTCCATTTTAACCTAAATGTCCCTTGCCCAAGCTAATTGCTAATTTAGACTTAAACTGTTCCCAACTCACGATTAGAATTCAAACCTTGGAACTCCATTAGGGATGCATAATGCTACATTTTCCTTCACTGAAATTAATCAGCTGCAAATGATTAAATTACTATATATAGTGTGAAACACAACAAAGCTGTAATTTTTATATAAATTCCAGAATGTTACATTATTTCCCTTCAGCACTGACATCAGAATAATTCCTCCACAATCATTGCTTTGTCTTCTGTAAAATAAAATTTTAAAAACCCATTGCTTTTCAAGCGTACCAGGGTCTGTGTTCAATATTTAATATGATTAATGTTTACTGTATTTGTTGTGGGGTTGTCTGTTAATTGTGGCGTTAAGCCGCACCCCCTTCATCATCTTTGGGGGCTGGGGGATGTTGGTTCAGAACCACTGTTTGAGGAAAGTATCAATTAAAATTCAGCTCCGTTGAGCACATGCATCTTTCTTGTTGTTTGTTTGTGGTGCCCGGCATATCTGGTGGCAACACTCTCCCCCCTCCCCCTCTCCTCGCTGCAGGAACAGATTGAGATTCTAGGCAACTTCTCAGTGAGCATGTAGCCTGTGGGGAAGCCCCAGGCTTGCTCAGCAAGCATGCGGGGCCAGGGAATCTTGCTTGCAATCCCAACAGTGCGCTTCTCTGGCAAAACCCTCCACCGCTGGAATGAGACAGGTGATTAAAGGAAGGTCTGGATGTACGTGAGGCAAGCAAGGCATCCCGGGGCTAAATCTGAGAAGGCAGCCAGTGCGCGTACACGACCCGGGGAGCCACTTCAGACTCCTTAAATTTTGTGTCCCGGCCACCTCCCTCTTAAGGACCACGCCTCCTTACATATTGCACCCCAGGCACCTCACTCGCATCCCACTCCGATTAAGAGGACCTAGTTGAGAGTCGGGGGACCTGAATGGTGACGCAGCGTGCCCTGGCATCACCGTGATGGACCTCGGAGCCGCCTCTTAACCTCTCTGGGGCTTTGCTTTCTTATCTGTAAAATAGGGATGATCATGTCTGCTGGGCAGATTTAGGATTGAGACAGTGCTTTGTCAACTGGAGGATGCCCTCCGAACATCATGAGTAGCGGGCATTTCTCTGGCTAGCCTCCCCCGCGCCGCAGGTCCTCTGGTTTCTGCCTCCAATCCCCTACAGCTTTTGTGGGGGAAGCCCTAGGCAAAATCTTGAAAATGCCGCCAGCCAAGGACTCTCAGCCCCCAGATGGCTTCTAAGCCCAGAGAAGGTGTCTCCACGGTTGCTGCTGCCCACAGCTCCTTCCGGATGGTGAGGTTCCGTTCTCCTGCTGGCTTTAAGCCCCGGTTGTGCCAGCTCTTCCCGGGCCACCCCAGTGGTGGAGTGATCTCTTCTCTCGCCCCCCCCCACCCTTGTCAATTCCGAAGGACAACTGCCTTGCTCTCCCAGGGTCTCTCAGAGAATATGTGGACAAACTTCTCTTGGTAGCCTTGTTCCCTCTGGAGACCATACACATGACCAGGAAGGCTGGTTTCCAAGTCTTCTCTCTCAGAGCTCTCGTTCCTTCCCCTTATCTCCCTCACCTCTGTTGAAACTTGCCCCCAGATACATGATCACTGCTTTCCACCCAAAGCCTGAGTTCCACAATTACACTTGGCCTCACTGAGTACTGACTGGGTACCCTCTGTTTTGGGGGTACACAGAGCCTGTCATGCTCCCCACCCCAAGAGCTCACAACCCATGGGATATTCCTCACCAAGACCACCTCAGAAATTCCTCTCCGCATTAATGGATTCTCCTTTCATCCTTACTGGGAATAGGCTTCCTCCCAGACTGCCAGCAGCTAGAAGGTGGGGATCCCAAATATTTTAGCCTCCATCAGCTACAGAAGAATAAAGAACCAACCCTGTGCCATTTTGACATCGACTTGTCCTTTCAGAATTGGGAAGAGATTTCTTCTTAAATGGTTCCTACATTCCCCACTGATTTCTTTTGCCAAAGGAGGCATATTTATAAACAGGCTGCCCAATTTGGCCAATGGGCAAAGGGATGCTCAGATGAGGGTGGGATTGAATGTTACACCTTGACCTAGAATTGATACTCGGCCAGGGTGCACCAGCATGTCCACACAGGTTATTAGCATGCTGAAATACTTCTGTAGCAGCTGGTCAATAGCCACCTCCAAACGCCCCTCTGCATCCCTGCTGCCCAGGTCCTCTGGGTCCCCTGGATTTCCCTACAATCCAACAGAAGGGGCCTGGCCCCCCAGGGGTTCTTTCGACCTCTGCTCCAGCACTGGGGCCAGGGCTCTTTTCCATTGGCTGGTGCTCCTGCCATGCTGGCTGTTAACTGGTTTGAATATCATGCCAACCCTCGCAGCTAGCTAATCACGCAGCTGTCCCCCAGATAGCCACTTCAAAACCTGTGACAAGAAGAGCATTGGGTTGTTTAGGACCTGTGCAGAAGAGGAGAGGCAGCACCTGTGGAGTGTGGAGTTCCGGAGTTTGGGGGTACCTTGGAGCCTAGGCCTGCTTGCTCAGTCTTCATGCCCTCCTGCAGTTCCTCTGGCATCCGGGCTGAGACCAGAACATCCCACCAATGAGAGCTGTTCTGAGACATGACTCAGTATTTGTGGGGCAACACTCAAGGAAATATAGCCACTTCAAATTTATCCTAGTTTACCATGCAGACTACTTGTGGGGAGAGAGAACATTTTTTGCCTCCTGCCAAAACAAAGTCCTTTGTGTGGGTCAAGAGGCCTTACCCTGACCCTGTAGCTTCAAGATAATACTGACCTCTCTAAGGAATATATTTTCATTTTCGGCATTTGAGAAATCCATGCGCAACACTAGCGGGAAAGAAGGTATGGTACATATGTACCATGGAATATTACTCAGCCGTAAAAAAGAACGAAATAATGCTATTTGCGGCAACATGGATGGACCTAGACATTGTCATACTGAGTGAAGTTCTAATTAAAGTCCAGACATGTGGTATAAACCCAGTGGACACATATATTCGCTCTGGCACTTACAGTAGAAAACCACTTCCACCCTATACTCCTGGCTTAGATGTGGCTGGGATAATAGAATCTGTTGGAGGGAGTGTATCTGCTTTCAAGAAAGGCGACAGAGTTTTCACTACCAGCACGATCTCTGGGGGCTACACAGAGCATGCTCTGGCAGCCGATCACACCGTTTACACACTGCCGTAAAAACTGGACTTGAAACGAGGAGCTGCCGTCGGGATCCTGTATTTTACTGCACATCGAGTTCTGCTCCCCAGTGCTCATGTGATAGCTGGAGAAAGTGTTCTGGTTCACGGGGCTGGTGGAGGGATTGGAATAGCAGCATGCCAGATTGCTAGAGCTTATGACTTAAAGGTTTGGGCACAGCTGGTACTGAGGAAGGACAAAAGATTGTTCTGCAGAATGGAGCCCACGAAGTGTTTAATCACAAAGGAGCTAATTACATTGATAAAATTAAGAAATCTGTTGGTGAAGAAGGAGTTGATATGATTACTGAAATGTTAGCTCATGTAAATCTTAGCAATGGTTTGAATCTTTTGTCACACGGAGGATGAGTAATAGTTGTTGGCAGCAGAGGTCCTATTGAAATAAACCCACGGGACACCATGGCAAAGGAATCTAGCATAATAGGAGCTGCTCTCTATTCAACCACCAGGGAGGAATTGCAGCAGTTTGCAGCAGTCCTTCAAGCTGGAATAGAAGTTGGTTGGTCGAGACCAGTAATTGGTCCCCAGGATCCATTGGAGAAGGTGGCCCAGGCTCATGAAGGTATCATTCATAGCAGTGGGGCTGTTGGAAAAATGATTCTTCTCTTAAAATGATCAATCCTTCCACAGATCTCCTGCGTAATTAAAGTTTCTTACCTCAGTTTTACGTATACCAAAAAAAAAAAAAAAAAAGAAAAAAGCTTTGGGTTATACTTTGAAACACACTAAACATCTTTAAAAAATTATTTCAGTGACAAAAGTCTTGTTACTAGACAAGATGAAATTTCCCCTGAGTGGACAAACTCTAGTTTAGCAATCTCAAACTGCCCCTTTATCCTCATGCTTTCAGAAAATAATCACAGCCAACAGCTACTGAGTACCACGCAATGCCAGGCACTGTTCTAAGTGCTCTACGTACAGGATCTCACTGAATCCCCTCTGCAACACTGTGACTTGTAGGCATTTTTATTATCATTTAACAGGTGGACACTAAGATTCAAAGAGTTTAGGTAATTTGTTCAAAGTATCACACTAGAAAGTGGCAGGGCTGGGACCCAAACCCAGGCTGAGTGACTCCAAAGCTCTTAAACTTGAAGCTAAATTACTTGGTATATACTCTCATACGTGTTAGTTATCTTCTTCTTGCTGTTGTTATATAATCTTCACTATTCTAGCGCCCTTAGGAATGCCTCTGCGTGTGTGTGTGTGTGCGTGTGCGTGTGCGTGTGTGTGTGTGTGTGTGTGTGTGAGAGAGAGAGAGAGAGAGAGAGAGAATGAGAGAGAACAGGAATGGACATCTGTGTGGTGATGCATATACACATACAGTTATTGCCAGGTCCCTGTTCCCCATTATTTTATGTGGTTCCTTCTGATTGCCTGGGTTGTCTAAGATTGAAAGCTACTCTATGTCAAGGGCTTTGATTCACTTACTCAGAACCCATATGGGTGCCACATGAAAGCCAGTCCTCTGTTAAGGCCACAATAGTAATAAGTCCTCTGTTAAGTACCACAACAGAGGAATAAGAATCAGTAAGTGAAAACTTCTGGGACCAGGCAGGAGGAGCCTGCTAGCTCTGTCCCTAACTCTGTTCCTCCTTCCGTCCCTCCCTTCCTTCTTTTTCTCCAAGTCAACACCAAGAAGGGCACTGGAGGCTTATTGAAGAGCCTGTGAGAAATAGTAGTGAGGACCCAGAACATTCCATGTCTCCAGACCTGTGTGCATCTTTGTGGGTCTGGGTGGAATGGGGACCCATTTTGGTGGACTCTGATAGCTTTTTTAAACCCTGAATTCCATTCAGAGTAGTTTTCTTGGGGATATACAATTTCAGATGTGAAACAAAAGTCAAAAAGATGAAGTGGATCTGTTTCCTCTATGGACGGTTCCCTTCCACACCAGGCAAAGTCCGTGCCCCGGCTGTAACCCATTCATTCGCCTGGGGGTGTCCAGGCCTGGAGAGACTCTGTCCCCTTTAATCTCTGGAGGCTGGTTAGTCAGGGTGCCAGGCTCCCTGCCCTCCCACCCCCATGACTGACAGTGGTCCAAAATGTCCATCATCTTTTTGCACAAGGTTTGCTGTTCATTAAAAAAATCACCTTTCCTGTGGACAAGAAAATTACCTTTTTTTTTTCACCTTTGAGCTCAAAATCTCACTTACATCAGGGCTTGGACGAGCTGCAAATCCAGTCCAATCCAGAAATGCCCAATAAAAAGACTAATTTGAATTTTGCCCCAGACCAAATTATGGGGAGGAAGTAAGTGGAGGGAGGGACCTAGAGTCTGTCATTGCATTTCTAATTATGTTGTTTCTCCTAGTGTGGGAAGAATGGAACCCTGGGCCAGGGATCTGAGTGCAGGCAGCCCCTGTGTCTGGGTGGTTTCTTCCAGGTGCCCTCCCCACCAGGCAACAATGCCCTCTGCTTCATGGACACCCGGGGCCAGGACCTAGCAGCAAAGCATCTGAGACTGTTAAACTGGAGAGAAACCCAGCCAGAAGTTGACATCGCCATTGCGCCACCTGCTGGAAGTTTGGAAAAAGACTCTGAAATTCATGGTTTGGCTGTTAACTAGTAACTTCACGATCCTAATGATTATTTGTGATAATTCTCATTTCGTCTTATTACACAGTTACACAGGTTTTTGAAGACAATTTAAAAGGTGCATACAATTAAAAAAAACATAAAAATCACCCACAATCCTGTCACCCAGAGATTACCATCGTGTATATTTTGTTGGCTTTCCTTCCATCCTTCCTGTCTTTTTTCTACTTAGATATATGTAAATTCATATACACTATAGTCTCATTCAGTACACATTATTCTATAGCCTAATTTTTAGGATTAACAATATGTCTTCAATATTTTTGCATGTCATTAATTATAATCTGCAACATGACTTGTGCTTAGCAGTTTTTTATATCCTTATATCATAATTCTAGGTCCTCTTCCGGTGTATTAATTACAATGTGGTCTATGCTTTGAATTTTTACTAAATCTAATTTTCCCCCTCCCTTTTCTCCCCTTCTTTCTTTCTCCTTCATTCCTCCTTTCTTTCCTTCCAGGTTTTTGTCTTTACTTGTTTCTTTATTTTCCCTCCAATAGAGGAAGTCCACAACAGATGTTGTTTGGGGCAATTCTTTGCAGTATCTCTGGCGTCCCTCACCCCTTCATATAAGGGGATCCAGAAACTTTCTACTGGACCCTGGATCTCTCCTCTGGGCGGGCTCTTCTGTCCCTGCCTTGGAAGACAGGACACTTTAAACTCTGAACTGAGGTGGGCAAGAAAGATGGGATCCCAACCTAGTGCCTCCTGCGGTGAAAAAAAACCGAAAACTAACAATTACTGATCACTTACTCTGTGCCAGCCAGGCTCCATCATAAGAACGTTACATGAATTATCACAGG
Organism: Stenella coeruleoalba; assembly: GCF_951394435.1. Classification (NCBI taxonomy): domain Eukaryota; kingdom Metazoa; phylum Chordata; class Mammalia; order Artiodactyla; family Delphinidae; genus Stenella; species Stenella coeruleoalba. Next base: position 26,110,987 of record NC_137154.1, read on the forward strand.
CAATCATCATAAAACCCTTCTGAGATAGAATACCTCTCCTTCCTTCTTTCCATTCACTGGACAGCTGAGGACACCAAGCTTGAGAAAAGCAAATGAACTTGCCCAAGCGCACCAGCTATTAGTCCCAAACCTCAGTGTGCTGTGATTGTCTATTAAAAGGAAGCAAAACAAAAAAGATTTCCAAATTCTCTTTGAAAAGTTCGAACATCAGGTAATGTGGGTTTTGTTTCCCCACAGCAATAATCAGCTCAAGCAGAGTCGTGGTGTCCATACCAGATTAGCATGGACTGTTCAGTTGGACCATCTCCACCTTTCGTGTATTCCCCCTACAACAGAGGAGGGATGTCTACTGCCAACAATACGTGTGGGTGGACTGGCTTCACCTAACAGAACAAGGGAACTTACAAAAAGACAACCATAGGCTCAGGGTTTATAATTCCTGGCTCTCTCTGTCTGAGAAGCAGGCTGTACCTATGGCTTCCCTGATACAACCTCTTATCTCTCCCATCCATGAGTATGGGGATGGATTTTGAGGGTGCTAGACCGGGAAAGGAGGAACATAATTATAGATCAGAGTGAAATAGTTGCTAGGGGTCCACTGGAATAAGTGCACCGCATGGACACATGTGGGTGGTTGCATTAGATTGGTTGGTTGACTGAAACCAGAAATCAGTAGTGACTTGTACTAAATGAAGTTGATATAATATTGAACAGGCATTGGCAGACTTTTTCTGTAAAGGGACAGGCAAGTAAAAGTTGTAGACTTTGCAGACCATACGGTCTCTGTTGTAATCACTCAACTCTGCAGTGGCAGCGCCACAGCAGCCGTAGACTGCTGCTCTATGTAATGAACAGGTGTTGGCTGTGTGCCAATACAACTTTATTTACAAAAACATGGTAGCTTTCTTTACAAAAGCAGGCCATAGTTTGCTGACCCCAATAAAGAAGGGACACAAAGACTTAGGAACAGGAGCGTTAGAGTGGCTTTCTCCTTTGCAAGCCATGCACTGGTTAAACTAGGTGGATTCTATTTTCCAGAGTAGATTCACCCGTACATCATTTCTCTACTTTCAGTGACTTTTGAAAATGGTCAACATAAGACTTCTCCCTGGAGATGACTTGGGATTGGGGATGTGAATGCAGATTTGGATTCTCTGACCTGGGTTATTTTCTAAGCTGTGTTCGTGATTGGATTCCCAGAGGATCAGAATTCTCTCTAGGTCTCCATATTTATTAGGCTGGTTGAGCCAGTGGAAGCAGAATCACCCCCAGAAGGATTGTGCCTGTTGGGTACCACTGTCCTCCAAATGCTTCCTACAAGGGCCTGGCTGAACAACGTCATTTTAACACAGCAATTTCCAGGCATTAAGTCAGGTGAGAAGGAGGTAAAAAAAAAAAAAAAGAGGGCTTCCCTGGTGGTGCAGTGGTTAAGAATCTGCCTGCCAATGCAGGGGACATGGGTTCGAGCCCTGGTCTGGGAGGATCCCGCATCCTGCGGAGCAACTAAGCCCGTGCACCACAACTACTGAGCCTGTGCTCTGGAACCCGTGAGCCACAACTATTGAAGCCTGTGCACCTAGAACTGTGCTCCACAACAAAAGAAGCCACTGCAACGAGAAGCCCACACAATGCAATGAAGAGTAGCCCGGGCTCACCGCCACTGGAGAGAGCCTACGCGCAGCAACGAAGACCTAACGCAGCCAAAAATAAAATAAATAAATTTTTAAAAAATGGTTCAAATGAAAAATTAAAAAAAAAAAGACTTAAAAATGCAGAAGCCTGAGAAGCCGAGGCATCTCTCATAAGTCTGGAGACTCCAGATTCAGGGGTTAGGCTCAGAAGATGAGAAAGTGGGTGAGAAGAAGGCCAGCCAGAGAGATAAAGACATCAGGAGGGGACCCTGTGTTTGTGTTTTACGTGGTATATCTGGTGGTGTGTGTGGTGTAGAGAAGAGAGGGGAAAAAACTCTTACATGCTAGCTTAGTGTAGGTAGACAAAATTCTGTAAAGTTAGAGAAGAAGAGGACTTAGGAATCCAGGAATCCCCTCCATTAGAGGGAACTCCCCCTCTTCTGCCTGTGGAAGACACAGCTAGATGATTATGGCGTTCATTTCCAGTGAGCACTGAAGTGGTCTCATATCCTTGTCAACACAGCACTCCAGGCAGCCTTCCGCAATCTGTCAGGGTCAGAACTTAATAATAATAACAATAATTATAGCTAATAGTTATAGAGCATCTGTTATGTCTCAGGCACTGGGCTAAGGGTAGTTTATGCATTATCTCTTCTAATCCTCACAACTCTACAAAGTAGCTGCAGTTATTCTCCCTCTTTTGCTCAAGATGAATTCCATTTTCATGTCTCAGATTCAGTCCAAACGCCTTATTTCATACAAGAGGAAATTGAAACTTAAGATCACATTGTAGCAAGTTGTAGAACTAATGAGAACCTAGGTCTGTAAATACACAGTCCATTGTCCCACACGGATTCCTCGGTGGGTATGGTACGTTAGCAAACAGGCTAAGCTAACAAAAAACCCAAGAACACAATGGTGTAAATAAAGGAGCATTTTATTTCTCTCTCAATACATGGTCTTAAGGTGAGAAGTTCAAGACTGATGGGGTATCTCTGCTCCATCAGATAATTCAGGGACCCAGAATCTTTCCATCTTTTTGGTCCACCATCTCCTCAGGTGTTGTCTTAGGAGGATTGAAGCTGGTTCAGTTCCACATCTGCCTTCCAGTCTAGGAGAAGGTAGAAAAGTCCAGGGCATGTAGTTTCAACTTTAAGGAGATAACCAAAAAGTTGCACACACACTCCCCACATTCCACTAACCTGATATGAACGTGTGACTTCCAACCCCACACGCCTCCCAGCTGCAAGACAAGCTGAGAAATAGAATCTCTTACCAGGAGGGCATGGGTCCAGCTAAAACTCAGGAGTTCTCATTACTAAGAAAAAGAGTCAAACAGGTAGTGAGTAGCCTAAAACTGCAGCCTGTCTATTGACCTTGGTTGAAGTCAGAAGGTCAGAGCTTTTGACTAGCTTTCTTTCCCAGAGTCTGAAGCTGCGGTGTCCAAGATAGTAGCCATGGGGACATGCAGCTGTTAGAATGAAAATTAAAGTTAAATAAAATGAACAATTTAGTTCCTCAGTCACAATAGCCACATTTCAGGTGCTCATTAGCCGTGCGCAGCTAATGGCTACACATTAGCCAGTGCAGATAAAGAATATTTATATCCCTGCAGAAAGTTCTATTGCATAGCACTGGTCTACAGACCGTGGATCCAAACGTAAAACGCCTTGAAGCTTCCAAGCCTCTCTTTGTAAGGAAACTGGAGTTTTACTTACCGGAGAGCATTGTAAAAGGAGATGGAAATTGTTGAGGGATAAGGCTTAAAGATTTTACTCTGGATAAATTCCTGAGACTGGAGAAGTTGAGTCAAACTTGAAACTGAGATATGGGCCTGATTTTTTTAGCTGCTGTGTTCCAGGTGCTACCCCTCCCTTTTGGGGATCAGTCACTGTTGTCACAGATAATTCCGCAGGACACGGAGAGAAGGAGGAAACCTTGGCAGGAGTTTGTGGCTAACATAATCCTAGTCTTCCCAGAGGCAGCAAATTAAGGTCTCTTGTAGACATCTGTTGTTTTCACCTGCCCAGTGTCAACCCACCCTTCTTTTGGTAACAGCAGCCGTATTTTCTCATAGAGAATCACGCTCCCCTTTTCAGTGCATGTGGTGTGTTGGACTCCAGGGTTGGCCATGTAACCTAGGCCTGGCCGATCAGAGTCGTGCTAGTCGGCCCGAGGGTGGGCATGTGCCCCAAGAAGGATCCAGGAGCCTTGGATTTCTGTTGGAACCATGGGGAACCAGGCACTCTCCTTACACCGGAGTTGCTAAGCAGATAAAATACGGGCCTAGAGCAATTCCACGCACTTATACCACCATACAAGGAGACCCTGAGAGTAACGAAAACAACAGGGAAAACGAGAGCCAAGAAAACGAGAGAAACAGAATCCCAGTGACAAGGTTTGAGCCCAAGAATCCAGGGTGTGAATGAAGCCAATCTACTCCTGGACTTTCAAATTTTGTAAGACAATGCATTTACATTTTTGTTTAAAACTGTTTACGATGGCTTTCTCTTATTTACAACTGAAGAAGTCCTACTAAATATTGAGTTATTTCCTCAAGACTCACAGTTCCTGCTCTTCTTCCATTGGCATAGCTCAGCCATGGATCACAGCGCTGGTTCTGGAAGAAGAAAGAAATTCCACTGAACTTAAAAAGTCCTGAAGCTCCTAACCATGTCTTCATCCTACCCTTCCCTCCCAAGCATATCCTTAGCACTGATGATACTCTTTTCCCAAACGCTATCTTCAGGCTGCTATTATATGACTTCTTTTCTATTTAATATTTATTTTAACTTAATTTCATCAGGATATGAGTGTGAATATGTGTGTGTGTTTGTGAGTGTGTGTACATACATAGGACAGTGGATTTTAATCTTGAGTGTCCATCAGAGTCACCTAGAAGGCTTGGTAAATACTGTTTTCGAGGCCCTACCCCTAGATTTTCTAATTCAGCAGGTCTGGGTGTGGCCTGAGTACTTGAATTTCTAACAAGTTCCCAGTGATGCTGGCGCTGCTGTCCAGAGACTGTACTTGGTGAACTACTGGCATATGAGATGCGGGTAGAGCGGGGAGTAACACCTGCCATTTCTAGAGTGTTTTACAGTTTGTAAAGACCTTTGCAGTTTATTTTGGTCATCAACTAAGATGGGTAAGGCAACTATTATTGACATAACTATTATTCTGACAAAGAAACTGGGGCTCAGAGGGATAAGATGAGTTACCAAGTTTATGCAGCTAGGACTTGCAAAAGCTCAAACCGTAACTCAGATCTCCTGACTGAAGTATTTATTGCATTATAACATGCCATCTTGCATGAAAATGGAATCAATATTAAGAAAGGGAGGAAAGAGGGAGAGGAAGAAGAGAGGGGGGGATCAAGGGCAGATGGGACAGGAAAGGAGAGAGAAGGAGAGAAGAATCTGCAACTGAAACCCTGGGGGCATGAGGCATACCAAAACCACCATGCATTTGTCAGACCTGGATTTGTTCCATTTCTATCACTTTCTAGTCTTGGAACCTTAAGAGCATTTCTTAATCTCTTTGATCTCCAATTATAAAATGGAGATGAAGAAAACTACCTTGAAAGATTATTTTGATTATTTAATGAAATCATGTATGTAAGTGTTTAGCATGGAGCCCAGTACACGGTAAGCTCTGCTTAAATGTTAGCCATTGGAATTTTTCTTAATCCTCATAACCCTTCTGAGTTAGATGCTGTATTAGTGAAGGGTAGGCTGGGTCACTCTAACAAATTAACCCTTTAGATGGCTTACAGAATAAAGAGTTTATTTCTTTCTCACATGACAATTTGAGGTAAGTGTTCTAAGTTGATGGGCAACTCTGCTGTACAAAGTAATTCAGGGACCCAGGCTGATGGAAGTTCTACTTCCCTCAATACTTGGTTTCTGGGATCTCTATTAACATTGCCATTCCAACTACCCAGCCAACAGGAAAGGGAAAGAAGGAGTAGTCGATGCGGCATGGCCTACTCTTAAGGTGTCACCCCAGAAGGCACACACCTCTTACCCTCTTATACTCTATTGCAGAGAACTAAGTCACATGGTCACATCTAATCTCAAAAGAGCTGATAGGGGTTTCCCTGGTGGCGCAGTGGTTGGGAGTTTGCCTGCCGATGCAGGGGACACGGGTTTGTGCTCCGGTCCGGGAGGATCCCACATGCCGCGGAGCGGCTGGGCCTGTGAGCCATGGCCGCTGAGCCTACGCGTCCGGAGCCTGTGCTCCGCAACAGGAGAGGCCACAACAGTGAGAGGCCCGCGTACCGCAAAAAAAAAAAGAAAAAAAAATGGTGGTTTCCCCAAGCTCAGTGCTCCTCAGTTGTAACACAAACCCACTGGGTGCATAACACCCATCTGGGTCAATCGCATCATACTGATGAGACCTGGGGGCAAGAGGAGCTGATGCAAATATGCTCATGCACTTGCTGTGTAATGAGTAATAAAATCCTTTGTCTCTGACCTAGGAGTCTCATGTCTTCTGTCAGCATCAATTAAACAGTATCAAGTTAATGTATTGATAGTAGTTTGTAAGAGGGTAAAATCAAATTCCACAGGAAGCTGGGAAATGTGGCCCCTAGTTGGGCAGCAGTGTCCTAGCTACAATTCTAGAACTATAGAAGAAGAGCAAAGGGGACTTTGGTGATTAGCTTGCAGTCTCTTTCATAGATGGTCTTACCCCCAATAGGAAATAGAAACTCAAAGAGGTGAAGTAACTTGCCCAAGGTCTGGCAAGCCGCAGAGCTGGGATTTGAACACATGTCTGATAAATTCCTTCTACTGAAAATGAGAAGACACACACAGGGAATCTATTACTGCAGCCATGCAAACATGTACAGAGCCCTGTTTGCTGTGAAGCTAATGATAACCCTATGTCCACATTAATCCTTACCCTAACCCTTCCAAAGCTCTGGGAGGGACCCTAGCAATATGGTCACATGACATTGGATGCCATGCTAAGGAGGCTGGACTTTATCACATAGGCAATAAGAAGCCACCTGAAGTTCTTAAGCAGGAATACAACACTGTGACTGCAATGTGGGAGATTAAATGGTTGGAGGGAGACATTGGAGGCAAGGATACTGTTGTTATGGTGCCTGGCACCATAGTAGGTACTCAGGGTGTGCTGAATGAATGCTTTGGTTAAAAATGATAATGGCCTGATCGAGTAGAAGGACAGGATATGTGGGATTGGTGGCAGATTATACATTCATGTGACAACCCATGCTTGAGAATGATACACATTATATTCAATATGGTAGTTACTTCTAGGGGCCAGGAATAGGTTGTGATTAGGGAAAGGGTCAAAGGGGCCTCAGCTCCATTGGTAATATTTTATATATTAAGCTGGGTGATGGGTGATTCTTTACCTTTTGTAAATCTTAAATCTTTTATAATAAATTTTATTTTTTTGGCTGTTGTGTCTTCATTGCCGTGCACGGGCTTTTCTCTAGTTGCGGCAGGCCAGGGCTACTCTTCGTTGCGGTGCGTGGGCTTCTCATTGCAGTGGCTTCTCTTGTTTCAGAGCACTGGTTCTAGGCACGCTGGCTTCAGTAGTTTGGGCATGTGGGCCCTAGAGCACGCGGGCTTCAGTAGCTGCGGTGCATGGGCTCAGTAATTGTGGCACACGGGTTTAGTTGCTCTGCGGCGTGTGGGATCTTCCCAGACCAGGGATTGAACCCGTGTCCCCTGCATGGCATGTGGATTCTTAACCCCTGAGCCACCAGGGAAGTCCCTATAATAAAATTTGCAAAAGACATTTTAGAGGCAGAATAGAAAGGGAAATATTTTGGAACAACATGCGTGTGCAATTCCTCCCAGAGATCTTTGCATATTCAGGAGATAATGAATTAATATAAAGTAGAGAATGTCTGCTGGAGGAATGTCTCTTTCCAGCAACCTGTAGGTGGGAAAGATATCTCAGGGCAAAGAAGAGTCTTTGGGGCCTGCCTGCAGTCACATATGCATGACTGGCCCTGACGGTTCTACCCAATGGCATACAGGGCTGGACCTGGGGGGCCCCTAAGAAGGAAAGCTCTGCCTACCCTCTGGAGGAAATCTCCTTGGCAAGCTCGCTGGCGTTTGCTCTGAGCACCCCCTGCCCCAAGGATCATGTCAGCAGTGACCATTTTCATAGCACACCCATCACCCCAAAATGCCTGAGTTCTCTCTGTGAATTTTTCTTAATTTTTTAACAAGCCAAGATGAACATGCTAATCTTTCTCCTCTCTGCGCTTCACAACAAGCCCGGGTGCACAGCCTTGCATTATTCATGATGGTTTACATTAATCAAATGCTTCAAAGTTTCATGAAGTTTCTATTTTGGAGCACGCATTCTTTGTAGAGTTGGCACTTAGTGGACAATGGCATCATATTTTGGAGACTCTCCAGCATTCTTAATTCCCATCTGCTTTATTTGCTGCAGCTGTTTTATTTCTTCCCCAGAGACCGTATCTCGGAATTCTGCAGCATGTAGACTATTTTCAAAAAAACGCAAGCACCAGGGAATGCTTTCTGGGTTGAATGAATGTAAAAGATGTTGAAAGAGTTACACTTGATTTGCGTTCTCTGCCTAGTGATATCCTGTGATGTCCACACGTATGGCTTTTTTTGGAGAGGTTACTACTCCTCCAGTATCCATTTTCTCTTCTTTTTCCTTAAAAAATTAACCTCTAACTTTTAGTTGAGCCAGGTAGACTGAAGACTGCATTTCTCAGATTCCTATAACACTCCCTTGCAGTGGCTGTGTGACCAAATTCTGCCAATGGGGTGTAACAGGAGTCTTGCCTGCGATTTTTAGAGTCTGGGCGTGCCCCGCCTCATTTCCTCTTCTGCCTTCCTACCCACTGGAATGCTCAGTCATGGCTGGAGCTTGGACTACGAGGAGGAGTCAATTTGCTGAGGATAGAAAGCCACAAGATAGAAGTCACCGAAATCCCTAACCCTCAGAATGCCTTAACAGCCCCGGACTTCCTAAAAGTGAGGAAATGACCATTGTGTTTTCTGGGGGAGGGTGGAGGCGGGGATGTAGGGGAGGGTTGTGAGACACAGGCCGAGGTAATCCTTAATAATTCACTCTTTAAAAGGTCTTGGGCGTCCCTGGTGGCGCAGTGGTTGAGAGTCCGCTTGCCGATGCAAGGTTCGTGTCCCGGTCTGGGAAGATCCCACATGCCACGGAGCGGCTGGGCCCGTGAGCCATGGCCGCTGAGCCTGCGTGTCCGGAGCCTGTGCTCCGTGACGGGAGAGGCCATAGCAGTGAGAGGCCCGCGTACCGCAAAAAAAAAAAAAAAAAAAAAAAAAAAAAAAAAAAAAAAGTTAAGGTCTTCTAAAAGTTTTGTAAGAAGCACTTTAACAATTACTATTTAACTTGTTTAATATTGGAGGTCATAGGTGGGAAGGACTACGCCAAGGAGCCGAGTCCTGGAAGCATAAAGAACTTCCTGTACCGGTATCTGACCAACTCCTTCCATGTCTCCTTTAGCTAATACCCACAGCACTAGCATTAATGCACGGAATCACCCAGGGATGTTCCTTATTGTACTCGAAGAAAACAGGACCTGATCCAGCTAAGCAAGAATAATGATGCCTCCAACACGACTAAGTTGCAAATGGTTGAATAATACTGGATTACTCGTATTTTTCTCATTATAAAAGCACAAGAAAGAAAATCACCAATAATCCCACTATCAAGTTATTGTTTTGATCTATTTCTCTTCAGTTTTTTTCATTGCAAATATAGATGTTTATCTTTTCATAAATGGTATCATGGGATATATATTCTTTTTTTTTTTTTTGGCTGCATTGGGTCTTTGCTGCTGCACGCAAGCTTTCTCTAGTCACGGTGAGCAGGGGCTAATTTTCGTTGTGTGTGGTCTTCTTATTGCGGTGGCTTCTCTTGTTGCAGAGCATGGCTCTAGGCATGCGGACTTCAGCAGTCGCAGCACGCGGGCTCAGTAGTTGTGGCTCATGGACTCTAGAGCGCAGGCTCAGTAGCTGCGGGGCACCGGCTTAGTTGCTCCGCAGCATGTGGGAATCTTTCCAGACCAGGGATCGAACCCGTGTCCCCTGCAGTGGCAGGCGGATTCTTAAACCACTGCGCCACCAGGGTAGTCCAGGATATATATTCTTTGTAGTTTCCCTTTACATCTTTTTATATAGTGAACATTTTCACATGTCATTATGAATTATTCTTACAATAACATTTTTAATCATTTTTGCTCCAGACCATCATATGACTGTACTCTAATATAGTCTTGGATACACTTTCCTTCCTTCCTTTCTTTCCAACTATATATAACACTGGGATGAACATCCCTATAGATAAATATTTGCACACATCCTGATTTTTTATTTGGGTGAATTCCTAGAACTGAAATTCAGGAGGATGTAACCACAATTTCTACTACCCCCCTTTTTTTTTTTTTTTGTGGTACGTGGGCCTCTCACTGTTGTGGCCTCTCCCGTTGCGGAGCACAGGCTCCAGACGCACAGGCTCAGCCGCCATGGCTCATGGGCCCAGCCGCTCTGCAGCATGTGGGATCCTCCCGGACCGGGGCACGAACCCATGTCCCCTGCATCGGCAGGCGGACTCTCAACCACTGCGCCACCAGGGAAGCCCTACCCCCTTTTTTAAGATCCATTTTGATGTCACTGTCTCATCTGGTTTCCAGAACAATAACCTATTGTCTGATTCATGTTAAATAGTAAGAGAATTTGAACAGTTCTTGTTCTGAAATATTCATAGGTTTTTATTTTCATCTTCCACCATTGCAAGCAGTTAAAAACACAGCCTGGAGAAGTGGCATTTTTCTTTCAGAAAATGAATTGGTAATTTATTCAAATGAGTATGGGTAGTTGTTTTAAATTATTACCTTATACAAAGCTCTAATGAAATGAAGTCAGTTTACATCTTTAAATAACCTTTAATATTTGTACAAGTAAATATCTCCACTTGACGATAATGGAAATTGTCAGAAATGTTCATTTTCTCACAGTTTAGCTCACTCACAAAGGCTGTCAGACAGCCAACTGATGTGACTCAGAGCATCGCTAGTTATTTCAGCAGAAGACAGTATTTCAAAGGTAAGAGAAAGGAGGTGCAGACACTAATGAAGTTTTATTATCAGAACATAGAATTAGGATTGTGACAAGAGACAATGGTGCCCATGACATGTAGTTAGAACGTTCGAGCTTGTGAAGTCTCTAGCAGAATCTCAGGGGCAGAAATGTTGCGAAGGGTAGACTGATACATTCCACTAAATGGATATAGACCAGGTCTCAGCGTATCTGGCTGAGAAAAAAACAAAGCAAAACCAAAAAATCCAGGGAACAAGAAACAGATCCAAACCAATCTATGATCTGTAAAATCAACAGGGTGCAGAGTTGTATAATATCCAAAGGATGAAGGATATTCATATCCACAAGATGAAGTTAGTGTGTTTGGGTGTGTTTGTTCTCATGAAAAATGAGGTAGTGAAAGTTGGCTCCAATGGATCACAATTCTACTAAGGACTCCAGGTTGGAGATACTGTCTCAGCAGGGATTTGTAACTGTTTTTGTAGGGGAGGAGGGAGGGAGGTGAAGAGAAGAGTAGAAAAAGGAAGAAGAGAGGGTCCATCTTCATCCAAAATGGAACCCAGAAATATCAATCTTGGTGAGATGTCTACTTCAGAATAGTCCTCATCATTTATCTTTCATTCATTCATTTAATAAGTATTTATTGTCTACTAAATGTCAGGCACTGCTCTACTCAACACAGGGGATACAGTGGTGAATAAGACACATGAGGCCGCTATTCTCAAAATTTTGCATGCTTTTGGGGGTTAGAGAAACAACAAACCAATAGGAAAAGATATCAGCTAGCACTACGTACTATGCAAAGAATTATAAGTGTGGTGATGGAGGGCTTGGGAGGCTATTTCATCTATGGTATGAGGCAGTTTTAAAACGAGTCCATACATTCTTTGACACTCCTCCTATTAAGAGGGGGAATCTAGGTCCCTTCTCCTTACACCTGGGTGGTCTCTGTGACTGCCTGGATGGATAAAGGGCAGAGGAGGGCACTCCATGTAGAGGGGCTTCTGCTGGGTTTTCTTAGAACATCTACTCTGGGCATTTTCAGCTAAATGTAAGGAGTCCAGCTTCCATGAGGCCGCAGTGTGGAGAGGCCCCTCAGGGAGGCCACACAGAGAAAGAGGGAGATGCCTGAGCGCCCAGCTGTGCCAGCTCCTGGCTATTGGGGTCTTCTCAGCCCAGACACCAGAAGGAGGAGGATACTTTAGAGACGCCCGCTGGACGGCACCCACCTGAGAGACCAGAGTGAGAACTGCCAAGCCGAGCCCCCAGCCCCTCAGACCCTGAGCCAACCTGTTTAGGCAGGTGGGAGATGTCGGGCAGATAAAAATCTTAACGTTATCCTCCCAACGAGAAAGCATTAGGTGTTGTCTGAGATCACAGATCTGGAAGCTCCACCATCCCTCTCTCTGCTGCCCTAGACGGAAGACTTAGGGCTTACCTGCTGGTGACCTGGAAAAGGCACAGTTTCTACCGTTCAGCTCACTCGGGGTATGGATTTCCCCTTCTAAAGAACTTACATGTCAAGAACACAGATTTCATAGAATCATTGGCTTCTCAGATGGAAGAGCTGGCTTAGCCCAACACCATTATTTTAGGATTCAAGACACCACATATAAGGATTCAGCGATTTGTGGGAAGGTGCAGAGGAAGCACACAGGGAGCAGCTGACATGCTCAGTTGGTTCTGCTGAGAAAGATGAGTGGAGGGAATCATTTGGACCCTGGCTGGAGGTCATGCTATGCAGTTCTCCTCCTTGGTAGTCCTTGTATTGTATTTTTTTCAAGATATTTTTTCAGAATTGGATTTGTGTTTAGATACAACCCAATGTTAACAGTGACTGGAAGCAGCCTAATTATGGTATCTGCAGTGCTTTTGGCTCACTTGCCATCCCCCACCTCTCTCTGCCCCCCCGAAGCAGCACCCCTCCCCCTCACACACATGCACCAGGCCCAGCTTTTTGCTCTGTTAACGCAGATGAAGGAAAATGGTAGGAAAAACGTAGAAGCCAGCAAGGCAGCGGTATTTAAATTGGAAAGACAGAGGACTACAGGCCAGAGGAAGAGAACAGATAAGGAAAAGTGAACAGAATAGATAAGATAACGTGAAGGGGAGTAAAGAGCCTCTTTGAGCTGTGAGTTTTAGGCAGTCTTTCGGGATGCTTAGAGTGAGGGAAGGGAAAACCTTTGAGGGTAAGTAAGAGGTAGAAAGAAAGAGGGAGGGAGTTACAGAAAAATGATTTCAAGACATTTTCTTGTGTATTTTTAATGTAATCCCTTTCATTCCTAGGTATACACTCAAGAGAATTGAGAACATATGTTCATATAAAATCTTGCACACGAATGTTCCCAGCAGTACTATTTATAATAGCCAAAAAGTAGAAACAACCCAAATGTCCACTGACTGATGAATGGATAAATAAAGTGTGGTATGTGCATACAGTGGGATATTATTCAGCCATAAAAAGAAATGAAGAGCTGATACATGCTACAACAGGGATGTAGCTTGAGAGCCTTTTGCTGTGTGAAGCCAGTCATAAAAGAGCACATATTATATGATTACACTTGTATGAAATGTCCAGCATAGGCAAATCTTTAGAGACAGAAAGTAAATTTGTGGTTGCCTAGGATTAGGGGAGCTGGAAGATTACTGCTAAGTGGTGCAAGGTTTCTTTTCAGGGGGTGAAAATGTTCTAAAATGGATTGCGTTGTTGGTTGCATAATTCCATGAATATACCAAAAGTGATTGAATTTTAAGAATTTGTGAATAATATCTCAATAAAGTTACAACAACAGCAACAGCAACAACACACACACACACACACACACACACACCAGACTGACATGTCGGGGGAAAACGTCCAGAATCAGAATAGTTGTCTAAGTGCAGCAGGTTTGACTGAGCAGACAATCTTGCAATTGCAGGATCTACACAGAAATGACCTACATGTGTGAGGCTTGGTTTGTGGCTTGCAGTGGTTGTGGTTCCTGCTATAAAGCCATAATGTGATGGCCCAAAGGTACCTATTAAAAACAAACAAACAAAAAAGACCCAGTAGCTCACACGTCCAGGAATTGTCTTCCCTCGCTTCTTTGTATATCGCATAGTCCGTCGTGGACGATGTTTTACAATAACCAGTCATTTCGTAAAATTTAGGAGAGTGTTTCTTCAAAATCGCCTGCCTCATTTTTCTGGTGCTGGTGGTGATGGTGGGAAGGGGGTTTGAGTGTGTTCCTCTGCCCAGATTCAAAGTAAGTCATCTGGGGCACTTCTGGATTCCATCCACGATAGAACCAGATTTTCAGACCAAAATACAAGGCTTCCACATAAAGCAATCACGGCAAGAATGAAATGAGCTCTGTCTCTGTTGCGCATTTTGTGTGTTAAAAAATGTAGTGTTCCACTTCCAAATGAGAATCTTGAATGTGTATTAGTCATTGTTACTTCCTCCACCAACTTTCTGAATAAGTGATATTAATAGTCAATAGATTGGCTAATAAGGTACAAAGGAGAGCTTTAGTTGTTTAAAAGAAATAATTATTTCCTCACTTTAAAAGGACAGAATTTCTCCTTTAACTAGAAGATTTGTACTCTTGACAATCGTTAGGGGGAAAACGTTAGTGTTAATTGCTAAAATGAAACATAACAAATAAAAAAACCCCTATATTTGTATATATATATATATGCATGATAGTAATCTGTTATTTAAATGAGTTCACTATTTTTAGCCCCTGGAAGAGGCACTGACGGGGAGAGAATACAGATGTGACTGTTGCCTAAATGCCGTGTGGACCTTGGCAGGTTGCTTAACCTCTCTGAGGTTTAGTTTCCTTAGCTCTCAAATAAAGATAATAATTTTTGAACTTCTATTCTGTATATATGTATCATTGCTTTTCCTATCCAAAGGCCCAGCTAGCCAGTGAGTCATGATTTGCCATATTTTAAATGGGTCAACATTCAGGCAAGCAGGTTACCTCTTCCAGAAATTAGACCTAAGAGAGGCAGATATTGGCAATTGGTGGTACGTAGCAGAGCTGAGGAGTCATGATGGCTGCCGTGTTGGACCACGTATGAAACGAGGAAGGAGGGGAGCTGGTCCAGAGAGAAAAGTAGGAGCAGAAACCCATAGAGAAACAGAGAAAAATGGAGATCACGTGGCCTCTAGAGGCAAAGTAGCCTTGGATCTCAGCTTTCCCAGGCCGGTTCATTTGAAACCTGTTTATACTTCGGTTGCTGTCCTTGGATTCCTTGAGGTTTCTAGATGTCTATGCTGAACTTTACTTTTACTCACTTTGATCAAGTTTGAGTGTGTTCCTGTTTCTTGCAAAAAAAAAGTATGTGGTGGGAGGAAGGTGCGGTGTAGCCTTGTTTAAAGCACCTTCCTTGCCACGTTACAAAATTAGATTAAGGATCAAATGACTTCCCCTGATTGAATGTGGGCAGGAGCCATGCCTTTTAAATATAGGTGTTACTAAAATATTTGCTTAATTGAACTGAAATTGGTAAAGTGTATGAAGATACTGTGAAAACTGCAAAGCACAATGCTGACGGAGAACATAAGGGATTATTAATAATCTGATTAAGATTTTATGAAATCCTCATTAGTCAGTTTTGTGTATCTGCCGCAATGAATAAAGCCAAAAGAAGCAGCTAAAATGTATAGAAATGAGATGAAATTTTACTACTTCGTCATAGCAATTTTAACTTTAACCCTCTTCTAAAGTGAAAGTAAAATTTAAGGGAATTCTCAGCCTATAAACAAGACATTCAGATCCCTTCGGGCAGAAAGCATGTTTGTTTTGTAAACTTTCTAGCATGGAGCTGTCAGAGTCGAGGGAAGAAACCAGATTTGCCATCACAGCTAAATTCCTGGTCCCTCTGCTGGGGATGAACTACAATAGGAAGTGAAGGGTTGAGTTTATCGGCTTCACAAATCTCCATTTATTGTACATGAGCATTAAGACGATAACTGAATCCCCTGTTCTTGAAGAAGTGCTTTGGGGATGCACAATTGTCCAGGTTACCTGGGTTGGCCAACTTCACCTGTCACTCCTCTTTACCTGCGTAACCCCCGGGCTACACATTAAAACGTGGAGTAAAAGAGAAGACACGACCATTAAGATGAAGGAAAACCTGGACTCCTCTTCATTGCGTGGCTGGCTACCTACCACATCTAAACTTCTGGTTCTCATTCTGCAGCAGCAGCAGTCCTAGCTGCTGGGATGCTACAAAGAGCACGTACACATTCGGATCAGTGCCTAGTAGCTGACTGACCCACGTGCTGTCTTTGGTCCCCTTGAGGCTCCCACTGTTCCTTGCTGTCCTCAGCACAGTCCGGCCCACCTCCCTACCACCACCACTTTTATGAGGCAAAGACACGCATCAGCTAGGATGGAAGGGAGGGTCCACCTTTCAAATGTCCACAAACAACCTCGCCTCATTTCTGATACAACCTTTTAGGTTTTAATTACTCTCTGAAAGTGAGAGCCATCCCAGGATCCTTCGGTGACATTTTCCAGTATCCTGTCGGCTCCACTTATGAGAAACAAATGGGCTGGCTGGCCTCCCTCTAGATTGAGTTTTTCATGAAGTCATTACTTCTGTCACGGGGAGTATTTTCAAATTGAAAAATCTGAAACAATAAATGATGGTGAAGCAGTTAATAACTGTTAAGAAATCACATTTGGAAAATTGCATTTAAGCAATAACCTTTCTCCCTGTAATTAAATGACAGAAAGGTCCTGGTTTTAATTAAGTCAGCAATTTATAGTTATGAAGCTATACTTCACTATGCAGATTAGCAAATGATAGGTCACGGAACACCCTGAGTGCATTTTGAGTGGGCCTGATATGGTAATTACTCCACTGTTCAGTGGTGACCACATTGAACCGTATCTCTAGATGAAACAATTTTCTTTTCCTTGCTCCATGATGTATAACTAGGACGACTAAATGTACCACGAGCACTGCCTTGCGCATCTTTAAATTAAAATGGATTTTAAATGAGGGGGCAGGAGCAAAGGGAGTGTGTTTGAAGAACGGCACCAGCAGTGAATGGCCCACTAGTCGATGCCTGCGAACCGAGAATATATCATTGTTTTACAGGGCGTTCTATCTTGTGCCTGAGTGTTTGCTGCAGATTTATGAGCAAGTAAAATGCTAATGTTAGTGTATTTATAAACATATGATGGGGGTTTCATCTATAATTTATTTGCCGGCCCTACTCTCTGCCTCCTTGGAAAGGAAAATGAAATGCTATGTTGGACGGCCACAAGGGTCATTAATACGGCTTTCACATTTTATTTAACTAACCCCCAGCTCATATTACACATTGATGATCACAACTGTGAGATGGTTTTTGAAATGCTTATTGTGTCTCATCTCTTGTCTGCCCCAACCTCAGCCATGCAGAGTTCCAGCAGTCACCAGAGGGCTTCAAATAGCCTAGTGGGAATCTGCTAGTGGACGATTGTGTGTGTGTGTATGTGTGTGTGTTCAGGGGCCTTGGAGGGAAAGGAAGGCCCAGCTCCTGAAAATCATGTATTTTTTCATTTATCTTAAAGTTTCACAAACAACTGAACTCTAAGAAATGACTTCAGGTGTTTGCTTTCTTCCTCAAACCCCGTATTTCCTGGCCTCTCTTCATTAAAGCTCATCTCCACCCAAACACATGGAGAACATAGATGCAGAAGAAGAAACCAGAGCATCAAAACAAGCATCAAAAGACAAGCACATCCCACATGGCAGAGGGGGCTGAGGACGGAAAGACCCTCACCCAGAACGCTTATGTGGTGGCAGTATTTCTCCTGGATAGGAACACTGGCTGTTCTGTTTATCAACACTGGTTTTATGCCCTCTGTTCCCCCCACTGCACACACAAGTGAAGAGGTGAAATGAATCAGAATTGATTTAAGCTGACTGGTAAATCACTGAATGCGTCATAGCTTACAGTGATTCACTAATAGTGAATCCCTGTTCCAAAGCATTGGAACCAAACCAAGATTTTCCTAAGAGTTTTTTATTTTAAAATATTGAATCTTCTTTTAGAGGAAAAAAAAAAAAGCTACAAATGCACTTCCCACCCATCCTCCCTTGGGCTTTTTGGAATTCTAAAGAGGGGTCAAAATTATTGTATTCCCAGAAAAATTATATTATATTTAAAAGGAAAAATATTACCATAGCATTTTAAAGAATCATAACATGCATGTTGAATTCAAATGGCAGCTACACAGATACTCCCAAATCATCCAGCCCGCCAGGGGCATGCTGGCCTTTGAGATTTTTTGTCTTGATCTCTCCTTCAGCTTATGGAGGGAAACGCGAGGCGGGGAGAGAGGCTTGGGATGACACGGATTTTCCAGTCGCCTCTGATCTGAATTTTGCTAAATTCTACAGCCCCTCTCTGTTTTGCTTTTCACATAAACCACCTTTTTTTCTGCTCTGGATCACCACATTGGGTATCATCCCAACTTCTTTCTTCCCCAGAGTGCTTCTGGTCCAAGGTTAGAGAGGTAGCAAGTACCTCCTGAAGGCTTGAGGCACTGAAGGGAATGACTTCACGCTCCGCAAATAATTTAGGATGGAACTCTGGGCAATGTTGGTAAAAGCCCTTTGCATGTTCCCGCTATAGGGAAGTTCTAGAAGGAGAACCCACTTCTATTGCTGTGTTGATCTCCATCTCCCTTCCCTCATCTGTCTTGCTTCTCCCTCCCGACTTCCTGTTTATCACTTAGACCACACTCTGTGGTCCTCTCTTAGCCCTGCTTCCCAATGCACTCCCTATCCACTCCCGCCCTGCCCAGAGGATCTCATCCTCGAGACCTAACCACCCCTCTCTTCCTGAGAGAAATCCTGCTCTGATCTTTGAAACGATCACGTAGTTTCCTGCTAACTATATAGAAATAAAAAAGCCCCCGCTGCAGGAGGGACACGTCTGCAAGGAAAGTGCCCGGGCATCCTGGGGAGAGGCAGGGGGGGTGAGACTCTGCCCGGCTCCCTTGGGTCTGACTGCACTTCTGAGATGCTCAGTGTCATTAACCGTCTTCTTCAGAAGACAATTCGTTCTGCAGTTGTCTTTCCTGTATCTCAGATCCAAGAAGCCAGTTGCCTTCTGAGCTCAGATGTTTCCTTGAAGCCTCAGCCTGTGTCAGAGCCTCAATACATGTGTCAGAATTATGTCTGGTCCCTGGCACCAGCTTAGGGTGCAACTGATGAGAATCTCCAGGCAAAACAGGAAGAAAGTGCTGGCCAGAGTTTCCTATGGATTCATCCATGAGAGTGGGCCTGATCCCAAGCCCGTGCCCCTGCTGGCTGGGTGGAGAGCAGTGCAGGGCAATGGAGGAGGAGAAAAGGAGTCATCCTTGCTTGTGCAGATTTGAACACATGGTTTCAGAAATGGGTCCCCTTTATTTACAAAATAAAGTAAAACTGTACATGTCCAATCTGACTGCAGATATATTTCTTTGGGAGAAAGCTTAGAGAAATATTCCTTTTTCAACTTCTCTTTGCAATCTTCTCTTGGAAATGGCCCCACAGTTGGGTCACCTGATGTATGTTAGTGATGTCTGTGGCTGAATTTCTGAGTTAATAGAGATACATACAAGGGAGTCCTCTTCCGCCTCCCTTGAAGGTGTAATGTGTCTTCAACCAGAATTAAAATATAGATTTTATGCAAACCGGTGAGTCTGGCAGGAAGAGTTACCCCAAGGAGATACTTTTCATTGGTTGAGCACCTGCCATTTGCTCTATGCTGCGCTACATGATGGACAATAGGGGTAAGAGAGTGGATAAAACCAGCTCACGCCAGGGAACGCACCCCTCCACCCACCGGGGGTGGGGTCAGGGAGGAAGCAGAAGGGCAGCAGACACAGAAACAGATCATGATAACGTTCTATCAAAGAATGTAAGAGCAAGGCTTGGAGTCAGACCATCTGAGGTCAAACTCTACTTCCAGTACTTACTGGCTGTATGATCTTGGCCAAGTCACTTAACCATGCTTTGCTTAATCTTCCTCTTCATTAAAGCGGGGACAATAATAGTATCTACCTCACAGGGTCATTAGGAAGACTGAATAAAATAAAATATCTAAAATTCATGATGCACAATAAGTCCTCAAATGCCCCATACGGCATGTGAGCCATATGGCAAGGAGATGCACAAGCCGTTATATGAGAGCACAGAGGAAGGGCAGGCCTCCAACCCAACCTGCAGGAATCAGAGAAGGCTTTTTAGAGGCTCTTATCTAACTTTAAATCTGATGGCGGTTCAAGTAGTGCATTCAGTTAAGGAGTAGCAGGCTAAGTATTCATGGAAAAAGGGGGAAAACTTGAGCTTTACTCTATGATTCTAATTCTGAGTGACGGATCAACAAATTTCAATTCACTTATTCCGTATTGGAAATTATTGGAGTTCAGGCTAACGTTTTGGGGAAGGGAAAGCAATGTTTTTGGTTCTGATTGCTGTAAAGAAATGCTTATCAGTGCTTCTTCCTTCACTATATCCCAACAAATGGTCACTAAAGCCTCCTCTAATGCTGAATTCCATGGTTCCATTAGGTGGATAAATTCTGAGACTTCAAGGACATAAAGCATGTCTCTTGCTTCAGGAAAGGCAGTGTGAGACATCTTCCTGTCCTCTGCACCGATAGAGGAACTCTCCCCAAAGGGGTGCCAAGGCAAACAGAAGTTTAACTTCCCGATCTTCTTGAACACTCCAGTGAATTATTATCAAGTGGAAATGCATGTAATTAAGGTGGGCGGAAGGCAGGAATTGAATTATGATAAAACTCATGCCTGCTGATGTGTTTGATGACAAAGGAGAAAATCATAAAGGGAAGGATGATGAATTTCTGTTTTTCTCTGGGAATAACTGACTTAGAATCGATGTAATGAAAAATTGTCAAGTGAACACAGAATGGCACTGGGGAAGGATAAGTTTCTGATGGAAATATACTAGCTCACAGCAGACCCACACTTTCAATTTTGATCTCTGGGGGAAAAATACGACCAAAAATGTATTATTTGGAGAACAACTATGATCACGTCACTTTCCTTTTGTACTAAAACTCTCAGTGACTTTTCTTCATTTCCTACAGAATAAAGTTCAAAAGTCCTGAGCACAGTATTCAAGGACTGTTAGGATGGACCATAATCTCCCTCTCCAACTTTATCTACTCATCTACCTAGTGGACACATATGGACATGAGTGTGCACATGTGCGCAAACACGCACACACGAACGCATGCATCCTAGTACACTCTAGACCAAGTACATTACTTACCTTTTCTTAAATATGATGTATTCAGGTACCTCACTCATGCCATAATGCCCTTCCACCAATCTCCGATGATCAGATCCCAACCCCACCTAAAGTCCAGTTTAAATATCCTTTCTTCCATCAGTTCTTTTCCCAGAGCTAGAATGAATCTCTCTGCTCTCACTGTTGCCATGAATTTTCTCTAGATGATAATTACTAATGCTTGTATTATTTAATAACACCTCATATTACTACTATTATTGATGGATTTTTCCCCCTTATTATTTTGTAAAATCTTTGAGGGCAGGAGCCATGTCTCATTCATGTTTGTAGTTTTCACAGTGCCTGGTATAGTGCATTGCATGATATTGGCTTTAAAAACAAGTTCTACTTTTTGCTTTGGCTCTCAGGAAGCTCAGAACTAAATTTTGGGGCTCAGTCACAGTAGCTCTTTGTTCAGATTTTCTCCACCTTCCTTACTTGACTCTTATCCTTGCACTCTTATTTAATTGTCCTAGTGTATTTGGCCTTTTATTATAAGTTACCCCAAATCCATTTGGAAGTAGACTGGTAGAAATAATAGATAGAACAGTTGAAATGGAGTCAATACTGTATGATGAAGTTAAATGTAGACTTAAGTTATCAGATATTAATGTTGTCCAGGGGAGAGACTAGAGAGATAAGAAATAAAAAAACTGATCCGGTAAAGATAATAATAACATCTCATTGTGATTCGCAGCCCTTCAGAATTACTTTACATTTGATCTTCCCACAGGTTCTGTGAAAAAATTGTATGAGATAGGAATCTTCATTTAATCCATTTGGCATGGATTGAGGCAGATTAAGGCTCAGAGAGGTTAAGTGTCTTGCTCAAGGTCACACAGTCAATTAGAAGCCATGCCAAGAATAGTTCTCTGAAGATCTTCTTTTTTTCAAGTCTCTTGATGTGAGTAGCAATCACAAAAGGTGAAGTTTGGCCAGTGGAAACCCATCACAGGGCCCGGCGTGCTTGTAGCGGTGGGCTCGGGGTGGGAGAGGCTACTCACTGCTAACATGGTTGTAATTTCCAGCTTCCTCCATTTCTTCCCTTCCTGACTTCAAGCCTGCATTGGAGAAGAGATGGCTCCTTGGCTTGCTTCAAAGAGCAGTCATCATTAAGGGCAAATGAGTTAGGATACTTTTGGCTGCAGGTAACCAAACATGCAGCTCAAAGTGGTCAGAAAGACAAGGTTGTTGACTGACTCTCAAACTTGAAGTCTAGGAATCAGATGGGCTTCAAGGGATATTTCACCCAGTGGCATCTACCTCGGGTTACTCTCTTGACCACACTGTCTCCCATGTGTTGGCCTCATCCTCAGGCCAGTAGCAGGATAGTAGCAATCTTTCTGGGCCTCAAAAGAAGAAAGAAAATCACTTTGGGGTGCTCTCCCAGGACAGGACAACTCCCAGAAATCCCTAGCAAACTTTCTTTGCACCGCACTGACCCCAATGACTCACACAATCGTTCCTGAACCAATCACTTGCAAGAGGCTGGAATTACTCTCAGCCAGCCAGACCCACCTGGGGGTATAGTCAGTTTCTCCTGAGTAAGGGGTGGGGGGGCAACTGTGGGACATGGGAGGGGAGTAGGCGATGGGGAGAAGAATGACCTGGATTAAAACAGGAGCCCTGAGCTTCTGTTAGTGCTGTCTTCTAAACAAACACATCCGATCCTTTCTGCTCTCTCACTGGGCTATGCCTGCAACACTCTTTCTAGCTATAGCCTTTCTTAGTCGATTTATTTTCTTTCCTTCCTTCTCTCTGTCCTTCCCTCCCACTCTTCCTTCCTTCCTTTCATTCATTCTTCAAATATCCTTCGCACCGGGCCCTGTGCCAGACACTGGAGGCACCTAGATGGTCAAGACACCGCTATCCTTCACACGGAGAGTTCCCTCCTGTCACATGTGGCCTGTGTCCTGCAGCTCCAGTGAGCAGCCCCCCTCAGGTGTCCCACAGAGGTTATCAGAAGCTCGGAGGACACGGGCAGTCCTGAGAGTTATGACGCTAATCAGGAAGTTTGTTTCATTTAAAGGAGAGAGCAGCGACGCAAGGAAGACTGATTTTTGTCCACCCAGAACCGAAATACCACATTAAACTGCCTCCTAGCATGGAGAGGTTTGTCCATTAAATTTAATTAAGCTTTCTTTAGAATCACATGTCTCGGGAGATCTATTACGCCCAGGGGACAAAGCATTTGCTTTTGCCAGCGTTTGCTTTGCTCTTTGCATTATTCTTTCTGCCCAGAAAACCCTTGTGCCTCTATTGTGTAGCAGAGTGTTCATATTTCGTGGCCAAATTCAGGCATGTGAGCCGTGGAAATTCTTCCTGCATGATCCACCCGCAGTTTCTGGCTTCAACAGCCTCTTCAGTGAGAGCTCTGAGGTTCAGGAGCTTTTCAAATGGAGTGCCTTTAACAGAGATTTGCATTGTTTCAAAGACAGCTTCTCTGGGTCTCTGAGATTCTTGTATCTCTCAAGCAGCTCAGACACTCTGGAAGCTGAGATTCCTTCATAGGGACCAGCTGGGAGAGGCATGTACCCGAGCCAACCTCAGAGTGGGAGTGAATTCCTCAGTTCCCAAAAGGAGCAATTCTATCTGCTGGACTGTCCGTGCCAATGCTTACCCTGGCAACTTTCTTGGTAATGGAAGCCTGGCATGCTACAGGGGAAATAGCTCAGTGTTTCCCATCCTTCTCCACTTGGAGGAATAAGCCACTCAGAGCTGTCACATTAATGCTGCTACTGAAAGCAGCCATCGACACCCCAAGTGACAGCATAACACACGCTGGTACACACACCCCTCTCTCTCATCCTCAAAGTCCCATTATAGAAAGCTGAAGGGGGTGAGGGCTCCAGCTTTCAACTGCAACTTTCCCAAGGGTGTTCCCAGAACGTTAATGGGTATTGCAGGGGCTGGGGGTGGGGGGAAGGCTCTCGGATGGAATGTGCCTAAGACATAGTGGATTAAACAAAAATAAACAGGTGGGGCTTCCCTGGTGGCGCAGTGGTTGAGAGTCTGCCTGCTGATGCAGGGGACACAGGTTCGTGCCCCGGTCCGGGAAGATCCCACATGCCGCAGAGCGGCTGGGCCCGTGAGCCATGGCCGCTGAGCCTGCGCGTCCGGAGCCTGCGCTCTGCAACGGGAGAGGCCACAACAGTGAGAGGCCCGTGTACCATAAAAAATAAAAAAATAAACAGGTTTATTGTAGGGCTTGTGGAAACGTTAATGTGCTAATATGCTAAAGGGCTAGTAGGTGTGGGAGAAGAGGAATTACAGTATTTGTGTTTTCCAAAGTAATTTGACCACAGAACTTTTTTCTTGGAACTTCACCTGGGAGTCGTGTTCGAGGCAACATCCTTTTTTATTATGCAAACCCTCCTTGATTCTTGCTCGTTCTTCCTTCTACTAGGAAAACACTCTATCTTCCGTGTTTCTTTGGCTTTAGAGGCAGGGGTTCTGGGTACGCCTAGTAAACTGGGGTGGGCCCTGCTGAAGATTTCTGTGCAAAAGAAATGAGTGGCCTTCTGGGGAGAGAATGCATCTTAGGGAAGAAGGAATGCGCCGGACAAGCTTGACCCATTGGCAAAGCCTGAGTCAGCATAGGGAAGGTGCAAAGTAGAGCTTGGAGGGAATCGCTCAACTGGCTTTGTCCTCTGTGCTCCATTGAATATAAACCTTAGAACCAAGGAGGACAGCTAGGCTGGAAGGAAGCATTCTGGTGTGCGTTGGGGCTCGAGCAGCGCTGCTGTGGGGCCGCCTCATAGAATTTAACACATAGGAGGGAAGGGGGCTTTCTCTCCTATTTTGCAAAAGAACCCTGTAGAACTCTGGTCTGTGCCTCCCGTGGGCTGGAGGGAGCCGTATCCATTGGAAGGAGCCGGGAGCAGGACGACCAGGAAGAAATAGCAGAGGACATGTGGTTACTGACAGGAGAGTTGACCTATCTTGTTTGTACACATGTGATGCTTCTGGGGAGTCTCGGGTATCACTGTTGGCCGCAATCCTGTGGCAGCAAATGGGGACAAAGCTATTTGTACATTATTCGCAATGAAATTCGATTTGTGCTCCTAGGTTGGTGAGGCTTAGAGAATGAGTAGTTAGAATATTCATCTTTCAACTTCACTAGAGACCTAAGTAACAATGGCTTTTTAACATAGAAAATAGTTTGGAAATTTTTGTCTCTTCTGTGGAATTTCAAGCCAATTGTTGTTCCAGGAGGTGGCTCTGCCCTCAAGGTGTCCTAAGGATCCAGGTCCCTTCTTTCCAGTTGTTTCACCGTGCCCTAGGGTCTCTCCCTGGGCCGAAGGATCAAAGCTAGCTCAGTACCACCTCTCCATCCCAGCTGACAGGACACAGAAAGAAGTGGAATATAAGCAATTTCTTTTTAAAAAATTAATTTTGAAAATTTTCAAATGTACATAAAGTAGAAAAAATTAACTGTATATAACTTCACTCAGATTGAACAGTTATGAAGATTTTAGCAGCATCCTTTTAAAGATGTGATCTGGGGACTTCCCTGGTGGCGCAGTGGTTAAGAATCCACCTGTCAATGCAGGAAACACGAGTTCGAGCCCTGGTCTGGGAATATCCCACATGCCGCGGAGCAACTAAGCCCGTGCACCACAACTACTGAGCCCACATGCCACAACTACTGAAGCCTGCGTGCCTAGAGCCCATGCTCCACAACAAGAGAAGCCACTGCAGTGAGAAGCCCGCACACCACAATGAACAGTTGCCTCCACTCACCACAACTAGAGAAAGCCTGCACGCAGCAACAAAGACCCAATGCAACCAAAAATAAATATAAAATAATCAATAAACTTATTTTAAAAAATAAATAAATAATGATGTGATCTGAAAGTTGCACCTATCACTTCTTAATCCTATTGGTAAGAATTTCATCACATGGACACATTGACCTGCAGAACACCTGGAGACATGGATTCTACCTGGGTACATGTATATTACCAAATAAAAGAAAGGGAGATCACTTTAATGCTGATAACTCTATCAAGATCTACAAAAACAAAATTGCCTTATGTTTGCCCCCTGAAACAAGGTTTCAGTATTAGAATTCCTTTCCATCAACAGGCCCAGGGTAGAAGGTTGCATGACTTTTGGCCTTAATTTAGGCTTAGCTGTAGCAACAGAGATCAGTACATAATATACTCTTCTGAGTGGGCTGCCAATATTTTGGAAACACTATTGGATATATCTGGTGACTGTAAATTAGACATTCTTATGCAGAAAGCAAGAAAGCTGAAAGCCAAACAGGGTCATGTTTCTGGGCAAGTTTAAATCATCTGCTCTTTAGGAGCAGATGATTTAAACTAGGTCTGTTTCCTAGTCCATGGAGTAGAATGGTTGATGATGGTCTTATCTCTGAAGAGAAGGTTCTATTGAAATCTTTTGAGACACTATCATGATAAAATGAGAATTAGGTCAAAGAAATGGTTGTGGCTGGTATTGTTTAGGATGTGTTATGGACTGAATGTTTTTGTCTCTCCCCCGCCCCCTTCCATTCATACATTGAAGTCCTAAACCCCAATGTGATGGTATCTGGAGATGCAGCCTTTGGGAGGGTAATTAGGGTTAGATGAGGTCATAAGAATAGGACTCTCATAATGGGATTAAAGCCCTTATAAACAGAACCCCCTGAGAGCTTGCTTCCCAACCCCCGTGTCTCTCTGCCATGTGGGGACGAGAAGGCAGCTATCTCACAGCCAGGAAGAGAGCCCTCACCAGGAACTGAATCAGCCAGCACCTTGACCTTGGACTTCTCAGCCTCCAGAGGTGTGAAAAAATTAATTTCTATTTTTGAAGCCACCCAGTCTATGGTGTTTTCTTACAGCAGCCTGAGATGACGAATATAGGATGCTTAAGTTACAGAGATATTAACTCAAAGTAGCTTCCACAATAAGAAAATGTGTTGGAGACAGAAGAAGCGAGAAGAACTACAATCCTGCAGCCTGTGGAACAAAACCCACATTCACAGAAAGACAGACAAAATGAAAAGGCAGAGGACTATGTACTAGATGAAGGAACAAGATAAAACCCCAGAAAAAAAACTAAATGAAGTGGAGACAGGCAATCTTCCAGAAAAAGAATTCAGAATAATGGTAATGAACATGATCCAGGACCTCAGAAAAAGAATGGAGGCAAAGATCGAGAAGACGCAAGAAATGTTTAACAAAGGCCTAGAAGAATTAAAGAATGAACACCTAGAAAAATTAAAGAACAAACAAACAGAGATGAACAGTACAATAACTGAAATGAAAAATACACTAGAAGGAATCAGTAGCAGAATAACTGAGGCAGAAGAATGGATCTCAAAGGTCTTCCAGTGACCTGGAAGACAGAATGGGGGAATTCACTGCCATGGAACAGAATAAAGAATGAAAAGAAATGAAGACAGCCTAAGAGACCTCTGGGACAACATTAAATGTACCAATGTTCACATTATAGGGGTCCAAGAAGGAGAAGAGAGAGCGAAAGGACCTGAGAAAATATTTGAAGAGATTGTAGTTGAAAACTTCCCTAACATGGGAAAGGAAATAGCCACCCAAGTCCAAGAAAACAGAGAGTCCCAGGCAGGATAAACCCTAGGAGAAATACACTGAGACACATAGTAATCAAATTGACAAAAATTAGAAACAAAGAAAAATTATTAAAAGCAACAAGGGAAAAATGACAAGTAACATACGAGGGAACTCACATAAAGTTAACAGCTGATTTCTCAGCAGAAACTCTACAAGCCAGAAGGGACTGGCACAATATATTTACAGTTATGAAAGGGAAGAACCTACAACCAAGATTACTCTACTCAGCAAGGATCTCATTTAGATTCAATGGAGAAATTAAAACTTTTAAACACAAGCAAAAGCTAAGAGAATTCAGCACCACCAAACCAGCTCCACAGCAAATGCTAAAGGAACTTCTCTAAGTGAGAAACACAAGAGAAGAAAAGGATCTAACAAAAACAAACCCAAGGGCTTCCCTGGTGGTGCAGTGGTTGAGAGTCTGCCTGCCAATGCAGGGGACGCGGGTTTGTGCCCCGGTCCGGGAGGATCCCACGTGCCACAGAGCGGCTGGGCCCGTGAGCCGTGGCTGCTGAGCCTGCGCGTCCGGAGCCTGTGCTCCGCAACGGGAGGGGCCACAGCAGTGAGAGGCCCGCGTACCGCAAAAAAAAAAAAAAAGAAACCAAAACAATAAAGAAAATGGTCACTGGAACATACATATTGATAATTACCTTAAATGTGAATGGATTAAATGCTCCAACCAAAAGACACAGGCTTGCTGAATGGATACAAAAAGAAGACCCATATATATGCTGTCTACAAGAGACCCACTTCAGACCTAAGGGCACATACAGGCTGAAAGTGAGGGGATGGAGAAAGATATTCCATGCAAATTGAAATCAAAGCTGGAATAGCAATACTCATATCAGATAAAATAGACTTTAAAATAAAGAATGTTACAAGAGACAGGAAGGACACTACATAATGATCAAGAGATCCATCCAAGAAGAAGATATAAAAATTATATATGCACCCAACATAGGAGCACCACAATACATAAGGCAACTGCTAACAGCTATAGAAGAGGAAATCAATGGTAACACAACAATAGTGGGGGACTTTAACACCTCACTTGCACCAATGGACAGATGATCCAGATAGAAAATTAATAAGGAAACACAAGCTTTAAATGATACAATAGACCAGGTAGATTTAATTGATATTTATTGAACATTCCATCCAAAAACAGCAGATTACACTTTCTTCTTGAGTGCAAAGGGAACATTCTCCAAGATAGATCACACCTTAGGTTACAAATCAAGTCTCGGTAAATTTAAGAAAAATTAAAATCATATCAAGCATCTTTTCTGACCACAATGCTATGAGATTAGAAATCAGTTACAGGGAAAAAAAGGTAAAAAACACAAACACATGGAGTCTAAACAATATGTTACTAAATAAACAAGAGATCACTGAAGAAATCAAAGAGGAAATCAAAAAATACCTAGAGACAAATGACAATGAAAACACCACCATCTAAAACCTATGGGATGTCACAAAAGCAGTTCTAAAAGGGAAGTTTATAGCAATAAAATCCTCCCTCAAGAAACAAGAAAAATCTCATATAAATAATCTAACCTTACACCTAAAGGAACTAGAGAAAGAAGAACAAAAATACCCCAAAGTTAGTAGAAGGAAAGAAATGATAAAGATCAGAGCAGAAATAAATGAAACAGAAACAAAGAAAACAATAGCAAAGATCAATAAAACTAAAAGCTGGTTCTCTGAGAAGATAAACAAAATTGAGAAACCTTTAGCCAGACTCATCAAGAAAAAGAGGGAGATGACTCAAATCAATAAAATTAGAAATGAAAAAGGAGAAGTTACAATGGACACCACAGAAATACAAAGCATCATAAGAGACTACTACAAGCAACTCTATGCCATTAAAATGGACAACCTGGAAGAAATGGACAAATTCTTAGAAAGGTATAACCTTCCAAGACTGAAGCAGGAAGAAATAGAAAACATGAACAGACCAATCACAAGTAATGAAACTGAAACTGTGATTAAAAATCTTCCAACTGGGCTTTGCTGGTGGCGCAGTGGTTGAGACTCCGCCTGCCGACGCAGGGGACATGGGTTCGTGCCCCGGTCCGGGAAAATGCCACATGCCGCGGAGCGGCTGGGCCCGTGAGCCATGGCCGCTGAGCCTGCGTGTCCGGAGCCTGTGCTCTGTAACAGGAGAGGCCACAACAGTGAGAGGCCCGCATACCGCAAAAAAAAAAAAAAAAAAAAAAAATCTTCCAACAAACAAAGTCCAGGACCAGATGGCTTCAGAGGTGAATTCTATGAAACACTTAGAGAATAACTTACACCTGTACTTCTCAAACTCTTCCAAAAAATTGCAGAGGAAGGAACATTCCCAAACTCATTCTACAACACCATCACCCTTATACCAAAACCAGTCAAAGATACTACAAAAAATGAAAATTACAGACCAATATCCCTGATGAATATAGATGCAAAAATCCTCAACAAAATACTAGCAAACAGAATCTAACAACACATTAAAAGGATCATAAACCATGATCAAATGGGATATATCCCAGAGTTGCAAGGATTCTTCAATATACGCAAATCAATCAATGTGATACACCATATTAACAAACTGTAGATTAAAAACCATATGATCAACTCAGTGGATGCAGAAAAAGCTTTTGACAAAATTCAACACCCATTTATGATAAAAACTCTCCAGAAAGTGGGCATAGAGGGAAACTACCTCAACATAATGAAGACCATATACGAGAAACCCACAGCAAACATCATTCTCAATGGTGAAAAACTGAAAGCATTTCCTCTAAGATCAGGGTGAAGACAAGGATGTCCACTCTCACCACTATTATTCAACATAGTTTTGGAAGTCCTAGCCACGACAATCAGAGAAGGAAAAGAAACAAAAAGGATGCAAATTGGAAAAGAAGAAGTAAAACTGTCACTGTTTGCAGATGACATGATACTATACATAGAGAATCCTAAAGATGCCACCAGAAAACTACTAGAGCTAATCAATGAATTTGGTAAAGTTGCAGGATACAAAATTAATGCACAGAAATCTCTTGCATTTCTATATACTAACAACAAAAGATAAGAAAGAGAAATTGAGGAAACAATCTCATTCACCATTGCAACAAAAAGAATAAAATACCAAGGAATAAACCTACCTAAGGAGCTAAAAACCTGTACTCAGAAAACTATAAGACACTGATGAAAGAAATCAAAGATGACACAAACAAATGGAGAGATATACCATGTTCTTGGATTGGAAGAATCAATATTGTGAAAATGACTATTCTGCCCAAAGCCATCTACAGATTCAATGCAATCCCTATCAAATTACCGATGACATTTTTTACAGAACTAGAACAAAAAATCTTAAAATGTGTATGGAGACACAGAAGACCCCAAATAGCCAAAGCAATCTTGAGGGAAAAAAATGGAGTTGGATGAATCAGATGCCCTGACTTCAGACTATACTACAAAGCTACAGTAATCAAGACAATATGGTACTGGCACAAAAACAGAAATATAGATCAATGGAACAGGATAGAAATCCCAGCGATAAACCCACACATCTATGGTCAACTGATTTATGACAAGGGAGGCAAGGGTATACAATGGAAAAAAGACAGTCTCTTCAATAAGTGGTGCTGGGAAAACTGGACAGCTACATGTAAAATAATGAAATTAGAACACTCCCTAACACCATACACTAAAATAAACTCAAAATGGATTAAAGATCTTAAATGTAAGACCGGACCAAAAAAAAAAAAAAAGACCAGACACTATAAAACTCTTAGAGAAGAACATAGGAAGAACACTCTTTGGCATAAATCACAGCAAGATCTTTTTTGACCCACCTTCTAGAGTAATGGAAATAAAAACAAAAATAAACAAATGGGCCCTAATGAAACTTAAAAGCTTTTGACAGCAAAGGAACCTATAAACAAGATGAAAAGACAACCCTCAGAATGGGAGAAAATATTTGCAAATGAATCAACAAAGGATTAATCTTCAAAATACATAAACGGCTCATGCAGCTCAATATTAAAAAAACAAACAACACAATCCCAAAATGGGCAGAAGACCTAAATAAGACATTTCTCCAAAGAAGACATACAGATGGCCAAGAAACACATGAAAAGCTGCTCAACATCACTAATTATTAGAGAAATGCAAAACAAAACTACAATGAGGCCTCACTTCACATTGGTTAGAATGGGCACCATCAGAAAATCTACAAATAACAAATGCCGGAGAGGGTGTGGAGAAAAGGATACCCTCTTGCACTGTTGGTAGGAATGTAAATTGATACAGCCACTATGGAGAACAGTATGGAGGTTCCTTAAAAAGCTAAAAATAGAGTTACCATGTGACCCAGCAATCCCACTACTGAGCATATACCCAGAGAAAACCATAACTGAAAAAGACACATGCATCCCAATGTTCATTGCAGCACTATTTACAATAGCCAGGTCATGGAAGCAACCTAAATGCCCATCGACAGACGAATGGATAAAGAAGGTGTGGTACATATATACAATGGAATATTACTCAGCCTTAAAAAGGAATGAAATTGGGTTATTTGTAGAGACATGGATGGACCTAGAGACTGTCATACAGAGTGAAGTAAGTCAGAAAGAGAAAAACAAATATCATATATCAATGCATATATGTGGAATCTAGAAAAATGATACAGATGAACCAGTTTGCAAGGCAGAAATAGAGACACAGATGTAGAGAACAAATGTATGGACACCAAGGGGGAAAAATGGGTGGGGTGGTGGTGCTGGGATGAATTGGGAGATTGGGATTAACATATATACACTAATATGTATAAAATAGATAACTAATAAGAACCTGCTGTATAAAAAAATAAATTCAATTCAATTCAAAAAAAAAAAAATGTGTTGTTTGGTGTTTCGAGGTGGCTGCAGTCATTCCAGGCCTTGCATTCCAGGCAGGGCAGCATCCACAGACAGGGACTGGCTTTCCTGTGGTTCTCACCTAAGCACAAGGACACTTTTCCCAGAAGCTCCCATCACCTTCCCTACATAACTTATTGGCCCAAAAGAGACCACATTTTATTGGCCCAAAAGAGACCACCATTTATTGCGGTACCAATTCAGGACCAGGGGAATGCCATGACCTGATTGGGTTAGACGAGAGTTCCTAAACCAGAGGGCAAAGGGTTCCCCTGGCAGTTGGCTTGGACTGTTCAGAATCCAACCCTGGAGATAGAATCAGCTCCCCAGCCACTAGACTGCACACAGTGGGGAGGGGAATAATGGGTGTTCAAGAAATAACTGAAGTGCTTACTTCATAATCCTTTAATTTTACTTTTTGAAAGGATTTAAGAATCTAACCCAGAAAAAACTTAAGCCAATATCCTATAAGCACCATCATTAAAATTCTCATCCCCAGATCTCTAAATTATTCTTTATTGTGAAGAGGATATTATATCATAATGATATTGCTAGTGAGCCACCAAAGTGATTGTTACGAAAAGCTTTATGCTCATCTATTGGTTGACAAGGGAAAGCATGAATTTAGCAAAAAGTAATATGCATGCCTTTGACAAGTTATGGTTTGTTCCTTGCCAACAGATTTTTCCCCCTGAAATGAACTCATTTGTGCAAGGATTTTGCTGCCTTGGTTAAAAACTATCCAAGGCTTGTAATATCTAAATGTCAGAGAACAATGGGATGCATGCATCTTGATTGCTACAGTAATTTGTACAAACCAAGGGGAAAAATTACTGATGGGCCAGATACTGCAGGTGAATAAGTAAGTCTTTGGGTACACTGAAGACTTTCAGAGGGATATTAGATTTCCACGGTCATTAAGTAGATAGTATTTCACTTTCTGCATCAAATAACCTAGAAATTAGAAAATGGAGGCAGACAGGTGGAGATAGAGGTACAGGCTTTGCCATTTGCTAGCCTGTGACTTTAGGCAAGTTACTTAAGCACCATGGGTCTCAGTCTCTTCCTCTGTAAAATGGGAATGATACTCTCTACCTCTGAAGGTTTTGTGAAGATGAAAGGTGATGCACATAGCTTAGCACACTATTTTGGACTTAGTGTTAACAAGTGACAGCTCTTATTAAAATGCCCAGGGCATTCCAGAGTCCTCTAGATGCCCCAGGAAGTGAGCTTTTAGGCGAACCTTGGCTTGCTTGGATCAATTAGCTCTTCGTGGACTCCATCAAGCTACAGACCGAGTTAATGGTCTCTCTGCTGCCACCCACAGTGACCGTAAATTAGGAAGTGTTTCGAGCCTGAATTTCTCATGTAGATTCATGAGATGGACCGAAGTTTTATGTTAAACAAAGCAGCGCTTGATCAATAGGGAGAACTAAGGCTAAAACAGAAAAGTCTCTGATCTGATATGATCTTGCTGGGTTTGTTTTTGTCAGTCTCCTTCATGGTTCTCCAGCGGATGGAATGGAAGACACAGCACATGAAAAATTCCTTTTCATTTTGTTCTTTGAAAAAAAAATTTAGCATGGGGCTTCCCTGGTGGCGCAGTGGTTAAGAATCCGCCTGCCAATGCAGGGACACGGGTTCGAGCCCTAGTCCGGGAGGATCCCACATGCCACGGAGCAGCTAAGCCCGTGTGCCACAACTGCTGAGCCTGCACTCTAGAGCCCACGAGCCACAACTACTGAAGCCCGCATGCCTAGAGCCCGTGCTCCGCAACAAGAGAAGCCACCGCAATGAGAAGCCCACGCACCGCAACGAAGAGTACCCCCGCTCACCGCAACTAGAGAAAGCCCATGTGCAGCAATGAAGACTCAACGCAGACAAAAATAATAAATATATAAATAATAAATACATTTTTGAAAATTCAGCTATCTAAAAATTATTTTTGAAAATGCACAGTAAACTGTAAAAAAAATTAAGCAATATGAAGAAAATGAAATTCCCTCCATGATCCAAATTCCTTTCAAGATTAGTTCATATCATTCTTCTAGAACTTTTAAGGATATGTGGATATACTGAAACTATATATATTTCAGTATAAGTGGGAAAATATTCTATATATTAGGTTAGAGAGAGAGAGAGAACTACACTATTCTGTGAAGTACTCCTTTTCTATTTGAGGAACACCTTTCTTTTGTTAAATTTATTTATTTATTTTTGGCTGCGTTGGGTCTTCATTGCTGTACACGGGCTTTCTCTAGTTGTGGCAAGCAGGGCCTACTTTTTGTTGTGGTGCGCAGGCTTCTCATGGCGGCGGCTTCTCTTGTTGTGGAGCACGGGATCTATAGAGCAGGCTCAGTAGTTGTGGCGCACGGGCTTAGTTGCTCCGCGTCATGTGGGATTTTCCCCGACCAGGGATTGAACCTGTGTCCCCTCCGTTGGCAGGCGGATTCTTAGCCACTGCGCCATCAGGAAGTCCCAGGAACACCTTTCAAGATTAATGCATAAAGAGCCATCTTCTTTAACAGCAATCTCTTAGAGTTTGGTTGTTTCCAATACTTCATAATTAAGAAAAAGAAAGGAATGAATATCTCTTGCATACAACTTTGCTTTTACGTAGCTTGTCAAGGTTTTAAAAATAAAAAATAAATCTTTGAAGAAAGCCTCCATTTGTCTATATCACATAGCTAATGTGTCCAACAGATTGTGGACAAATGACCAAACTGATGTGAGAAAAGCAAGCCGAACTGCTTGAGTTTAGCAGAAATCTCATCAGCCTCTGGCCCTGCTGTTCAAGAAATCATCTTTATGGACAAGCTCTCCTGTCCAGTGTACTGGGGTTCCCATAGGTTCTAGAAATAACTGTCACCTGGGTCATTTCCAGAACCACCTGGGCAATTCTTCTTCACTGGGCTCAGTCCAGCAGGTGCATCAAAGTGGACTTGAACAGGCCAAACTTTCTTCTGTCTCCCAGAGGTTTTATACAACAGAAGGCTGCTATGGTGAGTTTTGGAGCAATTTATTCTTTTTGATGTCAGCATGTTAATTAATTTTTGGTATGGATATCTGTTTATCAATTTTATCTATATCTATCTATCTATCTATCATCTCTCTCTCTCTACACACACACACACACACACACACACACACACACACATACAGGGACATATAGTATCTTCCCAATTTTTTCTGAGCTGTCTGCCATTTCAGAAATATCATTGACCAAAGAAAAACCTATTACCCCAAGTCAAAAAATACTCCCAAATGCACTATTCCTCTATATTGATAAAGGAATTTCCATGGTATTTCCTCTAAGAGCAAAGCCTCAGCTGTCACAATGTACTATACAAACATATTATTTCCTTCTGGTACATTAATTTTTGGATTACTTTGGGGGACAAAACACCACCAAAGTAGTGGTTTGGTTATAAATTCCCTTGACATCTGGCCAAACCTCTAAATAACAAGGATGTAATTGCTTTCAAGTTCTCACCACAGAGATTTTCTGGCTACTTCTCGCATAAATGAAAAAGTTAGCACTGATATTTTTGCGGTAACGAAACCACAACTTTCATAATATTTACCAAGTTGTGATCAGATAACAGCTGACTTTGGGGGCATCAGGAATCATATTTAGCGTAGTCAATTATGGAGCCGTGAGCATTGCCAGAAGTGACTGTTTTTAGAGAACTCATGGGATTTCAGCTTCTCTTACGATGCTAGGAAAGGCACGGAGACAGCTTCTAGGTCCTTCCACTTGCAGCTTCCATAAGTTAGTGCCTGAGACATTGCTTAATGTGTGCAGAAAGTTCAGGGTGAGTTTGTGGTGACTAATTTGGGTTTCTCTCGGCTCTTCCTTTCTGTGTCTTCAGAAATGCGACCACTGGCCCATGGAGTGTTCTTCTCAAGGACTGTGTTTTTCAGACACACACCTCTAGTGGCAGTAACTGTAACAGTCATGGTTACTATTAGCTGAATCCCTACAATATGTCAGGCACCATGCAAAGCACTTTACCAAAATGTTCTTATTTAAGCATTCTCAAGCCCAATCAAGTATCATTATCCCCACTGACAGATGAAGAAACAGGTTCATAAAGATTAAATGCCTTGTCCAGAGTGACAGGTTAGTCTGTGAAAGAGCTGAGAGTTACCTGCAACTGTCTGAGGTAAAGGCAATGACCTTGACCCCTACACCCCTCTCTCATCTTCCTACCCTGTTTGTGGTTGCTTTGTAGCAGTCCAGGAGGGTATATTCCACAGTAGAGGTTCTCAGCAGTAGCTGTGGAATGGAATGAACTGGGGAACTTTAAATAAAATACGGTTGCTGGGGACCCATGTCCAGATCTTCCCAATGGAGCTGAATCACTGTTGTTTTCAAGGCTTCCCAAGTGACCCATATGTGTAGCCAGGACTGAAATGCAGTCCTCCTTTGTTGACCTGATCCGTGATTTCTCTCCTGTTGGAAGTGCAGTGCTTGAAAACTGCATTGAGGTTCCAACCAATCTGCTAATATTCAAAACAAAGCAGCGCCTGGCCATTGTGCAAAGGACGATTTCCATATCCATAAACTTTTCACTGGCACTCAACGGACAGCATCAATCCCTTTACATATGACCTCTGGTGAGGGCCAGTAGATGGGTGGAAGCTGGTATTCAGGGTCCCAAATGTGAGCACCCCAAACCTTGCCCGTGCACAGAATATTTCAGGTCACTGGTCCGTGTGTGCCTGAGTGAGTACTTAATTTCCTTTTTCAGACCTCAGTAATTTCTAGCAGAGTGTATAGAGTTCATGACACAAGCACATCTGGATTTGGGGGTGTGGATCTGAAACATTCTCAGGCCAATATGTTGGGAGCAAATGTTGCATTGACAGCCGGGGAGGCTGGGTGTGATCTCACTGGAGGCCCCATCTGGGGCTTCACTTGGGTGCAACACAGCACTTTCCCTGCTGACTTCAGCTGTGCTTCAAAGCTGGGTGCTTCCTTCCCTGCCCAAAGGCATCTTGTAGCCTTCTCCCTTGTGATGACGGGTACCCAGAACCTTGGCACTGCTGCATCTCATGCAGAAAATGGCAAGAGGGTGGAAAACCATAGCTTCTTAAAGAAGACAAGTGTCACCAATCCAGGCAGGTCTGAGCCAGACTGTGTCAGCCTGGAAGGGAGCTCCTGAAGCCCAGAAGTGGGAGGCAGGTCCTACCTCCTCAGCGTGGCGAGTAGGATGGACAGAGAGCTGTGGAGCCAGGCAGAGCTGGGCCTGAACACAGATTCTACCACTCTCTAGCCTTTTGACCTTCCTCAGACAAGCCACTTCTCTGAAACTCTGTTTTCTTGCCTGTAAAGTGGAGACAGGAAAACTACTCCACTGGATTGTTCAGAAAATTAGATGAGGGCTTGGCACGTATAGCAGGGGCTTTTGCCCCTTCCTTCCGCTCGTGTAACTGCTTCTATATTGCATAGTGTCATCCGAGACCCACTTGCTGAGGTCAAACTAGCAATTCAACAAGCATTTCTAGGTCCTCCTATATGCCAGGCACTGTTGTACTCACTGCTGTATGTACTTTTCTGTCTCTGAGCCATCTCTCATGCTGTTCCCTCTGCCTAGGAAGTTTTTCTCCCATATTTCTCTCTCTTCTCCTCCAACCAGTTCAGTTCTCACCTTCTCACTTTGATTCTCCTGGCTGCATGTCATCTCTCCCCTTCTAGATCACCAAAGTGCTTTAGGCCAGAGGATCTCGAACATTAATGCATACAGGGGCAGCCAGAATGGTTAATGCTCTGAGCTTACTGTCCACATCCACTAAATAGAGATAACCATACTATTACCCTTCTGCAGATTGTTTGTGAGGCTTAAATAAGATGTAGTGTGTAAAATATTTAGAACAGTGTTGGTCACATAATAGATGCACAATAAATATTAGCTAACAGAAATATAATGGCAATATGTTACAATAAATAATCATAGTATTACATAACACAGCAAATTTTGACAGTAAGAAGAGGAAGAGGAAACATTCTGGCAATTGAAAGAGCAAGATTGTAAAAATCCAAATGGATTCCCCATCCCCAGCTTTTTCCGGAAATGTAACTACACTGATCAGAGTTAATGAGTTTCTAGAATAAGTTCTATGTGGAGGGAAGAGGTTTCAAGTGCCAAGTTCTATCCACTCCAATTCTCATGCCTTGTAACCCTTGGCAAACCTTCTTCACCCAAGAGTTCTAATTCTGGCTCAGCTTCCTAGCATGGTACCAGTTAATTATGGTAATCGGATAAGGCATTCTTGGGCAGCAGAGAGATGCTGGACAAATGTGGGACAGCAAGGTTTGCGGCAAGGGGTTTGTTATAAGCCAAATAAATGACATCAGAGGGTCTATGAGGAAGCCCGTGTCCACTGCAGGGGGAAGCTAAGGCCTGGCAGGGTGGGAGGGGTGGGCGCAGCTCCTGAGGAAGACTGGGGAGGATGTTGGAACCATTGTGTCATGGAGATCAAGGGCTATCCCAACATGTGAACATGGGGAAGAGAATTGGGTGGGTTTGGAGAGTGGTCTGGCTGAAGACAGAACCAGTGCTGACAAATGAGGTGATGTGGGTTTCTGTCTCGGCCACAAGTCCCCCGCAGGCCTGGAGCAGTCCGCCAGGTGCCAACAGCAGGTGTCAGCACAGCTGCCTTGAACTGCAGCCGAATGCAGTAGCCCACCTGCCCTGGGAAGGGCACTCCCCGCCCCCTCCACCAAAACTGCCCAGTCACAGCCCATCCTGAGGCCTCTCTCTGGTGACCCTGGAGCATGCATGCATAAGGGTCCTGGGATCTGGAGTTCCCTGATTCTGAGATATCAAACATTAGTAATTCTTTTGTCTTTGACATCAGCCCGGTTTACTCACATTCCTGCAGTCAGCACGTGATTTGGGATAGGCAGACTTGAGCAGAAACCTTAGCCTTGCTGCTCCCTTGTTTTCTCACTGTGGACAAATGACCTCATCTCTCCGACTTCCAGGTTCCTCGACTGTCATGTGGGGATCATTACCCTTACCTTACACTTTGTTGTTTTTCAGAGTGAATGAGAGAATGGGGAAGCTGTATGATAGAATGGGGCTGGGGAGGTTGTGGTTGGAGAAATAAGGTCTGGATTAGCAATTAACAAGCTGAGAGCTGCTTAGTTCATTTCATTTAATCCTTCCAACCATGCTGTACCTCTATCCCCATTTTACAGATGAGGAAACAATGGCTCAGAGAGGCTAAGTAACTAGTCCCAGGTCACAGGACGAGAAAGTGGCCGAGCTGAGATTTGAACCCAGGGGTCTCAGACTCCACAGTGCCTCTCACATCAAGCACATAACGCATCTGTGGCTTATCTTGTTTCTGAGCACAGCCAGTGTTGGCTGCTCTGCTGGGCACAGAGCAACCTTCCTGACTCGCTCAAACTCACTCTAAGAGCCCTGCTTCTTGCCCTTTCTTCTCATTTATCCACAGACCCCCAGATGGCCATGGAGGTAGCCAGGTGGCCAAGAATTTCAGTTAGAGGAAACTCCATTTGCTTTCCATCCAAGATGACCATGCATTTTCCAGGTAAAGTCAGGAATCCCTAATGCACAAGAGCAGTTGAGTGTGGCCCCGGCGGCCCCTTCATTTCTGAGTCAGTCCCAGCAGAGAGCTCGCTCGTGTTGTTATGTGTCCTTATTCGTTAAGGATTCTCTGTATTGAGATGCAACCTAATTAGGGTTGAGCTCAAAGCCTGTTCTTTCGGGGGCTTAGTTCATAAAAGATTAATGTTCATTTTCCTTGGGTTTTGTTGCAGAATTCAGCTGGAAAAAATCCAGGGTGCACTTCTTCCAAGAGAAGTAGCACTTTGGTGGTTTGTGAAAATCCCTTTTCCCTCATGTTAAAACCTTCTTTTTTTATGGCCCACTCCCCGCTGCCTGAGCATTTTAGTTTCTGAACATGTATAAGAGAAAAAAATGAATTCTGTAAACAGAGAAATCTACTGGAGATATTATTCAAAAGGAACACATTTACTTATAGATAATTCTAAAAAACAGGTGGCAAATAAGTATACAATGGAAAACAGCTCTGCATTCATTCACTTATTTATTTCATCATTCAGCAAACATTTATTGAGCACCAGTTTGTTATATGTCAGACAGTGAGCATTTACATTATGTATTTCATCTGATTTTTCTTTTCACGATTTGCTTGAGCAATTTAATTCCATCATTAGAGAGCTAATAGGAAGTTCTTCCTACATGTGAATGGGTAACTTCTGACAGTATTCTGCTGAAAGGAGAACAAACCTATCTAGTTTCAAAAACGGACTGTATTTTCTGATAACAAAAGTAACATATGACAAGGGTAAAAATGCACAACCGTATGGGTTAAATTTACGACGTAACAACCGTTTATAATCCCAACCCCTAGAGATTTTTTTTTTTTTTTTTGACTGCACTGGGTCTTCGTTGTTGCGTGCGGGCTTTCTCTAGTTGTGGCGAGTGGGGGCTACTCTTTGTTGCGGTGCGTGGGCTTCTCATTGCGGTGGCTTCTCTTGTTGCACAGCACGGGCTCTAGGCATGCAGGCTTCAATAGTTGTGGCTTGCGGGCTCTAGAGCGCAGGCTCAGTAGTTGTGGTGCACGGGCT
Source organism: Stenella coeruleoalba (assembly GCF_951394435.1). Taxonomy (NCBI): domain Eukaryota; kingdom Metazoa; phylum Chordata; class Mammalia; order Artiodactyla; family Delphinidae; genus Stenella; species Stenella coeruleoalba. Next base: position 26,152,129 of record NC_137154.1, read on the forward strand.
TATTTGCTCCGCGGCATGTGGGATCTTCCCGGACCAGGGCTTGAGCTCGTGTGCCCTGCATTGGCAGGTGGATTCTTAACCACTGCACCATCAGGGAAGTCCCCAATCCCTATAGATTTTCATTGTTAATGGGCTGGTGTACATTCTTCCAGGTTTATTTTTAAGAGTAAACTATAATAACAATATAATTTTATTTACAGAAATGGACAACAGGTAGTAGTTCTGTTCTTCAGCTTGTGTTATTCACAAGGTTAAGTTAATAACTTACCTTATCATGGTGAGCTTTCCACATCAGCCCAGAGAGAACTTACTTGCTGTTTTAGTGGCTGCATAGTATTCCACGATGTAAATTCCATGTAATTTACCAGTTCTCTGTTCAAGATATTTTGGTGTGTCTCATTTGCTTTCATCACAAGCAATGCTTCAGTGGACCTCCTTGTAGCTAAGTTCAGGCATTTCTGTGAGTCTTTCTGTGGGTAGATTCTTAGAATTGGAATGCACTGAGTCAGAGTGATGAATTACCTTTTTTTTTTTTTGCTCAATTTCCAATTTTATGAAATGTCAAGATCCTTCACACACTGAAAAATTTCTTTTCTGTAATCCTTCCCCCCACCCACCCTTTTTTATATAATTCCATTTCTCTCAAAATATTTTTAAAGCAAGACCCCAACGGTGACAAGTGTTTGGGGAAATGGTGCTCTGATTTTGAAAGGAAGGAAAAGCAGAACATAGCTGAATCTGTGTGCTCTGAGCATCTCTGGCTGCCTGTGAATGAATAAAAATAGCCTCTTCTCTTCCCTTGAGTCAAAATATCAAAAATTCTCAATGAGCTGATTGTTCCTTCAGGAGAGACAAAGCCCAGGTTTGCTTTTCTTTATGTTCCATAGGTGACCTGGACAGTAAAAAACAATAATAGTCATGGATATTTGTAAGAGAGAGCATCATTTAAGTGTAGTAAGTGGCCATATTGCTGAAGGAGATAGTGGCAATATGACTGATTCTCTAAAACTCTGCAAAGTAATATCATCACAAGACACAGCATCTTAGTGAGGTCAGTTGAGTCATTTCTGTGTTGGGTATGCTTAGGAATAAAATCGTTCTATTCCAAGTTCTCCAATTTAACATATTTATTAACTCACATCTTTCCCCCAAACCTGCATTTTACAATTTCTGACATTTTTCTCTTTGTCAAAACTGAAAACTGAAAACCCTGAAACTGGATAGAGTGTAGAAATGCAAATCTTTTTTTGTGGCGTGTCTAACGTTTTAACTTTTGCTTTTCTTGGACTACACTTAAACGGGAGACCTGTGTTACCTCAGTTAAAAGACCCCTGAAGGAGTCTTTCTTCTGAAGGCTCCTGGCCGACTTTGCTAACTCCGTCCAACAGAGGGCAGTACATTTCTCTCATTGGCCTGCACGAGTTTGAAAAATATTTGGTTAAAACAGAGAATTCTCAGTATCTTAGAATCCAAGCACCTTCCTCTTTATTAAAATCACTCCCAGTGCACTTCTGAGAACAACACACTTGTGAATATTCCAGACATAGGATGGACACGAGAGATTTAAGTATTGCGCATGTGAGAAATAGAGGAATCACTTAGGTTCAAATCTATGAATGGAATAAAAGTGTTTCCTAAATGTCCTGAAGTTGTTCCTTTTCACTGCTTTGATTTTTTTTTTTTAAGTCTCACTATCCTGGAAGATCAGGAGAGTTGGTTTTGAAGAATTTGTAATTATAAACAGTCAATCTCTTCCCAACACTATTCATTATCAAGTTTTTTTTCTATTGTCAATTTGGGTATTTCTTATGGAAGGAAAAAAAAAGGTTAGAGACCTATGAGCCCTGGGGAGAAAGGGGGGTCAAGCACACCTTGTGCTGATGGAAGGGTCTGCCAATCTTGGCAAAAAGAATTTGCCATCAATTACAAACAATCCCACATGGTTTCCCTTAGATTGGCACAACGATTGTCAGCATAATGAAGAGCTGGGTCTAATGCCAATCACTGTCTGACTGCCAGTTAGAGTTTCTATCATTCAAACTCCACCACAAGGGAGAGAAGAAGTGCATCCCAGAGAAGTCTGAGAGGAGAGGAGGAGAAAAGGCAGAGGAAGGGAACAGTCATTGCTTGGACTTGAGCTTTGTCCCCTCTGGATCACTAATCAGAGATGGAAGCCAGCATCCTGAAGGGCCTGGGTTGGGTGGCCTGCTTCCTAGTAGAGCAACTGAGACCCGGGCTGGGTTTCCGTTGTTTTCATTCTGGTGGTACCTTGTCTCCCAAGCTGGCCCCCGTGACCAGGAGACTTGGCGTTCATACCCTTGTGAGGTCCTCTCCCACGCTCCCAGGAACCTGGATTGTACCTGTGACTTGCTTTCACCGATAGGATGTGATGGGAATGGCACTGTGCCAATTTCTGGCCTTAAGAAAGCCTCACAGCTCCTACTGTGTGCTCTTACCATGTGAGAAGTCCAGCTACCCTGCTGGGGAGGGTCCACCTGGAGAGGGACTAGAGGATGACTCCTCATGGAGAGAGAACACACATGAGGGGGCATCAAGGTGCCAGACATATGAGTGAGGAAGCCATTTGCACATTCCAACCCAGCTGAATCTTCACAGAACTCCAGCCCCACTTGCCATCTGATGGCAACTCCGTGAGCGATCCTCAAGCCAGAGGAGCAGAAGAACTGCCGGGCTGAGTTCAGTCAGCTCACAGAATCATGACAATAATGAATGATTTCAAGCCATTACGTTTGGGGTTCTTTGTTACACAGCATTAGATAACTGAAGCACTCCCCCTATTACTTTAGCACTTTCTGGGTGAATGGTGTTGCTACCCTACAAGGCATGGAGTCTGGTTGTCATGGGAACCAGGCTTCCTGCTCTGCAGGCACAAAGGAAGAGTGTGAAGGTGGTACTTGTGAGAGAATGGGTTCCCTGCTCTAACTAGGAGACCTGAGGTCTAAGCCTAGCTCTGGTACCAACTAACTGTTGTAACCTTGTGCAAATCAGTTTCCTCATTTGAAAAAATGATGGTTGTGCTATTAGGGAGGCAAATAAGAAGACACCACTTCTCCTTTCTTTGTCTATGGCACACGTCATGAATCAATCATGGCTTTACTGAGCCTAGACTCGGCCTCAGAATCCTTTTCAACACAGACAGCTGCTACCTTCTGATCAGAATTAACTCATCAGATGAATCCTGTTTGCTAACCTCTGACTCGATGGTTTCTAAGTCCCCTTCTAGTGCTTTTGAAAAATAATTCACTAGCTACAGAAAGACGATGAATTTAGAGTCAATGAGTCATTTCCTATTCAGACCCTTCAGTGGTGTCTCTCTGCCTCAGGAGAAGTTGTATTCCTTAGTAGGGTCAATGAGACCTCGTGTGGTCTGAATCTTGTCTATTTCTTTAACCTCGTCTCCTGTAGCTCTCCATCTGTGTCCTATACGCAGACTCTGTTTTACATTATGTTGCAGTGGTATCTTACCAGCTTGCATCTCTGCTCAACCATGAATGCTTCGAGGTCAGGGACAAAGTTTGATCCATCAAAACACATTCCCAGCACCTTGCATGTGCCTAGAATCTATCACAGTTCGATAAATGTTAGACAGGTGACTTATGAATAAATTAATGAAATAGCTAATGACAACCAGTTCATTTATTAGTCTTTTGGGACAACCTTGGGTTTGTTCTTTTGGGGTCCAGGCATCCTCAGCAAAGGATAAATATAAACTTTGGTGGTTCTGAGCTTTGCAACCAAAACCTCTCCAAAAATCAAGCCCAACCAAGGGTAACCCAACAGTGTCCGTGGAGTCATTGAAAATTCTTGATTGATGTCACCTTAGATGAGGGTCATAAACTCAAATGCTGGCAGGAAGTAGACAGGTAAAGGGAAGAGCAAAGCAGATCTGCCCCATCCAAAGGTGGCAGCACCTGGGGCCCTCTCACTGGTGGTTTCCATGTGGGGCTGTGAGTCTCTAGGAGGGCCTGTGTTGGCTGTGCTTGACTGTCCCTTTCATCCAGAAGAATTCTTGGCACTGAAGTTTGTTGAAGAAATGAATGAGCCTTCTTCTCTGTTCAGAACCATCAGCAGAATCAGCAAAGAAGAATGAGAGGTGAGGAAGAAGAGGTCAAAGCAAAGGAGACCAAAATGAGCTACACCTCATTGAGCACCTACTAAGTGCTCAGTGTGATACTAGAGTTTTACTTGCATTATCCCATCAAACTATTACAGCAGGTATGTGAGCCAGATTTTACAATCCTTCTATAACAAATGAGAGCTTTGAAGCTCAGAGAGGTTAACTTTATTGCCCAAGGTCACAAAGCTAGAAAGTGGCTGGGCTGGGGTTTGAACACAGCTCTGTTTGCCTTTTTGCCTGTTTCACATTTAGACACCTCAAAGCTCCTTTTCCATCTTCTCAGGGCTGGCTGTGTAACCTTGTTATTCGGTTTCTTCATCTGTAAAATGGGGATAATAACAGTGCCTACGTCATGGGATTGTGGTAAAGATGAAAAGAGTTGAAACATGTAAAGTGCTTAGAATAGTGCATAGCATATAGTGGGTGCTCAATAAAAAATTAGCTTTTTGTTCATTTTTGTTGTTTTCTGTTTTACTCTACCACCAAATGTTGTCCAACGTTGACTGCACAAGAAGTTGGGTGCCACTCAAAGTAAGTTGCCCCAAATCAGAATCTGAAGTCTGTTTTTATATTTTATTTAATTTTTCCAGGCAATTTGTCTCTTTCTCTCTCTTTTTTTTTTTTTTTTTTTTGCTGTATTGTTTCTGTTTGTTTGTTTGCAGTCTTTTTAAAGATCCATCTTAATGTAGGCTAGCCGGTCAGAATCATATCTTCTAAAAATGGACCAGTGGAGGGAAGTTTTGGCACATGAGATGTTTTCAGATATCAGAAATGGCAATGGTCTTAGAGTGAGAATACCTAGGTACAGCTTTTCCTGACTGACTGTGTGACCCTGGCAAGGGACACCATCCACCTCAGAGACTTGGTTTCCTCATCTGTAAAGTGAAAACAATAGTTAACTGCTTATAACCTCTCTTTGCTGTTATAAGGATCTACTGCGGTGGTGCCTGGGGCTGCACTGTGTCGTGGACAGGCGAGAGGCTAGCCCAGGAGGCTGCAGAGTCCCCAGAAGCTGGGGCAACCCCAGGGCAGGCCAGCAGCTGCTGTAAGAAGGCTGAGCATCTGAATAATGAACATGTTATTTAAATGGAGCTGTGGCCCCGTGGAGCACTGAGAAATCATTTTCCACAGTTCACTATTCTCCTAGTCAATGGGGCTTGACTGGATTATTCTCCCTCCAGGCTTCAGGAAATGTGGGGAATGTTTGAGATTTGTTAAAAATTAGCTAAATAAAATTGTCGCTTCCTCCCCAGCAGTAGTTTCTGTGACTGATGGAGCTTTCATTGGGTAATGTCTTAGGTGGATGTAAATCTGAGCACAGAAAACACACTTCATATGTGTATACATGTAGGACTGGGTATGTATGTGAATAGAATTCTTCATATTTAGGGAGGGGAAAAAACAAAACAAAGATCCCGAGAAGGAGCTGCTAAACAAGAGTCAGCGTTATCGCACTGATTTCATGGAAGCTGCCAACCACGAATTCCTCCGATCACACCCCCATTTGGCAACTGTCTGTCAGGCAGACAGCTGTGCTGGTGTTTTTATTATTATATGTATTCATATAACTACTTGAAATGTTTTAAACAAAGAAATAGCATTTTAAAATAAAGTCATTGAAATGTTATTTAAAAATTTACAGAAATAACCCTTTTTTTAGGTTCTAAAAGTACACTGTGGAAAATTTGAAAAATGCAAGAAATAAAATTCACCAGAAACATCCCACTCAGAAATAACATTTCAAGCATTTTCTCGCCATCTCTTTAATGCACACTCATAAATCCACATAGAAATTCATGGGCGAAATTGGATCAGGCTGGGTATATGATTTTCTGCATTGCCTTTTTTCACCTAATATTACGATATACGCTTTTTCCCCCTGTATTGTTGAATAGCGTTCAAAATCATGATTCTTAATGGTTGTGTAATTTCATCAAATGGATGGAGAATGATTTATTTAAACACTTTCTGGTTGCTGGAAATTTAGGTTAAATTGCAGTAACTTTTCAATGAGAGAAAAAACGATGCTAGCTATTTATGAGGCAACAATGATTTCTCATCCTGCATGGGCAGTCAGCAATAAAAGTCAGCCACACAATTTGGTATGTGATGAAAGGTCCAGAAATGGCCAGGAAATGGATGGGGAAGTTGTGAGGGATGAAGTGAGTTATTAGTGTTTATTATTTATATGGTATAGTAAATATATACAGCTCAGGACCAAGCATTCACTTGTCAGCAACTTGCAACCAGTCAACGGTCCTTCGGAGCCTGGACATGCTTAAATCCACAAATCAAGGCAGCACCATTAGGGGACATGGCGAGTCACCTATCCTTGATGGAGGGGCTCCTACTGGACCATGTCAGTGCAAGTATGTTCCCTTTGCCTTGGGGTGACTTTCATTTCTGAGGAAGACACCTACAGTTTCCTGACTACTTTAGAGAGTAAGAGAGACAGAGTGTGTGTACGGGAAGAAGGAGGGGTAGACTATTTCCTCTATATTTTCTATAGTTTTGCCTCCTGGGATAGCAGCTTTCCATGGCCACACCCTGTCCCTTCCTTATTAATCTGACAGTCCAGCAGACGAGAAAGCCTCTCTGGCTCACAAACATGAGGCAGAGATTATTATCTCCAATATACAGGTAAAGAAAGTCAAAGGAAGGTGCAGTGAGTCAATCAAGATTTCTCTTTGCAAATGTCACACTAGGACTAAAACTCAAGACCACAAGTCCCACGTCATGGCAACATCCCAGATGTCTCCGTAGGACAGCATTTGTGAATGAATGTCTTCCAGGCTCTGATTCCTCTTCCTGTTTGTACTTATTTGGAAGTAAAATCTCTTTGGTGAAGTAGGAAGAGGGAGTTTGAGAAAGAAACTTTCTCATTCTTACGACTACAAATGGGGCTTCCCTTCAAATCTCCCCCACCAGCACCCTTGATCCCTCTTTCCTGCTTTCTTTTCCTTAAAGCACATATCCCATCTAACACAGTGTAGATTTTACTTAAAAACCCAAATGTCTCCACACTAGAATTAAGCTTCACTAGAAGTAAGTCCTTTCAAAGCAGGGTGGAGACAGTAGAATAGAATGATAATAGCTATGATTTATTGAGTACCTACTACATGCTGAAAACTTTCCAGACCTCACCTCCAATTTTTGGAATGACTCAGTGGAAAGTAAGCATTTTTACAGGTGAAGAAAGCCACCAGTGCAGAAGAGTGACCGGAGAACCTCAGGGTCACAGAGCCCATGCAGAGATGGGATATGATCTAGGACAGCATGCGTCCAAAGCTGTTTCCTCTCATATTACTCTGGCCTTAGAGCATTGTGGAGGGACAGTTGGGTCACTCTGGCATCCAGCTAGGTCTTTCCTGCCTGGATCTAGGTGATGAGTCAAGGATGGGGAGAAGGTCCTGGTTCCCAGGCTTTCAGGAAGAGTTCCCTATCCTCCAGGCTTCTCAGTCACCATTATCTCCCAACTGGCAAACCCCTTGTCTTCCTTCTTTCTCTGAAACCACTATTTGTCCCTTTAAGCACAGACTTGTGCTCTCTTGAAATTACTTATGAATGGACTTATCTGATTCTGCTCCGGGGGCCAAGAGTCAAAGAGCCCTTGACAGTCCTGAAAGGGGGTCATTGAAAACACTGGGTAACATAGAAGTCAAATTTCCCCCACTTCTACATGTCCCTCTGAGCTGGAAACAAGCCCATGATGTAAACATATTCCAAGGTAGAGAGTTTTTGCAAAATGGCGTAGAGGATCTGAAGTCGTATGGCTTCTACAGAGGCATCAGATGAACACACGCATAATTAACTCAGAGGCAGGCAGTTCCTTGGGGAGCTCTGTCCTAATCCCTCGACTCACCTTTTACCAGCTCCTTTGGCTTTGTAGATAAATGTCTTAAACTTCCCCCCTCCTTTTTATTAAATTGCACCTAAAGACTTTCAACAAACAAAATCTTACTTTGCAATCTAGTACGCAAATCAAAGCGAGCTGGGGATGCTTGGGCAGGAGGTGGAAGTCTATCCAATAGGCAGCCCAGCCTTGCTCTCTCCCCGCTGCCCTGTCCTGTCTTCTTCTCACCACACCCCCAGGACACCCTGGGAAACCACTGCCGTAAATCATCTGAGCCTGGAGAAGATGCCTTCTAACAGCCCAGAAGTGGCTCAAGGGCACCTCACAGGTCTCCACCTCCTTTATGGGTTGTGAAGAAACCACTGAAAAAGTACAAACGGGTAAATTCAGATGGACAGCAGTTGTGACTCTGCAAAGTCCCACACAGTCCCCGTGTCTCAGGCTATCAGAAATGCCAGGAACAATTTTACTGGGTAAACCACATGGGGCAGAGGGGCACCAGAAGGAGGCATATTATCTGAATATGGAATTGGTAGTTTCTCTATGACATGGCTCTCATTTTTTATTCTACCTTACCATGGACTTCATAATGTTTATATTGGCTCGGAGAACATAAAATCCCAGATTAAATTTTATAATTTAATAGTTGATTTTATTCGTTCATTTATACTGCAAATATTGTTGAGTGCTACAGTGTGCCAAGTCTGTTCTAGACACAGGAGAAATAATAGCAAACAAGAAAGATGAAAATCATGTAAGTTTCATAGCTCAATTGTATTTCTGACAGTTACAAACAATATTTTTCCTCTGGGTAGTGGAGATGCATGTCCCCTAGTACCTTCCCCCATGTGAATGCCCAAAATTTGACTTTTTTCCTCCTAAGGGGATACTTTTTTGCTCTGAACTTCTTTATGACAACCATTGGTTAATTTAAACCACTCTTTTTAAAAAAGGCATATATTCAGATTTGATGCGCTACTTGTAACACAAATTTAAAACAGTTTATGATCAGATGGCATTTTTTAAATTTGTCTTGATTCATGTGAAAGTAATTTGGATTCACATTAGTATTCTGGAAACTGATCATTAACACTTTTTAACGGATTTTGTAAACACATTTTGCTTCCAAAATAAACATAAACACGCCAGGAGAATGCTCAGTGTAGCTGAGGCATGAAGATACACACACATTAAGGGGAAGGGCAGGATCCCCAGCGTAAAATGGTGAAGGCATTTGAGAGTCATTTCATCACTAACTCGCTTCCTGAAAAATCTGTAAGAAAAATGTGAATAATTTCATATTTGCCTGATGGGGGGATTTCAAGCTACAGAGTTGTTTGTGTGTCTCTCATGGATCATTGCAAATAATTAAGATGGGGTGGGAGGTGAGGACTGATTAACGTTTGATAAGGCAGGAGAGGAACAACATGTGGCAGGAATGAGCAAAATGGTGGGGCTGCCTCCACACTCAGCCAGGGTGGGAGATTCAGAGATAAACAAAGTTACAAAGGTGTGGTGGTCCAGCCCTCCTCTGTCAATGCCGGGATCTCCTCACCAACATCCCCAGCCTCTGCCTCGAGTACTCTAGGTCAGCTCAGCTCACCTTCCTACGACACCCCATTAACCCGTGTGCTTTAATCCAGAGCAATGTGGCATTTAAAGATACATCTTCCAAATGAGCTAAAAATAATTGTAATGTCTACTGATTCTATGAGAATCTAATTCATAAACACCCCCAGAAAGACTCTTGTGCCCCCTTTTCCTTCTCCTAGTCACCTCACATCTCATGCTCTCTTAGACACCCTTCTTCCAAACATTCCCAAAATGCCTCCAACGTGCTCTAACTCCAGAACTTCTGGCACGTCTCTTCCTCCCACTTTGCTGTAGATTTTGTATGCAAACGTGTGAAATAACCCTGAGACCTCCTGGAGGGCAGGCGGGGAAAAGAAACTCCTTAAGTAAGACCAGAGCAATCTATCGAGCCTGTTAACATTGAACTGCAATATGACTTAGTGTAGCTTCTGAGTTGACAGAGCACATGTGGTTTAGGAACATGGGTTGGGATTCGGGCAGACTTGGGTTTCCATCCCAGCCCTGCCACTGGGTGAGATCTTTCATCTTTCTGAACCTCACCTTCCTGGTCTATAAAACAGGGAAAACAACGTTTATTTCCTGTGGTTGCTGAACAGATGATGTGTATATCAAGCATATGGCACGGTATATGTTCAATAAATGGATGGTGTGACTGTTCTTACCATTCTAGTCTTGCCTCTAAATGTTCCAGTATCTCCTAGTGCTGGAAATTTTCTGAGCTGCTCCTTCCTCAGTATTGATCCAATTCAACAAACATGGACAAAGCACCTGCCAGGAACTGTGCTGGAGCTGTGGATGTGCAGGTGACAAGGACAAGGTCCCTGTTATTGAGAAGCAACAACGATCACTTATTACTCCTTACAGAATTCACGGAACTGAACCAATAAAATTTGCATTAATTTAAGAAAAGGAAAATACTCTGCTTTAAGATCAGCCCAGTTGCTCTGGGTCTCTGTTGGTGTGAGTCTGGTGAGGCAAAAGACAAAATGCTCTGCTACCACTAAGCTATGGATGGGCCACTGGCCTCTTGAAGCCTCAGTTTACTCATCTGTGAAATGGAAATCCTGTAACTTAGCTTGCTCGCACCTCTAAGACTTTGTGAGGGAACAAATATAGGAGTAAACATGATTTGGAACTGTAAAGTACCATGCAAATCTTGGGTTGTTGCTATCCTTAGTCCTGATTGGTGTGAGTGACCTTGGAGCCCCCCAGTTTTTCCCCAGCCTCCCCTAACAAGTTGAAGAGGTAGAGCCCAGAAGATGCTCCAAGCATAGCAACCCTCCACTGGCCTCCCAATCCCTTTTCTGCACCGGCCCCCACAAGCTGGGAGAGCCACAGGGTTCTCAGCCATCCACCTGCAGGAGTCAGGATTCTGGTTTTAGGTGATAAAGATGCAACTTAAACCTTCTTGAGAAAAATTAGGAATGTACCGGCCCATGACATCCAAGAGAGTGCTATGGAGGGTGTTCATGAGTCACAGGGCCGCTCAGAATACAATTTGGGGAAATACTTCTTCAAACCATATAGTTTTTGGAAAGGACGGCCAATCATACTTCTCTGGCCACAGTGATTGGTCCAAGATGGACATTGTACCTGATGCTGACGGTGCCTGTCTAATCTGCACACGGGACAGGCTGGGAGTGCCACAGACTTAGTTAATGCTCCCTGAGAAGTCTTCAACCAATGAGGCACAAGGGTTGGTGCATAAATACTCCAGCTTCCTCACCCTTCAGTGATTTGGCACCTAAACCTAAGTCCCTTAGGAGTGACACAAAACTCAGGTTTTAATGCAATATTTTTGAAAAATCAAAAATAATGCAAACATTTCATGGTGTACAAAATATCAACATTTTAAATAAGGACAGCACTGGTATTACTGATTTTCCCCTTTGCTTCTTCTAATACGGCTCAGCTGGGCATTGGTGTGTATCTTTCAACAGCTTCTTTGCAAGTTCAGTAGGAACCAGAAGTGAAAGTAGCTTCTGTCTGAGATGTCCTCCTCACCGGGCTTCTAATTGGACAAACCTGTGCTCTGCCCTAGCTCGGGTGCCATCCCCAGGAGTGCTGGGGGGGCAGCACTCCCTGGGAGGGACAAGGCAGGGACACATGGGAGCAGTAGACTGAGGACATATGGGCAGTTTATTCTTTGATGTCCTTGGAAGAGCGGTCAGCGTGCATGATGTAAGACAACAACCAGGACACAGATAACCCTCAGGAGAATGAAGATCATTTCAACTAACAAATCATTTGTTCCATAATAGAGAAAGCAAACAACAGATCAATATACAACCACGGTAAGTGCCTATGAGGGGGCTTTCAGTCTGCTCTCTCTCTCTCACCTTTTCTTTACATCTGTGGGTACCCTTTGCCGGGCAACTGAATGACACAAAGCAAGCAGCTTCGGGGAGAATGGCTTCTTCTTAAGCACACCCCAGAGGACAGAACTACCTAGAGATTAGTGCTTTTTCTGTAGGGAGAATCTGATCCTTGCACCATTATAAACCAAGCTCGGGGTAAGCCAAACCCACAATCAGAATGTAATTGAAGTGTGTTACCTATAATAGGATCAGATGTTTGTGATCTTCAGCACTTTATGAATTCTGCAGCAGATGGGCGAGGGCCAGGTAGCAGGCGAGAACAGACTGCGTAAGGCAGGCTGGCACTCTGACAAGGGCAGCCCCAGCTGTGGTTCGGGTGTTATTCAGCACGCCCCCCCACTGCACCAGCAGCCTGCCTTCCTGAGCTCCCGGCCACGGCCGCCTTAATGAAGAGTGGAGGTAAGCATGAATCCCAGCTTTCCAGGGATCACAACATTTGAGAAACCCAGAAGCATCGACATGATGGAAATGGTGCCAAGTTCTTTTGCCTCTTGCTTTTCGACAGAAAGAAAGAAGGAGAGAGAAGAGGGAGGGAATAAAATGTGCATCTAAACACCTTCTGATTTTCCTGGGCTTTTAATTTTTTTCCTCAAAAATTCTGGCCTGGAGGGGGAAAGCAGAGAGTAACAGCTAACAAAAGGAATCATGAATGGATACAAGAATTTAGGTGAGCTGGTGTGATGCACAGGATACTGTAGTTGGAGTTTCAAATCCTTGCCCTGTCCGTTTCCCATTGTGTAACTTTGGGCCTGCCCAGCTTTCTGTTTCTTCGTCTGTCAAATGACCCAGATAATGTATGTCTCACAAAGTGTTTGTTTGCATCACGAAATGAGGTAATATGTTAATAGCTAATATTTATTGAACACTTACTGTGGGTCAGATTTGTGTGTATTAACTCTTTTAAATCTTCATGACAACTCTGTGTGAAAGTCTCTGTTATCACTGTCACTTATAGATAAGAAAACTGAAGAGAAACAATGTAAATGATTTGTCCAAGATTATAGCTAATAAGTGGCGGGCCCAGATGAAGCAATGCCAGCTCTGAAGCCCACATTTTGAAGCACTGAGTTGTACAGGTCCCCAGGTCCTTACTTTCAATGCCAAACTCCTAAGAACAAACAGTTCTTCTAACTCATTTGACAGCAGAACTGGACATGACCTGATTTATTTAGCACCAAAAACTCACCTAAACTGACTTGAAATTATGCATAGTTTTTATTTGTCCCACTTAATGCATATATTCATACATTTTCACGGCAAAATAGAGCCATTTGCTCTTTAATCACGGGGTGCTGACTCAGTCATTGCTGGGGGTTTAGATAAGATATACTTTATAAAATATGGAAATTCTGGAACATATCTGGCTCCAGGGATTTCACTATGACGTGGTGGATCTATGCTACCTTTCCAGTGTATGCACTCAGCATGAGTTTGATGACATCATGATTGCCTTATCATATACAGATGCAACTACAGGCATACCTTGTGGGGTTTTTTTGCAGTACGCGGGCCTCTCACTGTTGTGGCCTCTCCCGTTGCGGAGCACAGGCTCCGGACGCGCAGCCTCAGCGCAGGCATACCTTGTTTTATTGTGCTTCAATTTATTGTGCTTTGCAGATGTTTCAGTTTTTATAAATTGAAGGTTTGTAGTAACCCTGCATTGTCAGGTGAAGGTTAGCATTTTTTAGCAATAAAGTATTTTTAAGTAAGGTATGTACATATTTTTTAGGCGTAATGTTATTGCACACTTAATAGACTACAGTATAGGGTAAACATAACTTTTATATGCATTGGGAAACCAAAAAATTCATGTGACTAGCTTTCCTGCGGTGGTCTGGAACTGAACCTGCAATATCTCTGAGGTGTGTGCTTCAAAATATATTGGTTCAGGTATTCATTCAACAAATACTTATTGCATGCCTACTACATGCTAAGTTCCATTTTAGGCACTGGAAGTTGAGTGAAACAAAACATCTTTTACTTGCCCACATAAAACTTACAGTCTGAGAGAAATAATACTGAGAGAAAATAAAAGAGGACCACATTTTAACAATAGGGTACTACGGACTCGAGTACATAAGGATGGCCTGCATTCTCCTATGTCTCTAAGCATACACAACAGAAATGCACATAATCTGTAACAATGGAGAAATAAAAGAATTTGGGAGAAAAAACAACAACCCATAATTATTCTAAGAGAGTAAAATCGTGTGCCTTGAAATATTGAAGTAATTATCAGGTTAAATTTCTATGATCCCTGCAATTTCCATGAAACCTGGAAATGTTGGGAGCGTCGGCCTGGCATATCTCTTAAAGTAAAATTATACTTCTTTTCCACTCAGACTAAAAGGTCATAATTAAAGATATAATGAAGCTAAGTGAGTAATGGGATCTGTAATTCACTGGGGAAGCAGATGTTGCCTGAGCCCCCTCCTGCCCCTGGGAATGGCGGTCACCAAGTCAGATGGCCTTGGGGGCCCCCGCAGGGCCCAGCACCCTCAGGGAGAAAAGTGTTGTCACCAGGGCCAACAGGAAGTGTCCCATGAAAATACTGGGCCAAAGAAGAAAGCTTCCCGATTTATTTTCTCCCAGGATTCCAGGATTTTTTTTTCTGAATGCGAAAGCAATGTATACTCATGGTAAAGTATTTGGAACGCTTTTATAAACGTCTAAAGAAGTATGAAAAATGTCACCTATCATCATCTCACTATCCTGTGGCAACCACTATTAGTGTTCTAATATGTTTCCTTCTAGATTTTTCTATGAGCTTTTCCTCGTAGTTGAGATTTGCCTACATTTTTCATTTAAAATTATGATCAGTAAGAACAATAACAATTTATTGACCACCTTTTATGTCACTCATTTAGATAAACAACTCATAAAATTCGTTCCATGGTTGGCAATTACTTGACACCTCTGTGGCTCAGCTTCCTGTCTGTAAAGTGGGAATTAGTAGCGCCTATGTCATAGAATTGTTGTGAGGATCTTTGGTTAATAAATCTAAAGCACTTGGAATAGTGCCTGGAGTATGGTAAGCACTTGGTAGTGTTGACTATTATTATTACCCCATTTTGAAAATCAGGTAACCAAGGCACGAAAGGTTAAGTAGCTTGTCCAAGGTCATAACGAGAGAGGAGCAAGCAGTATGAACCCAGGCAGTATGGCTCCAGGATCCACGACTTGAAGCCAAGTATAGTGAGAGTCAAGGTGCTTTTGAGAGAAAGGACTGGAATTTTGTCCCCAGTTGGGATTAGGACATACATAGATATATCTGACGGATTTCCCAGGGCTCTGATGAAAGCCAAATTACCAGAAAAGAGTGGGGGTCTTGAAAAAAGATCCTTCCTAAGGAAAGCTGGTGTCTCCAGGCTCCTTGTCTGAGAAACTGTGTCTATGTTCTTTACTACTGCAGCCCTTACTCCTGGAATAGAGGAATAGCACCTGACGCATAGTAGGCATTTGATAAATAGTTGTTGGCTGACTAAATCTTGCTAGATGGAGTCCTACTCAGCAAATGGCTTAGAGTTCAGAGGGACTGATGGTTTCAAGGTAGTTGCTGACATCAGAACTCATCTTGACTTACCCACCTTGGCAGAATGTCTGTTCCTTGAGAGAAGAGTGATGAGAAGCATCCTATGTAAAGGATCTCCCTAAACTCTAAAGTGCTTGAGACCCCTTGTTGGGGGATTCTCATCCTAACTTAGCCATACCATCTCCAGCTCATCTCTTGAAAACGTCATTGGCCAGAGAAAGACCCGAACTCCGCGATGGCTTTCAGGGAAGAGTTTTTAAAGGCAACATTAGTGGTGTGGGTTGCAGGGTACCTGACCAGCTCATGGACATTCTGATTGGTCGGTGGTGAGGTAACAGGGTGATGTTTTGGGAGTCAACATCATCAACCTTCTGTTCCCCAGCCATCTGAGGTCTACATGCCTGTGGTCAGCAGTTTCCATCTGGTGGGAGTCTGGTTTCTGTAAAAATAATTTAGAAATATGCATCAGACATTATTATCTATGTCTTTCGGGGAGGAACTAAAGGTCCTGTGACTCTGCTGTATGGCTGATCTATTGTTTAAATTGTTACCACTTTCCTAGCCCAATAGCTATTTTTTGTTACTGCATGTTCACATTTTTCTAATCATTAATTCTTGAGCCAGCCTTTTGAGACTCGGGGAGGCCTGAAGCAAAGCCTTTTACTTCAAGAGATGGGGGACACGGTGTGGGGATGCCTCATACACCCAAGAAGTTCCTGCACAGTCCTGCTCAGTTTCAAGGCAAAGCTTGAGTCAGAATAAAGGAGCAGTGTTACTAAGCTGTGGGACATTAAGGGTCCTACCTACTGTGTACCTCCACCTTCCCCAAATGAACATATACCAGGTGAAGGACAATCTTACTCATTTTACAATTAAGGGAACTGGCGAGAAATCTATAGTATGGGGGTTGGGCAACAGCGGGATTCCTGTTCCTGGACCTCAAGACATTGCCAGAGAGGAATACAATGTTCTCACCACCACCAGCAACAACAACAAAAAAGGTAACTGTGTGAGGTAATAAATGTGTTAATTAACTTGGTGGGGGCAATCCTTTCACAGTATATACATATATCATATCATCAGATTGTACTTTTAAAATACCTTACAATTTTATTTGTCAATTATACCTCAATAAAGCCAGAAAAAAAAAAAAAGACATTGCCAGAGATCTGTTGCCACAAGATGGCAGTGGGACATTCCAGCTCATGGTGGGCCTCTTGTGGACAGAAGTTCTAGAAAAGCAGCTTAGCTAGACATGACAGCAAGCTTCAATCTGGACAAATTCATTTCAGTCCTTGGTAGAGGTCCAGGAATATCAGGGGAGGAGGATCCGTCAGGGGGCTTGGACATCCAACCTGAGTTAGTAGAGGGTTGGGGTTGTTGGGGATTTGGGCACTAAAATGCTAATGGAATATCTGGGTTGAAATGGTTACTCAAGTTACATACAGCTGGGGAGGCAGAATGGAGTGTTTCTGGTTTTTGTTTTAAGGCACAGGCTTTGAATTCCAATGGACCTGGAGGCGAATACCAGTTCTATTTCTTGAACAGATGATTTAGCCACTCTAGCCTTGATTTCCAAATCTATAAGATGGGAATGATGACATCTACCCGCAGAGCAAAGGATTGAGGATTAAATATGCAAAGTGCTTAGAGAAAGTCCTGGCATTTACCGTCTATTGTGAATCAAGCATCGTCCTGCTCTGGCATAGGCAGGTTCATGCACGTTGCATTTACTCCTTTCAATAATCGTTTAAGACAGGTATTATCATCACCGGTTCCTGAAGAAGGACCTTGAGCAATGGCTCCAGGTCATACTAACTGTAAGTGGTAGACCTTCTGGGTCCTTTAAACTGTATTAGATAAGCAACAATAAAGACTATGAGCTACTTGACACATAAAAAGATTGGCTCTTCCCAGTGCAAAGCAATCCTGGGTGCTAGACTTACACTGCAAGCAGCCCCCAAATTTAAGGCAGTGGGCTCCTTGTTTTTCAGGGAGTTCCCTTCCCCCCGCACTCCCCTGCCCAATGACACCACCTCCCTGTCAAAAACACCGTCTTATTTCTCTGCTCCTCTGTTGCCAGAGAGAATTCCAAAGTCCCCAGGAAGATAATGGCCCAGTGAACATGAAATTAATTAAGGATGTGAGTAAATATTTAGAAGTTCTTTGTGGCATTGTTTAAACTAGTGAGAAATGGGATACCTCCCACGTAAGTGCTCAATCATAAATCAATTGATTAAATTATGATACACAGATACAATGATGTCGCTGAAACATGTCTAACAGTAAGGAAAGGTTTTCATGGAATATTATTACAACACAGTATGATCCCTTTTAAACAAAATATATAGTATATGCATAACAAAGACTTTGGAAGGTTACAGTCTATTAACATGTTGCATTCGTTGAATCTGAATAAGATTAAGGGTATTTTTAAATGTTCATTTTGCCTATAAAATCTAAGATAAGA
Organism: Stenella coeruleoalba; assembly: GCF_951394435.1. Lineage (NCBI taxonomy): Eukaryota > Metazoa > Chordata > Mammalia > Artiodactyla > Delphinidae > Stenella > Stenella coeruleoalba. The sequence goes on from NC_137154.1 coordinate 26,170,093, forward strand.
TCATTTCAGTAAAGCTGGGGTGAATTGAACATATTACTTTGAGTTAGGTATTAATGATTTGCTTCCCTCGAAAAGAACAGTTAGATTCAGACCAAAGGTTCTCTGAGTATCAGGATTAACGTGCTCAGATACCACGTATCTCAGCACTCACCGTCCCTCCCTAGCCCTTTATTCTTCTGTCTTCTTCAGATCACTTACCACCAACGATACTGTTTAGTCACTTGATTGCACTCTACACTCCCACTAAGTTCCTGAGAGCAGAGGCTTGGGTCTGTTCACTGTCTGGCACAGAGCATTCGCTTAATGGACGTTTGTTAAATCACACATTTGTTAAAAGCAATCAGATGATGGAGAGGCCTTATGTGAGTCAACTCTTCCGTGAGCCGAAAATCCCTCTCTTCCACTACCACGCCTCCCCCTCCCCTTCACCTTCCTCATCATCTATTCACAGCATTTAGCACCCAAAGCACCGTGGAGCATAGCGGGTGACCTTTGACATCAGTGTTCGTAACAACAACACACATCTCTGGTGTGTTCTGTCTATTGTGTTTTCTTCCTATCAGTCTTCGAGGATTGTGGCAGCTGCTTAGATGCTGAAGGAGGGCAGAATGAGCTGTACTTTAGGGCTATGGGGTAGGAGGTTAGGTTCCAGTGGTGAAGAAAAGATTAGCTGCTACTTATTATAAGAGGGTATTTTTAGCCCCCAGGCTCAGGTGGGGGGAAATGAGGCACAGTGAGGCTCAGTGACTTTCCCTAAACACCTAGAATGTTGCTAAGCCTCTCATTGGGGCCCTATAGCCCTCTCCACCAAGGCATCCACGTTTGTCTGATTCTCACTAGACTGTAAACTCCTGAGGACAGGGTCTAGGTTTTGTTTGCTTTTATCATCCCACAGTCTAGCACAGTGCCTGGCAACATAGCTAGTAAGTGACAGAATTTTGACTAAAACCCATGCCTTCTGATAACCTTTGCATTAGATAAGAATCTAGGGAAGATCTACTCTTAACGTAATGAATGCAGCCCCCTCCCTACTTTGAGTTTCCTCATTTTCTGTTTCCCTGATGTCCGTCCATCTTCTGTTATCACTCTGCCGTCTTAACAGCCACTCTTTGGGATGGTCCTTTGGTGCACTTTATACAAGAGTGTTTCTGGGCAATCACGGAAAGACATTTGCAAACGGAGTCTCATTCAAGGTCAGGAGACCTTAGGGAATCCAGGAATCGCCAATCCCCTGGCAGGTCACTGGTGGGAAATGTTCCAAAGATCAGCGGCATCCTTCCGCCTCTTCATCCATGCTTGAAGAAGAGGGTGAGAGAGTAGAGATGCAGCAGCAAGCCGAAATTTTAAGGAGCTACAGAAATCCAGCAAGTAACCATAAAGCCCCAGAAAGGGAGGCTTTGAGTAAAATTAGTATTTAGCAGTTAAGTTTCACGTACGTGTAGAGCATTGCGCTGAACACTTTACTTGCAACTTCCTCTTTAATCCTTCTAGCAATCCTAGGGGATAGATGTTATTACACCCATTCTGCAGAAGACAAAACAGAGGCCGGGAGAGGTAAAGTGACTTGCCCAACAGAACACAGCTAGTTAACTTTAGGGTCAATATTAGAACCCAGGCTTATCTGGGTAATACCTCCCGAGCCAGGTATTACTGCTTTTCTGGTCTGCCCATGCAGGGCGTGTCCAAAAGACGAACCGGAAGTTCCAGCAAAGGCGAAATGTACCTGGACTGGCTGACAGGCTTTTCCGGAGGCCCCTTTTCGGAGCGGCCCCCGCGCCCGGCGCCCCGCAGTCCAGGGCTAGCGCTGTGCTCTGGGCGAGCGCTGTCCTAGGCGCGGCCGGGGCGCGGGTCCCGACGCGCAGAGCGGCCGAGGGTGGGCGCACAGCTGCCGCGGTTCGCGGGGCCGGGGCTAGCGCTACAGAGCAGATGGCGCCGGCGGGGAGCGGGAGGGGGGCGGGGGAGGGCAGCCTTTTGGCGTTCGTAGCACTTTCCTTCGCGCATATGTTGCGGGCCAGCGGCGGCGGAGGGGACGACCTCGAGCCCGCTGTGGCGGCCGGTTGCTAGCCCTGGATCGCAGCTCCGTACCCCAACTCCGGCCCGTGTCCATAGAAGAGGGGGGTTGGCACCGACGCAGCTGCTCGGCCCATCGGGTGACAACGACAGATTGGTTGTACTTCTTATCCTCACCATCGGGCTACAAGAAGGGTCTCTATCTCATTTTAGAGCTGGAAAACTGAGGTCCAAGAAAGAACTGACCATCAACGGGACCAGGACTAGAACTGGAGTTGGCTGACTCCTGCCTGAGTGCTTGGCTGTACGTGGGGACCAGTGTGTCCCCAGCCTAAGGGTCCCACCAGATAGCAAGTGAACTTTCTTGATCTTGCTTGTCCGTGTTCCAAAAATGTTCTTCCATCTGTAGGGTCTTTGCACGTGATGTTCTTTTGAATCTTCTCTCCAATTCCACCCCCGTCCCCCATTTCCTCCAATGGTTCCTTCAAATCTCAGATCAGGTGTCACCAGCAGCCTTCCCTGAATACACATCATAGCCCTAATCATGGTTATGGACATGTGGTTAATGTCTGTGCTCCCACCCCCATTCCCAAACTGTGAGCTCTATGAAGACAAGATATAGGTGTACTTTTTTGCTCGGCATTCTATTCTCAGTACATAATAGGCATCTCAAGAAATAGTTATGAATAAATGAGTAGTTGAATGGATGAATGGATGAATGAATGAATGAATGAATGAACAGGCTTCATGAACCAGCAGCTGCTTCCTCATCATCCAATGATCAGCTGGTTGAAGGTCAGGGGAGGGCTGGTAATACAAGAAGGAAGGGCTGTTTGGAAATTCTAGGTCTTCACAATTGGGGCTTTTTGTTGATTAAATGTATCCTGTGGCTGTTTCCCTTCCCTCTCCTCACCATCCCACCCAGTTGCCCTGTAACTGGAGGCCCGGCCCTTCCAGTCCAGTTGACAGAATGGAGTCTTCCTTATGCTGATCAATGAAGTGACCCTTAATAAGATTGCAACCAGGCCAGAAAGTTTGCAGCTTAGTAAGTGGTTTTTCGGGGGAAAAGTGGAAAAATGGACATTAAAATGAATCTTTTAAGTTGCTTTTCTGACCCGCTTGGTCGGAAAGCTAGGGATTCCAGGACATTGGAGAGCTTCCCAGACAGAAAGAATTCAGATGCAAGAAATATTTACTTATGCCTACTTTAGGGCTTTTTGACAAACAGCTTGAAAGGCGCTTGGCATGTTCAAGGCCTCATTTGAACCTCCCCCAAACTCTGGGAAGTGGGGTTCATTGCTTCCATTCTTCAGAAAAGGGCACAGAGGCTAGTGGGGTCAAATGGCCTGCCCAAGATCACTCTGCCACAATTTTATCCAGAAATGGGTTTAATTGCTTTTTGAATGCCACCAAATGTAATTTTTTGGTGATTTTTAAAAGATCTCTTAGGGCTTCCCTGGTGGCGCAGTGGTTGAGAGTCCGCCTGCCGATGCAGGGGACACGGGTTCGTGCCCCGGTACGGGAAGATCCCACATGCCGCGGAGCGGCTAGGCCCATAAGCCATGGCCGCTGAGCCAGCACGTCCGGAGCCTGTGCTCCGCAACGAGAGAGGCCACGACGGTGAGAGGCCCACATAATGCAAAAAAAAAAAAAAAAAAAAAAAAAGAAAAAAAGATCTCTTAAATTTGTTAGTACTTGACTTGCAGGTTGATAATTTGGCTGCTTTTATACCATCTTCCCTGCTGAAAAACTGATCTCCTTGAGAGGACAGACTGAGCCTGATCTCTTGGTTTACTGAATTCAGTAACTCTTTCAGCTCATTGAAAAGACAATAGCAATAAGTCTTTAATAGGGCTAATAGCTATCGCTTATTTGTACTCATTACTTACTAAGTAGCGCTGTTAATGTATGTGACTGCTTTATAGACATTAGCTCATTTAAACCTCACAACAACTTCAATGAGGTAAACAGTGTTTCTTCCCATGTTACATATGAAGAAACTGACAATCCAAGAAGATAATTTCCCCAAGATCAAGCACTAGTGAGTTACAGAGGAAAGATTCAAACCCAGACAGTTAATTAAGCATGAGGTGCAGCCATGTTAATGGTTTTCAGGCTGTTCTCCAAGGAGCCCCAGCGGTGAAGGGGACTGAGGCAAAGGAACAGAACATCTGGCTGGGCAGGCCTGGAAGCCTAGTCTGCTCCAACCAGCACAGCTCTGCTCTTAGCTCCCGAGGTGACTCTGTAAGATATTGTTGGCAAAGAGTTTCCAGTGCTAAAATAAACTTAGAAGTTGGGATCTAATAGACAATACTATTGGTCTCACAGCTCCTGGAGTCCAGCCTTGTCTCCTCTGCACATCACTCATGGTGCCCATCCCTGTGTCTCAGCAAATTCAAGCTGTGTTGAATGAAATGTATCAAAGCGTATTGGGGTAGCTATTCCACTGCACTTTAGTCTCTGCTCCTTCCAGAACTTCCAGGGGCACCTGCAGCCATGCAGAGAAGACCCTCCCAGATCTACCTCCAACTGGTGGTCATGAGAGGAAGGACTTTACACAGGTCAGAGAAGAGTCTTGGTGGAGGTGGGCTGAGAGCAAGCACAGAGAGCACCTTGATGCTGTGGCTTCAATTTGTTTCCCAGCAATTTCCTGGAGTTACAGGGCAGGAAAGGGCAATAGCCTTGGGGTAGAGGAAATCAGAGCCTCAGGCTGTGGAGGCAGGAGAAGAGGGCTCTGCTACCTGTTGAGAAGATAAAAATTCTATGGATGATGTTGAAGATTTTTTTTATGGTGCTAATTTTAAATACAGTTTTATTTAAGACATTGCATTTTCCACTTACAATACAGTGTTTATAAAGTGCAATGTTATTTCCTACCCTGCATACAATCAGCAAGTGTAGGCAGGTGACTGCGTAACCTAACTCCCTATCCATACCTCTCTCCATCCACACCCACAAATTTTTGTGGTTAATGTCTTCAAGGTTACTCTTGCTGTTGATTACTTATTCACATCCCATTGTGTTCTCCAATGTTAAACACACAGTAAAACTGGGTATTAGCAAAAACTAAAACAAAAGCTAAACACCATTTGCAAAAACTGAAACTAAAATCTGATAAAGATATAAATTAAAATAAATGGTCAGGAGGAATAAGAATGTTAGAACACAGGTGTGTAGGTGATAGCATCTTAAACAGTTACTGCAGTTGAGCTTCAAAACTAACTGAGCTTCCCAGTGGCCAGAGTGAAAAGGGAAACCCAATCCATTATATGATTCCAGTTTTTGATGAAGAGATGCTGAGTTACTCAGAAGATGCTGAACTTTTTTCAGAACCTAAAACAAAGAGAATTTTCTTGTGCAGGGCTTCATCTACGAAGAAACTCATATCGTAATGTCCTCTACAACAATCCTACAGTAAATTCAATGTAGTTTTCATTTCACAAGGTGAGTTGGCAATTTAATACGCAGAATTGCACCTTGTGAAAACGGTGCTTTGGAGGGCCATGTAGGTATGGTTCTGAGGGTCCCTGAATGCAAAAATTAAAAATAGGAGAAATAGATGGAGTCACATGTCCTTTAAACAATCCTCCCTCAATAGTGCTTTTCTCAGCAGTGCTTTGGCTAGGACTTGGGCAGCAGACAGTTCAAGCTTTGAGTGTGGGTACTATGTTTTGCTAATTAAATACAGATCTAGCCTCAGACTTTCTATCCAGCATGTGCCCAAATTTGGTTACTCAGTTAACATTCTTCAAATCCAAAGAGAAAGATAAGTTATGTGAAGTGGACCTCAACCAAATATATGTTTTAAAATTCTTTACAAATAAAACTTGCATCAATGTTATATATATATGTGCCTCTCCCACTGTTTCTTGCCTAGATCACAGTCCAAGGGAGTTCTGCCATTCTGTTTAGACCTGGCCTTGGTGTTTCTGGTTCACTTAGCAGTTTCACCATTCATCTGAAGGAGGAGAATAAAGATGTCGTCAATAATATTCTGACAAAGCCTCCAAGTCAACCAAGTTCTCCTAGTGCGGGAGGCAGTAATTTGTTCCCTGATATATGGGGATTGCTTTTCTTCGGTAGCTGAGACCCAATCAGTCATCAAAGGTGGGTGTAATTAATAGGTAAGGATGTGAAAATACATCTGAATTAATAGAGCCACTAGGTGTGACTAACTATAATATGATTACATGTGAAATTAACCCAGAGATCAAACCTAATCAATCCGGACTAAGAACTGCCAGTACAACAATTTGTGGTTTTAGATGAGTTTACATTGAAAGGAAAAGGAACTCTGTTAGAATGTAAAAGCTGCATTTTTAAAAAGTGTGAGCAGCCTACTGAGATTATAAATATGCATTAGATGATATTAACGTCCAGATGTCCGGTAACCAAACCATTATTTATATTGGCAAGTGAGAGTAAACAAAATTTAAAAATCAGAAATTAGTAAAGAGAAGCACAAAGTTTAAAAGTGAGGCTGGAGTAGTACAGAATCTGAGACTCCCAGTGTTGTAACTTTTATTTATCTGATTCCAGTAACTTTAAAAAATTACTATACACATTTCATTCATAGAATATACAAACTATAAAGAGCAAGATAGTAACAGCCATGAACTGACAACCTAGCTTACGAACCACATTAACAATTTCACTGAAGCCCCTAGTGTATCACATCCTGGTTGTAAACCTCCCTGCCCTCACCCCCATGCCAGAGGTACACACTATCCTGAATTTTGTGTTTTGCTGTTGTGGTAGATTATATTGCCAGCCCCGATTCTTCACCCCTCAGTGTATCCACACCTTTATCTATGTAACTTTGCAGACCCCTTCCAACTGTGGTTAGGACATATTTCTCTATTTTAAAAAATTTGGCTACATAACTTTCTTTGGCCAATAGAAGGAAGAAGAAATGATATGTCAGTTCCAAGCCCAGGCCTCGATAATCCTTCCATGTTTCCACTAGCTGTTTTGCACCTTTTCCATCACCATAAAAAAGAACATGCTTGGACTAGGATGCCCATTCAGGAGAGGGATGGAAGGCGTGGAGCAGAGCTGAGCCACACCAGCTGAGCCCAACCTGGCCAGCCAGCTCCCAGTTCCATGAGAATAAATGATTGCGGCTTCAAGACACTGAGTTTTACAGATGATGGTTAGCAATTTTTAACAATAAAGGATTTTTAATTAAAAAAAAAAGACACTGAGTTTTAGGTTATGCCTATACAACATTTTTTTGGTGTGGCAATTGCTAACACACACATTCTTCCTTTCTTTATAGTTTTATTATAGATATGTCCTTGATCATATTGTTTCGTTTGGGACTTTACATGAAAGGTACCATACCGGTGAGTTCTTTTGCATAGCTGGCATTCGGATTTAAAGTGTCCAAGCCAATGATTGAAAAGAGCCAGGAGTTTAACAAAATCACGATAGTAAGCAGGTAAACAGACTTTCAGATGGGCATCGTGCCAAGGAACATTCCCAGCCAGGTCAACATAAATGATCATAGCAGCACGTAGATGATAATGCTGTTGGGCAAAACAGCAGAAAAGATGAAGAATGAGCCCTTTCATGTATGGGTGCATTCCACCCGAGGGGGATGGTGGTGAGAGGGAAGAACTGGAGAGTCAGGCAGACCTGTTCACAGCCCGACACTCCCCCTTTTCACTGGTGTAAATTCAAGCAGTTATTTCATACTCTCTGAGCCTCCGTTTTGCTGTCTGAGGAATGGAGATAATAATCTCTCTCTGCAGAGGACTAAAACCAGGGGTTTCAATTCTAACTTTATAGAGGGGATGAGAGGTGATAAAATTAACGGGATGGAAAGGAAGAGGAACTCTTTTTCTTCTGAGGCATGGAGAATTTGTGAGTTGAAGGAAAGGCATTTGAAGACTGTCCCGTTGACACCACCTGCCTTCTTGGTGGAGAAGAAGGCAAAGTCGCCTGCAGGCTTGGGAGAGTCAAGAATAGAGCTAGGGTCCTGTGGAGAGGGCTATGAACAGCCAGTGAAGAATAAAGCCATTCACGCTGCTTTGTGTAAGAGATCTTTAAATACTTAGAGAATATCATAGTATATTGGATTATGTGATGGTTTCAGGGGTTTTTGGTTCAACACTCCCATTATAACCATGTGAGAACTGAGGTCCAGAGAGCTCAAATCTTCATAAAAATTGTACCGTTAATGAGGGCAATCTGCGATTTGAGTGCTAGGCCTTTGACTCCCATTCGTTATGGTGCTTATTTGTTGACATTTGCTTCTAGAATCTCTAACTTTCCTCTTGAGGAATGGTATGTCTTGTCACATTACCTTTCCTTTTAAGACCGGGCAAGCTGAGTTCCGGTAATACTTCCTCATAAATTCCATTATGCAAACGTTTAACCAAATTTTTTGTTCTTGTCTGAACTCTCATCTCTCATCCTCTCTTGATCTTCCTCCAATCGGGCTTCTGCCCCACCACTCCTCCTTACAGCTCCTGTGAAAGTCACCAAGACCGCCATGTTGCTAAACCCAATTGCCAGTTATCAGTCTTCAATTTACCTAGGTTGTTAGCAGTTCCTTTTTGACATAGTTGATTCCTCTTTCCTCCTTAAAACACCATCCTCACTTGATCTTTAGGACATCATGCTCTCCTCCTACCTTACTGGCTGTTCCTTCTCAATTCCTTTGCTATTTTATTTGTATCTCATAACATTGGAGTGCTCCACAGCTTAGCTCTTGGACCTCTTGTCTTCTTTATCTAAACTTACATACCTTGATGGTTCCATCCAATCATATGTCTTTAAGTACCATCCACATGCTGATGAAGATAGTATTTTATATTTTAAGGTTGCATCAATCCCCAGAGCTCCATTCATATATTCAACTGTTCAACTTACTTCTTCACTTGGATGTGTAAAAGGTTTCCTAAATTTATTCCAAAACAAGCTCCTCCATCACTTCCTCCCCAACCTTTACTTCCCATAGTCTTCTCCAATTTAGCAAATGGCAATTCCATACATCCAGTTGCCCAGGTCAAAACTCTTGAAGTCTTCTTTGACTTCTAGCATTCTCTCCCACCTCACATCCAATCTATTGGATATACCTTGAAAATACCTCCAGATTCTTACCATCTTCTGCCAGCTCTACCACCATCATCTTGGTCTAAGCCATCATTACCTTTCACTTGGATTATTCCGATAGCTGCCAACCTGGCCTCCCTTTTTTATGTTGCCCTATGGTCTTTTTTCAACATTATCCAGAGAGAGACTTTTAAAACACATGCCATGTTATGTTATGTTATGTCGCTTTTCTGCTCAAAGCTCTCCAATGGCTCCTCATTTCTCCCCAAATAAATCTGAAGTCCCTACTCTAAGACCTGGCACAGTCAGCTTCAAGTTAAGCCTCTACCTCAGCTATCACTTTCCCACTTACAAGTATCTACCCCTTAGAAATGTGATCACACTCAGTGTGCTGTTCAGCAGTTTGCTTTAACTTAACACTATATCTTAACTATCTTTTCACATTGGCACCATTTACCTCATTCTCTTCCACAGCTTTTATTGGCATAAGGAAATGCTAATGATATGGTGCTTATGTGACAAAAGCACTATATAAGTAATACGTAGAGGAAATACTTTAAATAAGTGCAGAATTCAAAAAGAAAATCATAGAAATAAATATGCTAAAATGTTAACAATGTTTACCACTGATTAATAAATATGACTGAGTTTTCCTCTCTGCTTTTTTCTGCTTGCTTTCCAAACTCCCCACACAATAATGACATAAATTCACACAACAATGAAATACAAACGTGCATGTGGATAAAAAGGACCAGAAAATGTCCATTGACAGGCAGATGGTTAAATAAGTATTGATATATTCATGCAATGGGAATGACTCAGCAATAATAAAGGGAGGACCTACACGGTAAGGATGACTCTCAAAAACATCGTGCAACTGAGAGAAGTGAGACACAAAAGAGTTCCTGCTGGATGATTCAATTTATATAAAATTCCAGAACAGGCAGACTAATCTACAGTGACAGAAAGCAAACCAGTGGTCTTCGGGGGCTGGGGTGTTAGGCTGACTGCAAAAGGGCACTAGGGATCTTTTGGAGGGTAATGTAAATTTTCTACATCTTGATCGTGGTGATGTTTCCATGGGTGTATACGTTAGACAAGACTCATCAGCCGCACACTGAAAAAACGGAAGCATTTATGATATGTAAATTTTATGTCAGTAATGTTGATTTTAAAAGAAAGCAAAAGACTAGAAAGGAATCTACAAGAATGGCAATCCCTAATATAAGAGGATAGTGGTGGGATATGGGGCTGGGTGTTTTCTAGTGTTATATGAAGGAGAAAAACATTTTCAAAGGCTGGCTGAGCAATTCTTCAGGAAAATAACTGTCTTTTAAAACTCAAGTTCCTTGAGGAGGCATTTGGTGAAAAGATCTTTCTTATGCTTCTTTCCTATGGTGCAAGAATGAAACAAATAGCACCAACTGCTCTGCAAGAAAGAGCAGTTCCCAGTATTCTCAAGAGAGCATACTGAGGGGGGAAGTGAGGAGCCCAGGAATAAAGAGAAGCTGGGAAAGAGGTGAGAGGAGGATGCAGAAAGAGGGGCTTCTGCAGGTGAGAAGCGGGTGAGACCTGGAGGAGGAGACAGCCGGGGAGAAGCTCCCAGGGGTGGGTGCCACTAAGAGACTTCTACATACAGGAACGTCTAAAGTCCAGCTTCCAGTGCTTGGCTGTTCATGACTGCCGAATCGCCAGTAAAATCTCTCCCACACACAACTCCCTGCCGGGAATACCAAAGGAAGGGACCAACCACTTCTCGCATGGGACACAGAGGTAAGGAACCAGGTGAAACGTGCCAGGTGAGCGGATTAAGGATTCAGGGGAAGAACTGGAGCAAAGGCATCCAGTAGAGACAAACCCGTACACTCACATCCTCAGAGGTCATGGGGAGGATGCCAGCTTTCCCCTTACATGTAGGATGGCTATTAAGCTATTTTCATTTAAGTACAAGTTCTCACCCTCAGGTAGATTGGAGTCAAGGGAACAACCTGATACCAAAAAGTCCCTGATCTTTGCTCATTGAGCTGGATTAAAACTTAAATCCTTTTTTGAAAACGGGATAAATGTACTTGTTCTGAGGCTTTCAGAGTTGGTTAAGAGTAAAATTATTAGGTCACACTGGAAAAAGAAAATCATATTCACCAGAGGTCCTCTTGGGGAGCACTCTATAGAGTCAGAAGGAATAATTTGGTGCGCCGTCTGGAATAATAACAAAAGCTAACATTTACTGAGTACTTGCTCTATGGCAGACCCTGTTCTGAGTCCTTTGCAAGTACTAAATCATTTACTTTTCACTAGAACTCTATGAAGTAGATACTATTATTATCTCTAGTTTAGAGATGAGAAAACCCAAGCACATAGAGGTTGGATAATTTACCCAAAGTCACAAAACTGGTGAGTGTTGGAGTTGGAATTTTATCCCAGGGAGTTGAGCAACCACCTGGGGGCAGAGGGCTGTGTGTGCTACTGGCTTCTAGTGGGAAGAGGGCAGGGATGCTGCTATGTCCTGCAATGCTCAGGACAGTCCCCACAGCAAAGAATTATCTGGCCCCAAATGTCAATAGTGCTGAGGTTGGGTATAACCCACACTATGCCTATGTTGGTTAAGCTATGCGTGTGGGGGGGGGAACCCCCCACAAGGGGCACACTACCTCAATACTGTACTGTATTGTATACTTCCTTATGAGAAGGTGGGTCTGGTTAATGACAGAGATTTTGTTTTACTGAGAGGGCTGTGCAAATTAGGAGCCAGAGCTGAATTGTTTAGGACAATAAACGAGCATTTGAGCATTTTGTTGTGGAAGAATGGCAATGGAGAAAGGCCACTGGTGATGGTGGGAGAGAAGGTGATCGAGGAAGAACACGTACATCCAGTGGAGATGTTTGGACAGTTTTGCTGTAAGGGGCACATGTAAGCCCTCTCTTGCAGCTCTCCAACCACATTTTATTAATCTGCATTGCTTGATAAAGTTTTGCATAATGGATTTTCCTTTGGAGGGAGTAAAAAGTAATGCAGAGGTACATGCCCCCCAGACATACACATCATAGAGCGGAAACAGGCTTCTTGCTCATGGGGGACATGAAAGGTACATGTCTTGGTCACTTCTACAGCCGGCTGGAAAGGATGAAGATAACATGTTGTCTAGCATAACATGTTATCATAGCTAGGGATAACATATCCCTAGCACCATCTGCAAAACTCTGGACAAGCTCTTCCCCTCCCGTAGCTACATGCTGATGACTCCCAAATTTCTGTCTCCAGGTCAGACCTTGCTTCTGAGCTGCAGACCTGTTTATCCAGCTTCCTCCTGGATATCTCTACCCAGTTCTCAAAAATCAGCATTTTTGAAACCAAACTCGTGAACTATTTCTTTCTCCACCTGATTCCCACCTTCCTAGTTGTCGGAATCCCCCTGCAACTGTTGTTCAGCCAACAATCATCAGAGACCCTATCTCTGTCTCCCAACAACTTACCCATCCAACCACCAAATCTCCCTCCAAAGTGTCTCTTGACTGTGACCCCCCTTTTCCATCCACAAATCCCATGAATACGTGTCTGCTGTCATCATGAATATTCAACAGCAAAGTGGAAAGTTTAAAACATAGTTCCTCCAAATCAATATCTTGAGCTTTTTCTGCCTCTAGCTTTATAAATGACCCAGAAAAAAAAGAACAAATGTAAATTCATAGTGAGTGCTGATGATACAGAATTATGTGGCAAGCTGGGGCTAGGGGCAAAGAGCAGGAAAGATTCATCATGACTTAGATCGGCTCAGCAACTGAGCTGACACATGGCCAATTAAGTGTGTTCATGGGAAGCACTAAAGAAGTCTGCCGTTGGGGCTCACAGAAAGAAGGCAAGCATGGACTAGCTGATTCAGAACCGAATCCCATCACCTCACCTGGAGAGGGAAATCTCCGCTCCAAAATCGTGAACCGATAGAATTGAAAAGAGAAGCTTGGATCCACCAATCCCAAGCAGGGATGTCCCCCTCCTACCCCATCCTTTCTAATATCAGCACAAGCATAATACTTTTTCTGTTTTTTTTTTCCCAAGGATTATTTCCTCAGCACTGGGCGAATGTGTCGTTTGGGGCAGCTGAGTCCTCTAGTCCTGTGAACTGAGAATTGTAGATTTTGTTGAGCTAAGAAAGGACCTCAGAGGCCATCAGTGCTAGGATTTCCAATAGTGGATTATGAACCTCTGGGGAACTTGGAGCTGTTTCAAGGGCTGTTCAAACCTGCATTGATAGTATACCTATCTGTGGACTGAATCAACCAGTGAGGCTCAATCTTAGGGCCATGGATCTATCCCTACATAGTTCAAAGTGGGTTTTAGACATCTATGAACCCTCTGAAACTGAATGCAATTTTTTTTTTTTTTTTTTTTTTTTTGTCTGTACACGGGCATCTCACTGTTGTGACCTCTCTCGTTGTGGAGCACAGACTCCAGACGCACAGGCTCAGCGGCCATGGCTCACGGGCCTAGCCGCTCCGCGACACGTGGGATCTTCCCGGACCAGGGCACGAACCCATGTCCCCTGCATCGGCAGGCGGACTCTCAACAACTGAGCCACCAGGGTAGCCCCAAATATTTTTATATGTATGTACATTTGACAATTTAAATGGGGAAGAGGACTATTGCATTTTATCAACATTCCAAAGGAAGCTTCCTATCTAAGTAAATACCATACATGATTCTTTTAAAAATATATTAGATTCTGTAGTGATTAATAAACTACAAACTCATTTAAAGCATTGGTTAAAAAGAAGAATAGCTTTTGTTATTGTTTACTTTCTCAGTCAAAGGATACTTTAGTACTTTACACTGTGATCAGATGGAAGTCCTTGAAATACTTTGGTATTTTTATAAAAAGAAGCCCTCACAAAACATATAACTGATAAAGGACTTGAATCCAGATTATATAAAGAACTCTTACACCTCAGTAATAAGACAGGATTCCATTTGTATCATGTTCTGGGAAAGGCAAGAATTTAGAGACAGAAAAGTAAGCAGTGGATGCCAGGTCTCGGGGTGAGGGATCAGGTTCATTGCAAAGAGGCAGAGAAAATTTGGGGGTGATGGAAATGTTCTATAGCTCATGTGTGGTGGTGGTTAAACGACTCTACATGTTTGTCAAAACTTAAACTCTATATCTAAAAGCTGTGAATTTTATTGTATGTAAATTAGACCTTAATAAACCTGACTTAAAAGTATAGAAGTCCTCATGTTCAAAACCCACTGATTTTATGATCATTTTATGTGTGAGGAAACTGAAACCCAGAGAGATAAATGATGTGCCCATTTCTACATCTTTTTGATAGAGCAGGACTCTCACTCAGTGGGTCCACCACTGCATACAGGCCTGATGAACATGCCTGACAGAGAGGGGATGATCCGCCATGATTATTTCCATGACATGTTGAGAAGTCTCCTGGGAGAGACCTCACTCCTTGGGAAGGAGCCAGATGTCACAGGCTGACTCAGGAGCCATTCCTCAGTCCCCAGAGGGGTGAAACCTCTATCCTCACATCCCACCTCAGATAAAGCTACATCTACAAAAGTCTGCAAGCACTGAAATTGCTTACAGAGTGTGACCCACAGGAAACGGAAGCCCTTCCAGACCCACCACTTGGAATCCTTGGCACTAAGTCTTCTGGCTTTTGTGTGGCAGGCCTGTCAAAATGGTAGATGGGCGGTGGCCTTCAGGGGACCCCATGATACCCTATGGGAACCATCAGAGGTGGAAGCAGTGTCCCCAGACACCCCCAAAGACAGATAACTTATGTTGTACCTGCATAAGTACCCTCTAGGAATTTTTAGGAATATCTGGCTGTGGAGACTGGGGAGGGGATGGCATGAAGGGGACTGAGGTCTTGCCTGAGCTGGCAGGAACAATTTGGACTATTGCTCTAAAAACCACGCCATCCATTGCCTCAGAGGCTGGGGAAATTCTGATTTCACACAAGCCAAACCAGCTGGTTAGTGGCATGGAAAGGACAGGAACTCAGCCCTCATGGTTTCTCATCAGGATTCTCTAGTGCATTTGATTCCTTATTGAAGTCCCTGACTCTACTGTGCAAGAAAAAGGGGTGTGTGGTGGGGCATGGTGGTGAGAGTGGGGGCAGACCTTGAGACCCTGCATAGGAGCTTTTAAGACCCTGTTTCTGTTTATTTTATTTGATTTTTATACAGCAGGTTTTTATTAGTTATCTATTTTATATATATTAGTGTAAATATGTCAATCCCGAACTCCCAATTCATCCCAGCACCACCCGCCCACCCGGCTTTCCCCGCTTGGTGTCCATACATTTGTTCTCTACATCTGTGTCTCTATTTCTGCTCTGCAAACCAGTTCATCTGTACTGGTTTCTAGATTCCACGTATATGTGTTAATGTATGACAGTCTCTAGATCCATCCACATCTCTATAAATGACCCAGTTTTGTTCCTTTTTATGGCTGAATAATATTCCATTGTGTATATGTGCCACATATTCTTTATCCATTTGTCTGTCAGTGGGCATTTGGGTTGGTTCCATGTCCTGGCTATTGTAAATAGTGCTGCAATGAATGTTGGGGTGCACGTGTCTTTTTGAATTATGGTTTTCTCTGGGTATATGCCCAGTAGTGGGATTGCTGGGTCATATGGTAATTTTATTTTTAGTTTTTTAAGGAACCTCCATACTGTTCTCCATAGTGGCTGTATCAATTTACATTCCCACCAACAGGGCAAGAGGGTTCCCTTTTCTCCACACCCTCTCCTGCATTTGTTGTTTGTATATTTTCTGGTGATGCCCATTCTAACTGGTGTGAGATGATGCCTCATTGTAGTTTTGATTTGCATTTCTCTAATAATTAGTGATGTTGAGCAACTTTTCATGTGCTTCTTGGCCATCTGTATATCTTCTTTGGAGAAATGTCTATTTAGGTCTTCTGCCCATTTTGGGATTGTGTTGTTTGTTTTTTTAATATTGAGCTGCATGAGCTGTTTATATATTCTGGAGATTAATCCTTTGTCCATTGAATCGTTTGCAAATATTTTCTCCCATTATGACGGTCATCTTTTCATCTTATTTATAGTTTCCTTTGCTGTGAAAAAGCTTTTAAGTTTCATTAGATCCCATTTGTTTATTTTTGTTTTCATTTCCACTACTCTAGAAGGTGGGTCAAAAATGATCTTACTGTAATTTATGCCTATGTTTTCCTCTAAGAGTGTTCTTCCTATGTTTTCCTCTAAGAGTTTTATAGTGTTTGGTCTTTTTTTTTTTTTTTTGGTCTGGTCTTATATTTAGATCTTAATCTATTTTGAGCTTATTTTTGTGTATGGTGTTAGGGAGTGTTCTAACTTCATTCTTTTACATGTAGCTGTCCCAGCACCACTTATTGAAGAGACTGTCTTTTCTCCATTGTATACCCTTGCCTCCTTTATCATAGATTAGTTGACCATAGGTGCATGGGTTTGTCTCTGGGGTTTCTATCCTGTTCCATTCATCTATATATCTGTTTCTGTGCCAGTACCATATTGTCTTGATTACTGCAGCCTTGTAGTATAGTCTGAAGTCAGGGAGTCTGATTCCTCCAGCTCCATTTTTTTCCCTCAAGATTGCTTTGGCTGTTCAGGGTCTTTTGTGTCTCCATAAAAATTTTAAGATTTTTTTGTTCTAGTTCTGTAAAAAATGCCATTGGTAATTTGATAGGCATTATATTGAATCTGTAGATTGCTTTGGGTAGAATAGTCATTTTCACAATATTGATTCTTTCAATCCAAGAACATGGTATATCTTTCCATCTGTTTGTGTCACCTTTGATTTCTTTCATCAGTGTCTTATAGTTTTCTGAGTACAGGTTTTTAGCACCTTAGGTAAGTTTATTCCTAGGTATTTTATTCTTTTTGTTGCAATGGTGAATGGGATTGTTTCCTCAATTTCTCAATTTCATGGAAGCCCCATGTGGTGGAGATTGTGCCAGGTTAGCATTCAAACACCTGAGTGCAAGTTCTTGCTGTATTGTCGGGCCAACAACTTATTGTCTGGGCTGCTCAGGTGACAGCATTAAAACAGGATAATATTTCCAGTACCACAATGACAGACCCTCTCCCCTGTCTGAAACCCCATAGCTTTTAAGCCACTGCCACAGTCCTTAAGGATGTTGGGCTCTTTCTTCCTCTAGCTTTATAAATGAACCCCCAAAAGAACAAATGCATTATTGAATAACTTCGGGGTGAGTTTTGTGAGCCTCAATTTTCTCATCTGTAAAACAGAGCCAGTAACCCCTACCTCACACTTTTATTTTGAGAATTGATGAGATAATGGAAGTAAATGTACTTCACAAACTGTACTCCCCATATGTAAATTATCACCATTAGGTTAAACCATATGAAATTGCTGACATTCTACCACTGTAGACCTACAGAAATGGCAATTTCATACGGTTCAACCTAAAACTGTCATTTTCCCTGATCATCATCGTAAGGATGGCAAATTGTGCTTATGGAGATTTTGCGAAAAGGTAGAGTCTGGAAATGAATCTGTATTCGCCAGGGTATGGTATCAAAAGCCCTGTGGCAGGAGAGAGGGGCACCCTGGGCAGATGTCATGGGCCTGCCTTTTTGCCCATTGGTCCCCACTGCTGTGGTGGTGGACTTTCAAGATGAGAGGGAGAGTGCGATCCTCATTCTCTGGAGCAGCTGAATCAGTGAGAAGAACCTTCAGTTCTGCCTACTGTGTCACCCTCAGGCCCACAGTGCAGGGGCTTCTTTAGGAGAACAAGCGGAAGGGCTCTCAACCCCTGGGCAGAGAGCATGGCTGAGGGCATACAGGCATTTGAGAGAGAGAAAAACTTTGGCCTGATCTTACAAGGCTGTCCACCAAATTCTAATCCACAAAATGAACTTGTGGATTTGTACATTAAAGACATTTCTGTTTAGACTTTGCCGGTCTTACTGAGGACATATGGCTCTATCCAACTTCAACAACAGCAGTAAGATTAATGGCTAATTTGGCAAGTGCTTTCTCTACACCAAGGTACAGTGTTAAGCTCTTAAACGCATTCTTTCAAGATTTGGATTTGGTGGGAAAGACCCTACTGAGGTCTTAAGGCTTAAGACACCTGTTTCAACCTAGCTCATCTCAGAGAGTGCGCTCATAAGAGGGCTTACCTGTTATTAAATACTGTGATATCATGCCCAGTGAATAAGGCAAATTTGGATATAGCACCGTTGGGTTTAATCCACTGTTGTAGCAAATTCATCCCAGTCACTTCCTTGACCTCACAATAACTCATCCCCACATTTTATGTCACTAGATTTTTTAACCTCATTTAAGCATTACACTGGGATTACTGTGTTTTCATTCCCATTTAACTTTTTTTTTTCTTAAAGAGAGATCCCTTAGCAGATAATAGGAGAGGCAACTGACATGGCAAGACTTGGACCTTCCTGGTTCCCTAGCTCTAATTCCATCAGATTTAAAAATGGACTTTTTTGTGCCTGAAGGTCTCCTACCACCTCTTTTGCAAGGGCTTAATTTTATGGGTGGTCTTGATTCAGCCTAAGGTAATCAGTAATCTGTCATACCTCTGCTATAGCAATTGCTTGAAAAGGATTCCATGTTTGTAATTCATAATAACAGCATTTAATCTGAAGCCTAGGCATTTTGTCTCGAAAACAGGACAGTACCAGAGGATATCGATGGAAATTTGTATGATTCAGGAATGAGATCTCGGAAATCTGAGTTTTGCAGTTTTGAATCCTAAATCCCTCATAAATAAAATCCTAAACTTAAACTAAATCCTAACTTAAATCCTAAAATAAATCCTAATCCAAAAACCCTCGTAACTGCTGCCATTCTGATTTCTGGACCCCTCCATTCTATATGAATTAATTGATGTCCTAAAAATGATTCACATTTTTTTTTTTTTTTTTTTTTGCGGTACGCGGGCTTTTCACTGTTGTGGCCTCTCCCGTTGCGGAGCACAGGCTCCAGACGCGCAGGCTCAGCGGCCGTGGCTCACGGGCCCAGCCACTCCGCGGCATGTGGGATCCTCCCGGACCGGGGCACGAGCCCATGTCCCCTGCATCGGCAGGCTGACTCTCAACCACTGCGCCACCAGGGAAGCCCACTGATTCACATTTTAATGTTGGGTATCTTCAACAGCACAAAAACATAAGGAGTGGTTCTAGAAAGAGTTGTTTTACTTTTATTTAAACAAATATTATTATCTTCATTATACAGATGGGGAAACAGGCTTCACAAAACTATTTAAGTTTCCCGAGAACTCTCAGTTCTACCACTTTCTAGACTTTCGTCTTTTGATTGTTTTAACCATTTTATCCTTAGTGTCTATCAAAGAGCTGACACAAAGTAGGCACTCAATATTTGTTGAATAGGTTGAATATAGTCTCTGAGAGGGATTGGCAGAATGGGAGAAAGAAAAATGCCCAGGACAGCCCCAGTCTGGCCCTTACTCTCCTCCAGAGACCGAAACTTGTTAGATTCTAACTAGTCTTCTCTGACCTGGGGCTGGCATCTTAAACGGTAAGAGTAATGGACTTTCTCTCCAGGTCAGCAATGAAGTTTGGAGGTTAACCCTCTGCCCACAAACTCTTTCCTTGGCAAGAATGTAGTTTCTGTCTTTTCCTTTTTTTCCCTTTGTGGGGTCACAGTCAGAAGGGGTTAAATGAGTTCTCACCGGTTTTCTAATAATGGCTTTACCTGTTCTTGAACTCCTCCACTGTTTCTTTTTCTGTGGCCAGCAGTAATGAGGCAACATTTCCACTCAGAAAATTCCCCTTGTGCACGTGACAGCAGAAGGGCTCACTCAGCTTCTTAGGAAAGTGGCCACCTGCGTGTTGACACTCTCCTGCTATTTACTGGTGAGCTTAGACATAATCCTTCATTACACAAACAAATAAAAAATCGCGTTATTTGCCCAGAAACCTGCCAGTGCCTGTATTGCTTCCTTGGCGGCCACGTGACTGAGGGTACTCTGTGTAACTGGCTCCCCCTGCCCCAGGGAGCCCTGACTCATTATATTGTCTCCAGGGACTTTTTACCCCAAGCGAAGCATAATGGAATGACAGCCCCGCAGCCTCTTAGCATGAGGGGGATTCCATTTGATTCACCGTTTGCCTAGAGGGCTGAGGGGCCAAGAGGGCATGGGGTTAATTCACTCGCCCCGCTTAGGTTCAAATCCCTCTACACGCAGAAATGGACTGGCTGGGTCACAGTCAATTTAGCATTTCAACAGACAGCTGCCCACCCCGCCCGACACCTTCTGGCTTCACAGAATGCACATCTAGAGACTAGAGAAAGCAAGGTGGTATCGGAAGTTTAGGGCAACAGAGAACCTTGTAGCCAGACTGTGCTCCTGGATTCATGAGCTTTAAAAAAGCATTCTTCTAAGGCGCTCTCCTTTGCTGGAGACAGACAAAGCCTAGCATTCCACAGAGCAAAGGAACTATAGAAATCTGGCCACTCAGTTGCGTTGGTGGGTCCGGTCTACCCAAGTATAAACTGACCTGGCTGAAGACCCAGACCTTTATGACACAAATTCTGTTACGTCATTAAAAGGGAAAAATACCCATCACTTCTCCAAGCCTGGTTATGGTCAAGCCTTGAATACAGTTGAGAGACTGCCTGTTTGGGGTGGGGGGGGGAGTGTTGAAAGAATTCTACACCAGTAACGATAATCAGGCCACGTGGGTATCACTGTACTGAAGCCAGCAGAGCCTAGTGGTTACAAATGGGGTTCTACAGTCAGATTGCCTGGTTTAAATCCTGCCTCTGCCACTAACTGTATGGACTTGGGCACGTTTATCAGTACCTCTGAACTTCTGTTCCTTCAGTTATAGAAGGAAGGTTAATAGCATTTCCTAGCTCAGTAGATTGTTGTGAGGATGAAATAGTTAATGCATGTAAAGTGTTTAGCATATGCCGGGCATGTAGTGGAGACCTAACATACATCAGCCACAACGGAGGGCAGTTTGGTGCAATCATGTATTTATTAAGAGGACAGAAATGAGGAGAAATAAGGACCCATCTGTACCTTGAGCTTAGCTTCCTTCAGCCTCTTGTTCCTCTCTTGATTCTTTTGGCCTCTTTTTGTCCCTGTCTCCCCAGCCCACTCCACTCCCTCGCACACCTCCACCACTACCCCCAACTGCATGTCAAGAACAAAATCTGCCTAGAATAAAGCATATTTTAAATTGATTTTTAAAGAGATTTTGTGTTTGGTTGGCTTAATTTTCCTCGGAAAGCTCTGAGCACTGTTCAGAATTGTTTCTGAAATCCTCATTTTACAGCTCAGAGCTCTAAAGCACATAGTCCCAGGTTACGTCATCCCAATGGATACAAGAAATACCTCAAGAATGGTTTGAAAGCTCTTAATGCTGAAGGTAACTCTTAGGCTCTGGAGAAAAGTCACATTTTGCTTCTCCTTCTGGAGTTTCTAATTGACAGGAAGACTGGCCTCCAAATACCACAAATGGAAACTTAGCATCTTCTGCTGGGAAGGCCCTGAAAGAGCTTGTTCTTCCCAGGCTTCCAGAACTGAATCATCTTAGACAAAGCATAGAAGACTGGGGAGGGTTTGGCGAATGAGATCCTCATTTTATAGATGGGAAAACTAGAGCTCGGAGAAGCCAAGTGGCTTCCATATGGTCGGTCACTCAGTGGTAGGACCAGAGCTCTAGACTCAAATCCAGCACTCTGCTTATACGATACAACTTCTGATCTCCGCTGAACTCTTCACTGGAGGCCAAGTTTCCTTCAGGGGGTCTCATCAAGCCCAAATCCTCCCCTTGCTGGTTAGCACGTTTACTCTCATTTAGCTCTGAAATAAAAGATCATAGAGCCTCCACCCTCAGAGAGTCATCAATGAGGCATGGCACCCATGAGTCATGGTCATCGTTCTCCAAAGGACACTTCCAGTTCACCAAGGGTGGATGTTGGTCTAAGAATACTGTGGCTGGGAAGCATGAGAGTCTGACAGAAGACCATGCTGTGTCCCAAGGCTCAAAGAGTCCTGAGAATGCTGGTAGGAAGTGCAAACTCCCAGGTAGGGCTGGACAAAGCCCAGGAAATCCTGAGACTTCACGTGGGCAAGACCAAGCAGGGTCCATATCCCGTCTGCTCCACCTTAAGCAGGATGGTGTGGCGCAGTGGAAGGAGAGAATGAGTCCCAGCCCCGCCACCAGCTAACAATGTGACTCGGCCCCTCCCTCTACATCTCTCAGTCTCAGTTTCCTCTCTGCAGAATGAAGGGCTGGATGATCTCTGAGTCCTCCTCCAGCTCTAACAGCCTCCTCTATGAATCTAAATGTGAATTGTTGAGTGATTAAGTGCCTAGACCTTGACCTCAGGCAGACTTGAGTTCAAATCCTTGTGCCACCATTGTGTGGTCTTGGGTAGGTAACTTAACTTCTCCAAGCATCAATATTTTCATTTATAAAATAAATGAAATGGTACTATCTACTTTGAAGGCTGTCGTAGAGATTGAGTGGTGTAACGCTTGAATAGTGCTCAGCATGGAGATTAATAAATGTTGGGGGCTGCTCTGTCCACCCCTACATCCTCCATCATCCAGAGCAAAGGTCTGAGGTCCAGTTAGATTACTCTCACTGTAAGCGAAGTGTCCATGACCTTTGTGTAAAGCTTAGAGGAGTTGCAACTGGATAATCTGATTTTGTCATGACTAGGAAGAGTAAGGCACTCTTCTTTTCATTCTAGGTTGGACTTGTTGACAACACATGGGTGGAAAACGTTGAATAAATAGCTCATTGATTAGCTTGGCTTTGCAACCCCTACTTGGTGTCTTGCTCAGTGAGTTCCGGCTTTGATGGGTCCTCCAGCCTGTGGCCTTAGCCTGAAAATCACAGCGTTCTGCCTGATTTATGCCAAAAGGCATTTCCTTGCAAGACTCTTAGTGCCTGAAAATGTCATTAAAGAATTGCAGAGTGAGGTAAGGACCAGATAAAGGGAAGCACCATCTCGCCTGCACATCAACACCATTAAACACGTTGTTACAACAACGACCGAAGCTGTCTGATGATATCATCGGTGGCAACCGGTCAGTGCAAATGTTTTTTAATTGCAACTTGAATGTGTTTATCAACCTCGCTTTGTGACATGGAAAAGACAGCAACAGAAACACAGGGAGCCGTAGTCCTCGGGGGAAAACACTAGTCATCTGTGAGTGTGCAGGCCCTGGCAGATGGTCAGTTCTTCTCCTGAAGTCAGACTTCCAAGCCACCGTGCAGTGTCACTGCCAGAAACGAAGAGTGTTATCTTGACATCGAACATCTTTATAATAAAATTACTAATTGGTTACTAATACCACAGGCTTTTGAGCTGGAAAAGAAAATCTCAGAGGCTGTTAAGTGGTTGGCTGCATATTCCATAATTTAAAACTACTCTTAAAATTCCACCAGTACTGCACCGTGGCCTTCTTAGGTGTTCTCCAAATGATCTCGATTGCCTTGAGAGTTTTAAATGCAGCCCTGAAGAGCTATTTTTAAATATTCAGATCCATCCTACTACCACAGTAGTTACAGTCCTATTTTTTAACATCTTTAATTATACTATTTTGCATTACAGTTTCCAGGGTCCCCCCCAACCCCTCATATTTGGCAACTCCACAGCATCTGTCAAAACAAATTAGCACTTTGGGTGGTAGAAATATATTTTTTATGAAAACAGCAAATGTGTCAGTATTGGCCAGAAGCTTAAACCTGATTTATTGGTTTGTTTTCTTGGGTTTCAGACCCAACAGGCAGAAGCCTTTGAAAGAATTTTTCGTTCGCATCACCAGCGCACTTGCAAGATATGTAAAACACATTCAAATTCCGCCAGAAAGAGTCACTAATTATGATATGTATTTGCATATGTTTAATCACATATATCTTATTTCATTTTGCTATTTCTGCAGGACCCCTCGCTTCGGGGGGGGGGGGGTCTATGGCGTTGGTACCGTGTGTGCTGAGGGAAGTTCTCTCGAGTGAGCACTCCACTGCCGCACTGTTAGTTTTTTGTGTTATCTTTTCCGATGAAATTTGAAATTTACAATTTTTAAATGATGTGTGTGAAATTATATGACTCTATTATGTCATAATATTATACATCCCAAAATATAGGTAAAGGGTTCTCCCCCTTTATCACCTTCCCCTCCCACCAGAGATCAGAGCATTACTGAGAAAATAATGATTAACCTTTAAAATCAGATTGGCATTTCTTTTTTCTCCAAATCTAGAATTAATACGCATTTTTTAATCATTAGTGTAATGTTCAGGATGATACTTTTGTTCTTTTGCCTGTTGAACTGTTACGGCTGCTAGTAACCCTTCAAATTGTTTGCTTCATTCAAGCATCCTTTCCTGAATAATTCATTAGGCATTATTATCCAAGCGTGGAACCCCTCATTTAGCACTGCTGATCTTTTCCTTATGTGTAGCTGACAGGCAATCAAAGTTTTTATCAGTGCAGAAAATTTGCAATTCAGAAATGTAGTTGCAGCAATTAGTAGCTATCAGGTAGCACTGGAAGGACAGCTTCATAAAAAGACAGAGTTGAATGAGCTCCACTGATGTTAGCACAAAAGTAATGGGTAAAACTAACCAGCTGTTTCTAAATTTACCAAATGGAACATTCCCTTCTTCTCAGAGTGGAGGCTTTAATTAACTTGGAGTTCTGTGTGGCTTCCCAGAGGGGGAAGGGAGTGGGTTAGGACCTTCCTTCACTCAGCACTGGCGCAGCTCTCCTCCCACTGGGTACCAACAGGAGGGAGCGCTGAGTTTCCCTCTAATCCAGTCCTAGAGGCAAGGAGGCAAGTGAGTGGCACTTTTGCCAAAAGGATTCCAGAGGGGAGAATGTCCATGAGATGCCATCCAGGATCCCTCTTTCGGCATCTCAGATGGGAGAGCTCTGGATGCTGCAGTTTCGTCCTGCTCCTTAACTTCTGTCCTTCACTCATGCTGAGTGAACCCTAGCTGGCTTGGGCAGGCAGCCTGGGGCTGCTTAGACCTAGACTGGCCCCCAGAACCCAGACTGAGGCTGAGGCAAAAAGTCTGGACAGGGCTTCACTGGTTGATGAGTTCATTCTTTTGTCCAGCCTTTCATTTCTTCATTCATTTTTATTCACTCACTTGTTAGTTAATCCTTTAGATCATTTATCCATTCATTTGTGCATCCAAACATTTATTGAAACCTCAGTGGGAGGAGAACACGAGCCCATGCATGGGGCTCCCAGGTCTCCATTTTCCCCTGTGACTCTGTATGCAGGACTTGCAGGACCTTAGCCCCATTCTCTCCTCAGAACCTGCTCTCAGACCTGAGGATCCCATTTATGGAAGGGGTGAGGTGCAACCACTCTGGGAGGGGCAGTTGCTGGGTAACACATGGGCAGCAACAGAGGAATGTTCAGCATCAGTTAGCCTGGGCGGGGGGAGGCTTGGAGGGGTCTCTGAAGCCATAGCATGGCAGTAGCCTCTGCTCCATGTCCACTTGAGGCTGCTGTAGCCAGCAGTTCATCCCAGAGATGGTGGAGGATGCTGAGAAAGAGGGCTCTGCTCTCTACCTCCTACCAACCCCAGGATGGCCAAGGCGTCAGTTGGCTGCTGAGCTGTCCCCCCAGAGCCAGTAAGAGGGAGAACCCGGGATGCAGAATAAAATCCACTGAGGGTCTAGCTGGGATGACCAGGCAGCCTGTGGCTGCCAGGACTCAGACCTCCAGGTCTTGTCTCAAGTTCAACTGTGTCCAAAGAATGGAGTAGAGAACAGAATAGCACATTGCTTCATAGCCCAGACTTGGGCATTAAACAGGTCTGGGTCCAAGTTCCATCTTTGCCACTTATAAGCTGCTAGGTGCCTCTTGGATCCTTAATTTTCTCATCTGTAAAATGGGTTTTACTCCCTTCCTCATGGGGTTGTTGTGAAAATTAAATGCAAGTTTCAGTGTAAAGTGCCTGGCATGGCTAAGTAGGTGGCAGATGTTCAATAAACGAGTGCCATTATTATCACTAGGCTGTGAGTTTCATGAGGGTGAGGATCCTAGAGGTTATGAGCACAGACCTGAGCCAGAGTGCTGGGTTCAAATCCTGCCTCTATTCCTTACTTGCTCTGTAAAGTTAGGCAAGGAACTTAACTTCTCTCTCTCTCAGTTTCCTTATCTGCAAAATGGGAACACTAATAGTACCTACCTCATAGAGCTGTTCTAAAGGTTAAATAGATGAATATGTATCAATTCTTAGAACAGTGTCTGGCACGGCAAATGCTACTGAAGTGTTTACCATTTTTAAAATTATTATATCTTCAAGGATTGGACAGTACCTAGCTAATGGCAGGTTTTTAATGAATATTTGTTGAACAAATGAATAAAGTCCTAGACATCATGCTTCCCAACCCCCTCATTTTAGAGATAAAAACCCTTAGGCCCGAAGTGACTTGGTCATCGCTCTCCCCATGCTCACCCTGGAGGGTATCTCATCCTTGAGCGTTGACAAGAAAGCATCCCCTTTGCCCACCATCCGCCCCAGCTCTGGCCAGAAATGGTTCTCTCTTTTCTATTGGATGGCAGGCTGCATGGAGGGGCTGGGAGAACACTGAACCAGGACAGTGGTCTGGATTTGGGGCCTTTCCTGACCTCCGGCAGGTTACCACCCTTCCCTGAAAACCAAGCACACAGGATAGATAAGCTCTGCTCTCCTTCTAACTCAACCCACAGCAAGTTCATGCATCTGGGTTCCCTGTAGTCTTTAGACAGATCCATTATAGGAGGAAAACAGAAGCGGCTCTCCCCTGGAGGATGCCACCAGCCATGACAGCCATGCCACTGATGAAGTCCTCATCTTACCCAAGACTATTTTGTTCTCATGAAAATAATACTTCTGTGCATTTGGATATAGGTTCATACTTTCACATGCAGAATCATGTTTCATTTCTAACACAGAGAAAGGAAGTTAGTCCCTCAGGGACACAGTCAAGAACCAGTCTTCCAAATCCAGGTCTAGTGCATTCTCTACTATGCCACGTGCCTCTTCAAAAGAAAGCGCACTCTCCGAAATTTGGGAATCCAAGATCAAGAAGTATTTCTTTAACAGAAAGACTTCCAGAATATCAGGCGGCCATTAAAATAGATCTGTATGTATTGCCATGGAAAGATGTCCATTGTCGAATGAAAAAAGTGGGTTATAGGGCTTCCCTGGTGGCGCAGTGGTTGGGAGTCCGCCTGCCGATGCAGGGGGCGCGGGTTCGTGCCCCGTTCCGGGAGGATCCCGCGTACCGCGGAGTGGCTGGGCCCATGAGCCATGGCCGCTGAGCCTGCGCGTCCAGAGCCTGCGCTCCACAACGGGAGAGGCCACAATAGTGGGAGGCCTGCGTACCACAAAAAAAAAAAAAAAAAAAAAAAGTGGGTTATGGAATATGTGTAATATAATTGCATTTAAAAATACATGCATGTTAGGACCTACTGTATAGCACAGGGAACGGTATTCAATATTTTGTAATAACCTGAAAGGGAAAAGAATCTAAAAAAGAATACATAGATATTACTTCTGTGATTAAAAAAGTAAAATTGGGCCCACCTCACATCTACTAGGACAGCAACTATCAAAACAAGAGCAAAAACAAAAAATAGCAAGTCTTGGAGAGGATATGGGGAAATTGGGACCCTGGTACACTGTTGATGGGAATGTAAAATGGTGTAGTCACTATGGATAACAGTATAGAGTTTCCTCCAAAAATGAAAAACAGAATTACCATATGATCCAGGAATTTCACGTATACCCAAAAAAACTGAAATCAGGAAAAGAAATATTTGTACATGTACCTTTATAGCAGCATTACTCACGATAGCCCAAAGGTGGAAACAACTCATGTGTCCATAGACAGATGAATGGATAAACAAAATGTAGTGTAGACGATGGACTATTACTCAATCTTAAAAAGGAAGGGCATTCCAACACATGCTACAACATGTTTGAACCTTGGGAGTGTTGTGCTAAGTGAAATAACACAGTCACAAAAAGACAAGTACTGTGTGGTTGCACTTGTATGAGGTATCTAAAGTAGTCGAATTCAGCGATAAGAGGTAGGATGGTGATTGCCGGAG
The DNA here is from genome assembly GCF_951394435.1 of Stenella coeruleoalba. NCBI lineage: Eukaryota > Metazoa > Chordata > Mammalia > Artiodactyla > Delphinidae > Stenella > Stenella coeruleoalba. Next base: position 26,198,265 of record NC_137154.1, read on the forward strand.
TCTGGGGGGTGTGGGAAGTGGAAAGTTGTTGTCTGATGGGTACAGAGTTTCAGTTTTGCAAGTTCTGGAGATTTGCTGTGCAACACTTTAAATGTACTGAGCACTACTGAACTGTACACTTAAAAATGATAAAGATGGTACATTTATGTGTATTATGCCATGATTAAAAAACAAGCTAAGGGCTTTCCTGGTGGTGCAGTGGTTGAGAGTCTGCCTGCCGATGCAGGGGACGTGGGTTCGTGCCCCGGTCCGGGAGGATCACACGTGCTGCGGAGCGGCTGGGCCTGTGAGCCATGGCCGTGGAGCCTGTGCTCCACAACAGGAGAGGACACAACAGTGAGAGGCACGCATACCGCAAAAAAAAAAAGCTAAGGGTTTTGATTTGAGAGAGAAAAATGATAACTTTCTATGGCTATTCCCTAAGTGCTTAATTGTACCCCCTGGGGCCCTATCACTTTCTCTCAGCCATTCCTCAGAAAACACTATAGAAAGATCCAGAACCTGAGAGTGCAAGTTTCAGTTATAAAAGCAACTGTTCTTATTTGTCCAGCACTTTACAGTTTTCTTCACTTTCCTCATACAGTTCTCCTCACAATACTGTGAGAAGGGCAGGGTGTTTTTTTGTTATTCTAATTCTGTGGATGGGGAAACTTGTGCCACTAGGAGTTTGTGACTTGTCCCATGTCAGAGGAGGGGCTCAGACCTAGTCCTTTGGCTTTGAACTTGCTAGGGCTGACCTCAATAAATCCTAGGAAGTACAGACCAAGGAGCATAGAAGAGTAGGAGACCCTGATGGATACGGAAAGTTTGTAGCCCCAGGTGCTGTGGGCTGGAAGCAGAGCTCCTAAAGGATAGCAATGGCTCCCATCCTTTGAATGACACAGACCAGAGAAATCCCTTCCTTCTCAAAAAGCTCTGGAGTCTTGACTTACTGAGATACCAATTTTTATATTTGCCAAATACGTTAAAAAATTAGAAAAGTCAACTACCATCTGCCACCACCATTTTAATCCTAAAACAAGAGTCCCCTAAATGGAGTGAATTTAGTTTCATGAAAAAATTACATATTTTGTTATCTTTTCACATTTCATGCAGCCCGAAGAAACGTATGCCATCCATCAGCCTTTGAGAACTTCTGAAAAAATATTGGTTGTAAAGTTATCCACAGTATTTGCTACGGATAATTATTAAAGCAACAATATGTGTGAATGAACTTTAAATAATTTTGAGCAGATTCAAGTTTATCCCATGTGGTAGGCAAAATAAAATGAATGCCTCTCTCACTCCCACCCTAAGATGTCTACATCTCAATTCCTAGAACCTGGGAATATGTTATATTACATGACAAGGTGAAATTAAGGCTGCAAATGGAATTAAGTTTGCTAATCAGCAGATTTTAAAAAAATCCAGGAAGAGTATCCTGGATTATTGGGGTGGGCCCCTTATAATCACAAGCAGCCGTAAATGGGGAAGAGGGAGGGAGGAGAGGCAGAACCAGAGAGATGGCATGTTGAGAAAGACTCCACTAACCATTGTTGGCTTTGAAGGTGGAAGGTGGCCACAAACCAAGGAATGGGGCAGCCTTTAAAAGAGGGAAAGGGCAAGAAATGTTCCTCACTTTGAGCTTCCAGAGGAACACAGTCCTGCCAACATCTTGATTTTTACCGATTAAGACCCACTTCAGATTTCTGATAGCCAAAACTGTAAGATAATAAATTTATGTTGTTTTAATCAACTTAGTTTGCGGTAATTTGTTACAGTGGCGAAAGGAAACTAATACAGGTTTTATGCAGCCTGGAGAAAAGTATCGTGCCCACCTGCATTTGAGGACTTCCAATTAATATCGGATATAAGGTTGTCACAAATAATTTGTTACTGTTAATGACCAAAGCAGTATGTCTGAGTGTTAAACAATTTTGAGCAGTTTCAAGCTTATTCCTGTAGCAAGGTAACTTTCTAAATTGCTTCCCTGAGTGGGAGGAAAAGGGGTGGAGTTATAAGTGGGACTGAAAATCATGCATACGTCATAGGCACCTTGTTTCTTTCTTTTTTCTTTTTTTTTTGCGGTACGCGGGCCTCTCACTGCTGTGGCCTCTCCCGTTGCCGAGCACAGGCTTCGGACGTGCAGGCTCAGCGGCCATGGCTCACGGGCCCAGCCGCTCCGCGGCATGTGGGATCTTCCCAGACCGGGGCACGAACCTGCATCCCCTGCATCGGCAGGCAGACTCTCAACCACTGCACCACCAGGGACGCCCCTTGTTTCTATTTTTAATTGAGTACTTACTTTGTGCTCAGTACTGTCCTCAGCATTTTATGTACGCTATCACATTTACCCACCCACCCCTACAAACCTGCGCAGTAGATACTATTAATATCACTGATTCTCAGACTGGGGGAGTTTAAATCGCTTGCCCAAGGTTGTGCAGCTGGTGAATGATGGAACCGGGCTTTGAACTTGTCATTTCTATGACACTGATTGTACTCTTGCCAGTGTCTTGGGCATCCTCATGCTATTGGTCAGGCATGTGGTCGCACCTAGAGAAGGTTGCCTTAAGCTGTGCTGTTGCACCAGCTGGGCCGTGACACTCTGCCACTATCATCAAGCTGCAGCAGTCTTTCTCCAATTCACAAAAACAAAAATTTAAAAATAATAATTTTAATGGAGAGGAATTTCTCAATCTAGCTTCTTCTCTGATACTATTTTTCTTAAATTCTTGTTGCTTGGCAACCACCGATGGAGGTCTATAGTGTGGCAAGCACTAGATGAGATAAAATACATCATTTTTTTGTCATTTAGTCCCCACACCAGTATTATTAGTCCCTTTAACAGATGGTGAAACTGAGATCCAAAGATGCGAAGTAACTAGTTCAAAATCAAACAGCTAATAAATGGTGGAATATGACCAGTGCTGTTTCTGACTCTATGGCCAGATGGAGTCCTAAATTATGTATTTAATCCTTTAGACTTAAAACATTAATGCTTCAGGGTTTTCTGCAAAAATCCCTGTGACTTCCAGGTGCTTGTGTACCAATATGAAGATCCTTCTTTTGGAATTTCCTGTTTTGGTCACAAGCAGATTATTTTTCAGGCCTGAAACATGACAACTTTTCTCCCAGTTCACTTGGAGCTATCGTCTTGAGACCTCGGAGGTTTAAAGCAAACCAGGGATTGACTAACAAAACATTCTAAAGCAGGTGAGTCATGACTGAGCCTTGCCTGTGCAAGGAAGCCAAGTGCAAAGTCTGAGGTGACTCAAAGGCTTTCCCTCTCTCTCCTTCCTTCCTCGCCCCAAATCCTGGCTGTGCTCCCCAGATGCGTGCATGGTGGCAAGGTCATGGCCGTTCCAGCTCATTAATGGGTTGGATTCTGGGAGTTATAAAGGCCAGAGAATGGAGCTGCTGAGAGAAGCTTTTGTGTCTGCAAGACTCTGACCCCTTTGATGAGACAGATGTTTGGGCCGGGCCCTCCTTTATAGGGAGAGTTAAAGCTCATTAAACATCAGGACTACTTCCTCGGTGGCAATGGACAGCCCCCATGCCGGGCTTCCCTCGCAGCAGACGGGCTGGGAAAGAGGTGGTCTCCTGTCATCAAGCCCAGCACCACCCGGAGACTCCAGAGCTGGTGTCTTTAACACGTAGTCAACTTGGAAACTTTGATTTATGGTTGACTTTCAGAAAGGCCAGCCTCTGACATTGGCCGTCTGTCGCCTCACCATCTTTTCTCTAGGTTGGGAGGACTTTCCATCAGGATCAATGAGCAACACAAGTCTGACCCCAAGACAAAGCTTCTGAGAGACACTCCTGGTTCAAATGGAGCAGAAAGGCTTGAGACAGAGCCCTCTTCCTTTTTTTTTTTTTTTTTTTTTTTTTTTTGCGGTACGCGGGCCTCTCACTGTTGTGGCCTCTCCCGCTGCGGAGCACAGGCTCCGGACGCGCAGTCTCAGCGGCCATTCCTCACGGGCCCAGCCGCTCCGCGGCATGTGGGATCTTCCCGGACCGGGGCACGAACCCGTGTCCCCTGCATCGGCAGGCGGACTCTCAACCACTTGCGCCACCAGGGAAGCCCATTATCCTTATTTTATAGGAAAGGAAACAGAGGCACAGAAAGGTTAAGTAACTTGCCCAAGATCGCACAGCTGTTAAGTGACAAAACTGAGGTTCAAATCCAAGCTATCTGCCTCCAGTGTCCATATCCTAAGCACTATGATCTTGACCTAAAAAACTGCCTGAAAGTAACTGAAGGAGAGAGTTGCCCCTCCTAAGACAAGGAAATCCTACTCAGATTCACATTGGCAGTGTGTGTGTGTAACACATGAATACACAATTAATGCACTCAAAGATCTAAGGACTCACCTAACTCTCACAACCCCCTGTTCCCGTCTCCTGCGCGCTGAGTGGCAGGTCTTCCCTCCCCAAGCTTTTGAGCAGACCCTGAAGCTGGGGAGACCTGCCTTCAGCCAGAGGCCTCAATGGCCAGGCAGCTGCCGGGAGGTGGCGCTGTGTCACTTTCCTACTCTGGAGCTTTTGTTTTCTGCGGGCTGCAGGCTGGAGGTGGGAAGGCTGATTTGAGCAGGGCCCGATGCTAATTTCCCTGATTTGAAATCTCACTCTTTTCTGTCACTTCCTTCAAATGAGATTGGAGATGTTCATCAGATGACAGTCCTGAAAACAATCCAAAGCTGTTCTCTTAATCCCATCTCAGGCTGGATTTGAAAAGAGTGTTTCCAAACAAGGAGCAGATTGCATCTGTCAGGGTTATGCTCAAGCCGACCTCTTGGCTTTCAAAAGGAGAGAGACATTCAAACTGACCTCCTGGCTTTCAAAAGGAGAGAGGAAAAACACACCAACACTCTCAATCACCTTGGAAGTGGCTTTGAGAGGGCTGAGAAGAAGACTCTCACACTCACTGAGCCACAGACACAGGCCCTGTTCACAAGGAGGTGTACAGACTGTCCATCCTCTGGGCAATCCCAGGTTTAGCTGAGTGAACCCCTGGGCATCATATCTCTCCGGGCCTCTTTGGACTTGCCTGACGCTGGTCAGGTGGCCCACCTCTTGCCACTGTCTTTCCAAGGAGCTGAGTACTAGAAGGCCCAGGGCACAGCTGATATCTGCAGACTGAATGAGCCATGTATCCAAGGAAGGATCACCCAGTATGGTGATGCTCAGGGCAGGGAGGGGCTGTTGAAGAACTGAGTCTCTCTCCTTGTTTTCAAGATGAGGAAACTGAGGCCCAGAAAGAAGAAGTAAACCACAACCCTGATAAGTGTAGGAGCTGCATCTAGTTTTCAAAATGCCCCAGCTAGGACCATGGCCACTGTCACAGGATGAAGTTTTAACCCGGAGGCATAGCAGGGCAATTAGAGCTCCAGATTCAAGTATACCTGGGTTTGGACCCCAGCTCTCACAAGTACTATCTATGTGACCCTGGGAAAGTCACTAAACATTCCTGAGCCTCCGTTTCACCTGGAAAATGGCGGCCATAATAGCTTCAACATCATGGGGTTGTGGTGAAGAGTAAATGAGATAACATACCCATAGAAGGTGTCCACATCTGCTTCTTCATCCTTTCATAGTGTTATGTGTAACCCCCATGAGAGAAGCTGGTTTTGGATTGGAGCTGACATAATGGTGAGCACACCGGCACGATGAGAATCCAACTGGGCCTTAGGCATAAGCAGGTATCCGCATAACGGGTGCTAAGAGATCGGGAAGACTCCTCATTCTCAGTCGTTCTCCTATCTTTCTAAAACTCGTCCCCTGGCAACCACATGTTCTAAATGCTCATAGTAAATGCTCTGATTTAGGTGCATATCTTTCTTTTGTAGAAAATCAAATACCCCCATGAGTATAATACCAGTCACTAACACCTAAGTATGGATTTTTTCAATCAGATTGCCTTTTTGCTGATATCTGCATTAAAGGAGCTAGATATTTTTGTCAGGATAAAGGACAGGCTGGAAAATTAAGAGTTTAATTTTTGAGATGACCCAAGAAGAAGCTTGAGCAGCAAGAGGTAGCATAAGAGTAGGGGGGAGAGAAAAGGGGCACCATAAGGAAATGCAAGGATCCAGAAAGAAAGGCAGGAAGACATCAAGATTAACTATATCTACCTAGAAAGTTTAGTGCATCAGATGTCTGTGTAGGTGAGGTAACTCTGGAGTACCAAAAGGCTCAATGCTCCTGAAAACAGCATCTGTAAGAGTCTGAGGCAATGCCTAGCACTTGCACCTGACTCAGAGACTTTCCTAAGAAGCCATGTATTTAAACTCTTCTTGACTCAGGTAAGGCATGTTTCTGGAGGCTGACCTGGAAGGAGACTTTCATTCAAACCATATTTGTTTTTTTTACTCTAGGCCAGGCTAAAGAGATGAATCAGGCCCTCAAGAATATCTCAGGCTGGAGCAGAAGCCTGAAACTTTTGAGTTTCTTCTTTGACAACGCTGAAATTTATTGAGCCTTATGCTCCTGGAAATCAGTGTTCCAGGAAATGCCTCACTGCAAAGAACCATCCTTCCCGGTATGACTTAAGTATGATTCACCCATGACTCCCTCGTTAAACTGTGACAAGGCAAGACACAGACCCTCCACATTCCCGTTCTCTGTCTCATGCACAAGTAGCTGAACTCTTTGTTCCCACTGACCAATTTAGACAAAATGCCCACAAACTCAACTTGACTTAGACAAACTTAGGCTTCTCCTCTTCCCTCAGGTCACTGAATTTTGACCCATCCTTGAGTGTTAGAATGCTCAGGAATATTCTTCCTCAATTTAAGGACCAGAGAATTGGCTGACTCTTATCAACTGCCCCCTCACACGATGCTCTTGTCCCATTCCTTCATGCTGGGTGCTTTCTAGCCTTATTTGCTTCTTCCTATAAAATCAACTTCCTTCCTGCCTGACCGTTGGGAATTACTCATGGTCGGAGGAGTCTCCCTGTTATAGTCACCTGCCTCCCCCTTATTGCAAATAACATCTCTCCTTACCTAATCCAAATTTTTAAAATTTAACATCTTCATCACCCTCTGCTTCAGTGCCCTGGGCACTCTGATCTTGACCATGGCCTTGCAGCCCACTCCACACCCTCAACCCCTCACCCCAACAGTGTTATTACTCAGGACTTGTCACTGCTTGTATTTCCTTCCCTGTGATTTCAAAAGTCAGAATGCCTTCAGAGGGTGCTTAATAGAAGACTTGACCCAGAATACTCGACAAAAAATGCCTTAAGCAATAAAGACATTTCATCATCTCACCAGAAGAGGAAGTCTGGAGACAAGTGATCCTATCTCTTATGATGTCAATGAGAATTCATCCACCCATGCGCCATCCTTAGAACATATATGTATTTGGTTGCTCATAATAAAAAAAAAAATAGTCAAGATAAGATATCCCATAATCATATGATATTGTCCATGGCACAAAGGAACTGAAGGAAGAAAGAGAGCTTTCCTTGTGGGTCACTCTCTTTGTCAGGGAAGAAATCTTACTCAGAAGCTTCTTAGAAGATCTCACTTTACACCTCATTGACCAGAGCTGGTCACATGGCCACTTCTAGATGCAAGGGGTGCTGGGAAGGCGAGTTGTTGGAATGTTCTGCCTCAATTATGAATGGAGTGGGGGGGACTCTGCCAGTGGAGAAGGAAGTGGGGGAAGAATGACTGCTGGGTCTGCCCCACTTATACAATCCTTACGATTTGTTCTACACTCTCGAAGCAATCAGTTAGTCAATCTGATAAATGGGTCCCTGGGTTGATGGGCCGGAAGGTCTCTCCCTTCTTAGTCAGTTTGATAAAACCAAAGCTTTCCTGCATGCAGTGCCCCTGCATGACTATCCAATACCTCAGTGAAGATGGTTTCTTCAGGCTGGTGGAGGGGTCAAATGGAATCTTGGAAACCTTTCAGATGAAAACCACTCAGGAGAGCTTATTCTCCAACGCCTCCGTTTCTCCATCTGTAAAATGAGGTAATAATTCCAATTGCAAAGGGTTTTGGGAAGATTGATGAAGTGGTGCTGTAAGTTGTCTGTTGCAGAGCAAATGGCGAGGGCCCATTATAAGCTGGTTTCCTTCCCCCATTCAGAGGGAAGAAGCCTGAGCCATAGCCTCAGACAGGCTGCTCTGTCTCCAGTTCAGAGCAGGGGAGCAGGTAACAGGGAGAGTCCTTTGTATCCCTCCGCCTTCTTGAGGAGTCTTTCATCTTGTGTTCAATCCCACCAGAGTGCGTTAAGCGCCTGCTGTGTGCAAGGTTTTCCACAGCAGACTGGAAGGAGATGTCAGACACCCTCTCTGCTGGGCTGAGCGTGTAGCTTACCAGCAGGAGCATCAGGACAAGAGTTCAGCTAAGTAGAAAGCCAGGCAGACATCTGACACTCTGGAACTTGCCTCATTACCTCTGAAAGCCCCCTCACGTAGCAGGAACTTAGCAGGATGTGGTTTTCATGAACCCCAAAGTGGTGATTTCCATATTCAGTAACTTTGATATTTTTTCCCCCACTACCATTTATGTTTTCTGTTTCAGGAGATAAAGCCCTTTGGAAAATTCTAATGCATTCTCTTTCCCAGGCATAGGGCTGCTCTGAACAGCCCAAGTTAATCGGAAATCTCTCCTAAAATCATTCAGCACTTTCCAAGGCCATTTGAAAATTCATGGTCAATATTCAGATTGCGCCTGTGAGTCCAGCAATTGGACACACTATTTAAAGTCATAGCCTTAGGGGCTTACCTGGCAGTGCAGTGGTTAAGAATCTGCCTGCCAATGCAGGGGACATGGGTTCAAGCCCTGGTCCGGGAAGATCCCACATGCCATGGAGCAACTAAGCCCGTGCGCCACAACTACTGATACTGCGCTCTAAAGCCCGTGAACCACAACTACTGAACCCACGTGCCACAGCTACTGAAGCCCACATGCCTAGAGCCCATGCTCCGCAACAAGAGAAGCCACTGCAATGAGAAGCCCGTGCACCACAACGAAGAGTAGCCCCTGCTCGCCGCAACTAGAGAAAGCCTGCGTGCAGCAACGAAGACCCAACGCAGCCAAAAATAAATAAATAAAATAAATTTTAAATAAATAAATAAATACAGCCTTGTTTCTGAGAACCCAGTTATTAAAGTGCTGGTCTGCAAACTGCCCTTGAAAGTCACAAAAAAAGATAAAGCTTTCAGACTGAGGAAAGGCCCTCTCTGATTAAAAGCAAATCTTCCATTATGAGACGTGAACTGCCTCTGTAGATATCACTAAGCTTGATATCAAGGGACCTTCTTACCTATAAGGAGGCCAGGGGAGGGCAAGGAGCATCTGAAGATAATTGTACTTAGGGGTTCATTAGAGCACTAACCACACAGGCAGGAATTTTACTTGATTCCGACCAAACTGCCAGGACCTGTCTGACACAGTGCCTGGTTTATAGTGGGTGCTCAGTAAAAGTTTATTAAATGAACGAATGAGTGAAATAATACAATGTGGCAAAATTGGCATGAAAAAGGGTGGTGTATGACTAGACATGACCTTGACAAGTCTTGAAAAGGCAGGTCATGAAAGTTCCCAGTAGTCACAGCTCAATCTCCAAATGCCCCAGAGCAGAGGGTTCCCCGATTGCCAAAAGGTAATGACCATGTTTTCTAGCTTCTGTATTTGATGCTTTGATATCTTGGGCCTTGAGGACCCTGGAAGAACTGTCCCTGCTAGGGTTAGACAATTCCCAGAGATAGTAAAGAACTCACCTGCAAGTACATTTCAAATGCAAACCAACCATGCACAACTCATACCCCCAACTGCCTCCTTTACTGATCTCTCACACATGGGACCATTATTCCTCTAATCGCTCCAGACTCAGGCACCAGACACTAGGGATAGTCTTTAAGTTTGTTTCTCTTTTTTGCAAGCCCCAGAATGTGCAAAATTATCCAAACTAGCCAATCCTAACCTTGTTTAGTCTGCTTTGCCTGTTCTTCCTGTGGAAACTTCTGTAAAGACTCTTGCCCACATTTCCCCTCAGTCTTTCTGTCTTCTGACCAACCCTGGTGTTTCTCTGTGTGGCCCCCCCAATGGCATGGTGTGCCCTCTTCTCTTGGGGTCTACAAGTATAATGAACTGTCTTTTCAATGGCTATCATCTCCTGATCTGTTGGTTTCACCATACCTGAATAATAATAAAACCTACATTTTAAAACACAAACAATAGGTTTGGCTCTGTAAACAGAAATGCCCCTACAGTGAGGAAGTAAATGATATCCATGTATCCATTCATTCATTGATTCATTCATCCACAAACATTTATTGAGCACCCACTGTGAGCCACACACTCTGCTAGGTGGTTATCTTAGTTGGCTTGAGCTGCTATAACAAAATACCATAGATCGAGTGGCTTAAACAACAGACATTTATTTCTCACAGTTCTGGAGGCTGAGAAGGCCAAGATCAAGGTGCCAGTAGATTTGGTTCCTGGTGAGAGCCTGCCTCCTAGCTTGTAGGCAGCTGTCTTCTGGCTGTGTGCTCACATGGCCTTTACTTCATGCGTGCACATGGAGAGAGCGAGCTCTCGTGTCTCTTCCTCTAGTTATAAAGGCATTAATTCCGTCATGAGGGCCCCATCTGCATGACCTAATCTAACCCTAATTACCTCCCAAAGGCCCCTCTCCAAAAACGATCACATTGCCTATTAGGACTTCAACATATGAATTTTGGGAGGACACAAACATTCAGTTCATAGCAGCTCTGGAGACACTAACCTGAAGCCCTTCAAGTACCCTGTGCTGCTTCATATCTGTGCCTTCGCCCACGCTGTTCCTAATGCTTTTCCTCCCACTTTGCTGGTGGGCTAACACCAAATCAGCTTTAAAGTACAGCTCAGATGTTGCTTCCCTTGTTAAACCTGCCTACCTGCCCTGGCAGACCTGAGCACACATTTCTTTACGCATTTAATCTGCCATCTGCATTGAGCAAGAGGTCTGTGATGATCCAGGCACGGTGCCAAGCACATGCATATAGAGATAAATTATCAGTAGTTCCTGGCCTCAAGGAGCTCACAATATGGGGAAGCAGATTGGATATGACTGACTGCAATAGCGTTTGCAGTCACCACAATACGACTGTGTACACAGAACAGTGGGGGCATAGCGGAGACAGTGGGCCGTGTTACCTGGGGAGTAGGGGGGATCTCATAGAGGGAAGAAAAGAGGTCCACCAGACAGATTGGGGTAGTATGGAGGTCAGGAAAAACAGTGAACAAAGGGACCATCTCTTCCCACCCATCTCTTTCCCTAAACACACTGGAATAGAAGTGTAGGGTTTTTTCCTCTTTCCTATGTGTCAGGATCCTCCTTTACATCATATCCTGATTTCCACTCATGGCTGATGTCGTGTCTTGTCATTCACATTCACCTGACTCGTGATATAGTCAAGGGGGCTTATGGACTTTAGAAATCATTTCTTTCTCAGACACATACCATCTGATTTCACACATATGTGGAACATAAAAAATAAAATAATAAAAGATAAATGAACAAACCCAACCAAACAAAGACAAACACGTAGATACAGAGAACAGATTAGTGTCACTGTGATGATGGATGGAAAGTAAACTTTTGGTGGTAAGCATGCTATAGCATATACAGAATTTGAAATATAATATCGTACACATGAAACTTATATAATATTATAAACCAATGTTAGCTCAATTTAAAAAATACAGACAGATAAAACAAAACAAAATATTTCTCTCTACGTAAAATGTGGCTGCAAAATTATGGCCTTGTTGGGGACTCAAAATTCTCATTTTGAAAGTCAAAACTAGAAATTGCCTCTTCCCTTTGCAATCATGCTGAACAAAGCCAATCTTCTCCAAGGCAAGTAAATGGCCCTGGCATAATAGAGGGCTGTCACAAACATAGAAATATATAAGAGAAAATCTTACTATTATATATTTTAAAATGTGTGATCCCTTAAGCGAGTGAAAAGACAAGCCGTAGGCTGGGAGAAAATATTTAGAAAATATCTGATAAGCAGACTTCTTTCCAAAATATAAAAAGTACTCTTAAAACTCAACAATAAGATGACAACTCAATTTAAAAATGTGCAAAAGACCTGAACAAACACCTCGCCAAAGAAGACATACAAATGACAAATAGGCATATGAAAAAATGCTGAGCGTTGTATGTTATTAGGGAATTTCAAATTAAAACAACAGTGGCAGGAGTTGACCGCAATGGTGGAGATACCACTAAACACCTGTTAGAGTGGCTAAAATTAAAAAACAAAACAAAACAAAACCTGACAACACCAAATGCTGGCGAAGATGTGGAGCAACAGGAACTCTCACTCATTGCTGGTGGGACCCAAGGGAGAATGATATCAAATAATACAGCCAGTTTGAAAGACACTTTGTCAGTTTCTTACAAAGCTAAAGGGAAACATAGTTTTACCATGTGATCCAGCAATTGTGCTCCTTGGTATTTACCTACATGAGTTGAAAACTTAAATCCATAAAAAAATGTCACACACAAATGTTAAATAGTAAGTTTATTCATAATTGTCCCACATTCAAAGCAACCAAAATGCCCTTCAATAGGTGAATGGATAAACAAATTGAGGTACAATGGAATACTATTCAGCATAGAAATAAATGAACTATTAAGCCACAAAAAGACTTGGAGGAAGCTTAAATGCGTATTGTAAAGTGAAAGAAGTCAATTTGAAAGAGCTACGTCCTATATGATTCCAACTACAGTTGACCCTTGAACAATGCAAGGGTTAGGGGAGCCAACCCCCTGGCAGTGGAAAATCCACTTAGAACTATAGTCAGCCCTCCACATCCATGGTTATGCATCTATGGACCATGTAGTTCTGTAGCGTTTAGTATTGGAAAAAGTCCATGTAAAAGTGGACCCACTCACCTCAAACCCTGTTGTTCAAAGATCGACTGTATATAACCTTCTGGAAAAAGGTAAAACTATAGAGACAGAAGAAAGATCAGTGGTTCCTAGGAGCTCAGAGAGAGGGGAGGATGAATAGGAGGAACACAGGAGAGTTTTCAGGCAGTGAAACTATCCTGCATGCTGCTATACCAGGGGATTATGATATTACGCATTTGTCAAAGCCCATAGAACTGTATAACACAGTGAGTGAATCCTAATGGAAACTACGGGCTTCAGTTTATAATAATGTATCTGTATTGGTTTATCAGTTGTAACAAATTCACCAGACTAAGCAAGAGGTTAATAATAGAGAAAACTATGGGAGAAACAGGCGTGGAATGAATAAATATTTTAAAAAATGGCATGGAAATTCTGTACTATCTGTTAGATTTTCTGTAAGCCTAAAACTTCTCATAAAATAGTCTATTTATTTTAAAATATATATAATCCCTGAACTTCCATTTCTGTCAATAAGGCAGTCTAGATACTGGTAGAGATTAAATATTGCCACAAAATTTTTTTTTGCGGCACCTCCCCTCATAGGTGGAGTCTATTTCCTCACTCCTTGCATCTAGGTTGGTCTTGTGGCTTGCTTTGTCCAATAGACCCTAGAGGGAGTGAAGTTCTGTGAGTTCCAGGCTTAAGTACTGAGAGACTTGCATTCCCACTTTTGCTCTCTTGGAGTCCTCAGCCATCATGCATGGGAGTCCTGGGGACCCGGAGAAAAAGGCCATGAGGGGAGAGAGTCCTTCAAGCAGGGGTTAGTGAACTGCAGCCCATAGGCCAAACCCAGGCTTTCACGTGTTTTTGGAACCCAGCCCTGCCTGTTTATTTATGAATGGCTAGGGCTGCTTTTATCTGACAATGACAGAGTTGAGCAGTTGTCAGTTAGTTAGAAGTTAGAAATGAACAACAAAAAGGTAACTAGAATAATCTCATTAGTCTATGAATTTAAAACCACAATTCTAAAGATGACTCATGGGTCTAAGAAGAAATAATAATAGATTTTAGACAGTAGTTAAAACGTAACGTAATGAAAATACCATGTATAAAAACCTACATTCAGTTAAAGTTGTAGTTAACAGGGAAATTTATGGCCCTAAATGCTTACATTAGGTAAGAACATCTCAGAATAAAGAAGTCAAACTTCCAACTTAAGCAGTTAGAAAAATAAACAGAAGAAAATAAAAGGGAGAAAATAATAAAGATAAAGCCACAAATTAATGAGTTTAAAACAAACACTGATATGGAAATAATTAAAACAAAAGTTGGGGCTTTGAAAACAGCCTGAAAACATAGACAAATCTCCAGCAAGATTAATGAGAGAGAGAGAAAGGGACCAAATAAACAATATTAGTCATTAAAAGGGGACAAAACCATATATTTTACAGAAATTAAGCAAATAACAATAAGATGTGAACAACTTGGTTTAGTTTTCTATTGATGCCATAACAAATTACCACACATTTAGTGACTTAAGCAACACAAATGTATGATCTTACAGTTTTGTAGGCCAGAAGGCTGATAAAGCGTTCACTGGGCTAAACGCAAGGTGTCCACAGGACTGCATGCCTTTCTGGAGGCTCTAGGGCAGGAAGATTCCCTTGCTGTTGCTGGCCATCAGCTGAGGGCCATTCTCCACTTCTGGAGGCCATCCACGTTCTTTGCTCATGACCTCCTTCCCCATCTTCAAAGCCAGGCTGGTGGATCAACTCCTTCTCGTATCACATCTCTCTGACTTTTCTTTCATAGTTGCATGTCCCTCTCTCTAACCATACCTGGGAATGGTTCTCTGCTTTTAAGGACTCGTGTTATTCAATGGGCCCACTGGGGTACCCAAGATAATTTTCCCATCTCAAGGTCCTTACACTTCATCACATCTGCAAAGACCTTTTTGCCTTTTAAGATAACATATATCCAAGAGTTCCAGGGATTGGCATGTGGACATGTTTAGTGAGGGGCAGGAGAGGAGATGGCATTATTTTGTCTACCATACAATTCCAATTTGTGAAATTTGAAAATTGGATGAAATGGGCAAATTCCTACAAAAATATTACTTGTTAAAACTGACTCAAAAAGCAATGAAAAGATAAAGAGTCCTATAACTACCTTAAAAAATTAACATGTAGTCAAAAATATTCCTACAAAGAAAATGCATGGTCCAGATGCTGTTACAGGTTAATATTGCCAGAATTGTCGGTAATATATTAATTCTAATCTGGTACAAATACTCTGGAGGATAAAAAATAGAGGAAACACTCCTTAAATAATTTTATAGGGTTAGTCTAACTCTGATGGTTTTGAATCATGTCACTAGATCTTTGACACTTCTCCCATCAAAAGGCAAAGTCTACATTCCCTCACTTGGAGCCTGCTTTGACTTCAACACAAAGGATGTGGCAGAAGAGATGCCATAAAACTTCCAAGTTAGGTTAGAGAAAGCTGAAGGTATTGGTCAGCTTTGAACAGTTTCTCTTGGCACACTGTCTCTGATAGAAGTCCAACTCCCCAGAAGCTGCTATGCTGGAGAAACCACAAGGAGAGATCACATGGAGATAAAAAGTGATGCCTGAGAGCCAAGCTTCCCGCCCCCCACCAGCAGCTTGAGTCTTCCCAGCTCAAGCAGCAGACATATGAATGAGAAAGCTTTGATGATTCCAGTCCCAGCCACCATCTGACTGCAAACACATGGAAGATTCCAAGTGAGAATCACCTAGTAGAGATTGGTCGACCCCCAGAGCCATGAGAGACAATCATAAATAATTGTGTTGTTTTACACCACTAAGTTTGGCATAGTTTGTTATATAGCAGTGGATAATGGGAACAGATCTTTATGCAGAAAAAGACAGCCAAAACAATTACCTGCATATCCAAACTGTAAAAAGACAGAAGAAAAAAGAAAATAACAAAAGCCTTAAACAAAATACTGATAAATTGAATCCTACCATGAATTAATAAAGATAATGCATATGGCCAAGTTGGGTTTATCCCAGGGATGCAACATTAGACAGCTGGTTGATGAAATCTACCCCATTAACAGATGAGAGGAGAAAAACCATATACGATCATTTCAGTAGATGCAAGAAAAAGCATTCAATAAAAATTAATATTTATTCAGGATTTTTTTAAACGAAATTTTTCTCAAATGGAATGAAAGGGAACGTTCATAGCCTGATAATAGGTATCCTCAAAAAAAGAGAAGAGAAAATACCCCAAATATAATTCTTAATGGTGAAATGCTGAAAACATTCCATTTAAGATGAGGAATAAGACAAGGATGGTCATTATCAATATGCCTATTCAGCTTGGGACTGAAGGTATTGGTCTGAAAAGTACAGCATGATACAGACTGGAAATATAGCAAAAACTGTCACAGTTTGCAGATTATTTAATTATTTACCTGAAAAGCATGCCAATCTACTGAAATTTTAGAATTTGAGAGTTCAGCCAGGTTTCTGGATGCAAAAACAATTTTAAAAGTCAACTGCATCTCTAAACACCAACAGTAAGTTGGAATATGTAATTTTTAAAGATACTGTTTACAATAGCAAGAAAAAACATAACATAGATAAATGGAATGACCAAGCAAATGTGGTAAAATGTTAACATTTGGAAAATCTGGTGGAAAGAAATTCTTTGTACTAATTTTATAACCTTTCTCTAGGTTTGAAAATATTTAAAAATAAGAAGTTTTAAAATAAGAACTTTTGTCCATCAAAAAAAAAAAATTCCTGAAGAGAAAAAAGAAAGCTTGAAACTAAAAATATATTTATACCACATATAACTGACAAAAAAACTTAGTATCCAGAAAATATAAAGCACTCCTACAAATCAGTATGGAAAAGAGAAAACCCAAAAGAAAAATAAGCAAAAGGGTTGAACAGATATTTCATAGAAAAGGAAGTACAAATGGTCCATTAATATATTTTAAATGCCTAAACTTATTAGTACAGCCGATGTAAATTAACATTACAATAAAATACTATTTTTCACTCACCAGAATGGCAAAATTTTATAAATTGGTCAATATCAAGATGGAGAGGTAGGAGAACAATGAAAAATTTCATCCACTGATTATAGGAATTAAAATTGGTCCAGTCCCTTTGGTAAACACTTTGGAATTATCAGATGAGCTCACACAATGGAACCTGGCAATTCCACTGGAGGTATTTGCCCTAGAAAAGCTCTTACACATATGCACCAACAGATATACACAAGGTTGTTCATAGCAGTGCAGTTAGCAGAGCTAGAAACAATCCACATTCCCATCAGCAATAGGATGGATAAATAAATTGTGACATATTCATACATTGGAAAGCCATGTAGCAGTAAAATCGAATAAACCACAGCTACACAAATCAATTTGGATGAATTGCTAAAACATAACGCTAAAGAATTAAGTCACAGGAGAAAATGTAAAAGCATCATTCCGTCATATAAAAGCAGGCAAAAGTAAATAACATACACAGATGATAAAGGAAAGGGTGCAAGAGACCTCAGACAAAATGATAACAACATTCTGCTTCATAAGCTTGGTGGCAAATATATGAGAGTTTGTTTTATCATTACTCTTTTTTTTTTCGCTACGCGGGACTCTCACTGTTGTGGCCTCTCCGTTGCGGAGCACAGGCTCCGGATGCGCAGGCTCAGCAGCCATGGCTCACGGGCCCAGCCGCTCCGCGGCATGTGGGATCTTCCCGGACCGGGGCACGAACCCGTGTCCCCTGCATCGGCAGGTGGACTCTCAACCACTGCGCCACCAGGGAAGCCCTATCATTACTCTTTAAACTACATATGTAATATACATTTTTACACGTGATGTGTTTGACAATTAAAAAAAAAATCCATGAACACAATGTCCCTATGACACTTACCCTGGAGGTTGGGAGTTGACCTCGTTTCCACTTGTGACACAGTATCAGTGGGCCAGTCCTATTAGAGCCTCACACTTCTTCACTGCAAGGCTTTGAGTTCGATTCATAGCTTAAGTAGACAGGCATACCTACTTCACAGGACAGTTAATGAGCATTAAATGAAGTAACTGACATAGAAAGTACCTAACACACAGTGGGCTTTCAACAGATGGTAGCTTTTTAAAAAGTGGCAAGTCTAACAGTCACTAGAGACTTCTTTTTAAAACAATTTAATGAGATATAATTGACATATGACTTTATATTATTTTCAGGTGTGCAACATAATAATTCAATATATGTATATTATATATATATTATGAAATGATTACTACAATGTCTAATTTACGTACATCACCATACACAGTTACAAATTTTCTTCTGTGATGAGAGCATTTGAGAACGACTCTCTTAGCGATTTTCAAATATACAAAACAGTATTATTAACTATAATCACCTGTACATTACAGGCTGTACATTACATCCCAGGACTTATTTATCTTATAACTGGAAGTTTGTACCTTCTAGTGGCCTAGAGTCACTAGGAACTTTTAAACATGCTTTTCCGGATTATAATGATACCAACCACTTGGCAGATCTCCTCGTTGTTTGTGGGATTTTTGTTTGGAGGTGGGATGGTTCTTATTTGTGGCGCTTTGTCTCCTACTAGGTCCTGCATCTTCCACTTCCCACGTTGGCCAGGAGGATTCTCTTTCATTAGCATCACTGCAGTGCAGCTTTACTGAAAAGAGCCCGAATCTATTATTTAGTCTTGTTTTTAAAAACACACACTGTGTGCCTAGAATTGCCTGTCATTAGCAAGAAATAACAGCAATGATCCTCAGCACTTAACATGAAGAGGGACTTTTCTTTTCCCAAAAAATGTTTTCAAATTCCTCGCACACTTGAAAATTAAATAAATGTAGCCTGAGCTGAAGCCAGAGCCATCCTGGACAGTGACGATGCTTCACTGGGTTTGACACCAGAATACTGGCTTCAGGAAGGTCACAAGAGGTCAGTATCTCTTTTTACCTGTCTGGCTCCCCAACTAGACAATGTGAGACCCTCAAGATTAGGAGTATATCTTACTCACTTCCGATCCCCTCATGGGGGCCTAGTATACAGTAGGTACTCAATAAAAGTTTCCTGAACTAAAATAAATTGCTTGAGAAAAATGTTTGGTGGTCGTGTCTACATCCAAATAGCCGTTGGAGGATCTGCAGCAGCTGTTGACATCTTCACATCTTCACATAGCTCCGGGCACAATGAACTGATAAATTGCCTGGATTCATTCATAAATTAATTATTGATTTAAATAACTGAGTGATTGGAGGGCTGGGAACTGCAGATTACTTGCAAACAGAAATCAAACAAGGCACCGTGCTGGCTGAAACATGGTCGTAAACGGACTTCCCTGGACCGTGAGCGAGCGGAAGTGAGGGTCTTGGTGCTGATGTTTAGAATAAGGAGAGTCTCTACCTGACTTTGGTATGTCTGATGGAAATGATCTTTCAGCAGTTGCTGAGGGCCCTTGTCGACTTTTATAAGTCATTCCTATATTCCAAGAGAGGCCTCTGTTCATAGATCCCACCCCCTCCCCAATATCAGAAATCCCTGATAATTCAGGCAGTTGGGAATGTCTGCCTAACTAGACAGAGCTCAGCTGTAAAGACCATCTTTGTTAAGTCTGAATCAGTGAGGAATTCCTCTGACTTTCAACTCAGACTGAAAAGCAGGGTGCTGGGTGGAATGTGCTGATTGGCTTAAGTCAGGTGTATCCCTGAAGGTGGAGTGAGGTGAGCTTCCCCATGAGTGTTAAGGGTAGGTCTCCAAATACAAATTAGGGTACAGTTTCTAGGCAGAAGGGAAGTCCACAGCCATAACCAGATGTGTGTCTGAAGATGAGTAGCTGGGGTCAGGAGATTTGGAGACATGGTTCTGAATGGTAACTCATCAGAGAAGGAACACAGCCCAGTGGCGCTCCAAGGCCCAGGGTGGCCACTAACTTTCTACTCGACCTTGACCAATCACTTCTCTTAGGTCTGCCATCTTCTCCTCTGTAAGAGAAGGGGGTTGGGCTGGGCGATTGCAAAGCCTCTTCAAGTCCTAACATTCTACAGGTCTCTTACTTCTCATTCTTGCGTGTTACCTGAGCAGGTATAAGAGAGAATAATTACTAGTCCTGGGATTACCCTGGTAGTGGTTCTTCTGAACAAAAAAATACGAGCTTGTTTCTTTCTTGTCACTTGTGAGGGGACTGCTTAATTGGGATCAGATTATTTGAGGTTCCTTTCATCTGATTTCTTTCTTTTCTTTTCTCTTTCAGCCGTGCCACGCAGCTTGCAGGATCTTAGTGCTCCAACCAGGGACTGAACACGGGGCCACAGGAGTGAACGTGTGGAGTCCTTACCACTGGACTGCCGGGGAATTCCCTCCTTTCATCTGATTTCTAACGGTGGTGGTATTCTTTAGCAATGTTTGTTTGAAAAACTGGGAATTTCAAGTGTCCCTCTAAACTTTTTCCAAAACTGAGAAATGTGACTTTTTCAAACTTGGTAAACTGATAAAATGTCCTAAGTAAGAAAAGTCGTGAATGAATTGAATGAATTAACCTGATTTCTTCCAGAACAGAGAGCGTGTCTTACTCCGTTTTGTATTCCGGGTATCTACTGCAGTGCTTGGCATGTAATATGAGCCACCCCATTTGGTCAACAGATATTTAATGGGCCCCTACTATGTGCCGGACACCTTGCACATACAATGGTGGATGAGACAATGTCTCAAGGAACTCCTGGTCAAGTAAGAGGAACAGACGGTAAATAGACAGTTATGGTAGAGAGGCAGCTGATAGGAGAGGAAAAAGAACAGAGATGACAGCGTACTCAGCCCAGTCTTGGGGAGTCAGGGAAAACTTCCTGGAGGAGACATCCAAGTAGACAGCGAAAGCTTGAACAGGAGTTGCTCAAGCAAGAAGCTCAATATGGCTTATGTGTTGAGACGAAAGACAGAGAGAGAGAGAGGAGAGGCAGAACCCAGTTCATAAATGGCCTTGATGTCTGATTAAGGAATTGCCTGAAGGGCAGTGTGCAGCCAGCTGCAGATTTGAAGCAGGGAGTGCATTACATGTGCATTGATTAATAAATGTTGGTATATTTTTTTCACATGGAAGTTTCCTCGTCTAAAAAAAACAGAGGTTGGATGAGCTGATCGCCAGGATCTCGTCCAGTTGTGACAATCTGTGAGTCTCTAAGTTTCCACTCTGATTCAGGTCAAAGTCTCCTGGTATTTGCCTCCTTTTGCCAGCCGCAGAGGGTGCTCTGGGCAGAATAACGGACTTATCAGCACACGTGGTCTCTGGCTCTCACCAGCCACTAGACAGATGAACGCGTTCCATTACAGGGTATGAGACGCTTCCTTGTGACCAGCCTCGCACCAATCCATTCATCAGCCGATTAACAGTGGCTAAAAGCCACTTACCGGGAGGGCTCCTGCCCTTATCACTGTCACTGGCTGCAAATAAACATCGACTTTATGCTGAGTTTCCATATTTAACCACACTTAAGTAACTGCTGATACTTTCATTACATGACATTTGCACTTCAGAATTTAAAATTAGACACATCCATGCAACTGTTCCACAAAATAGGAAAGACTGTTAACTTTTAAGAAATAAATGTTATTTTGAAAACCTTAAAAAAAAAAAGTAGGAAAGACTGGGTTGTTGGGGGCCTTCCTGCCGTTTGTTTTCAAAGAAAGGAAGCTTCAAAGCGAATTCCGCAGAACACAAGAATCACTTGTACCCTAAAAACAGTATCAACAAGAAAGAGAACAGGACGATGTAGTTTTATTTTTATTTCAAAAGGTCGGCGCCTTATGTAAAAGCTGTAACATATCAATAATGGATGAGATGCATCAATGATAAATCAAAGTCAGAAAACTCAGTCCTCCAGGGAGCAGAAAAATCTTGCTTTCTGAGCTGGATTTCACAATATAAAAGCTTAACACCGTACACAAATGTATTACTTGCTAATGAAAAAGAATGTTGATCTAGATAAGCATAAATTAACAAGCACATATTAAGGGCTTAGTGGTGTGGGTGCAAATTCTGAGCGTCTATGTTTAAAAAAAGTGATGGGATAAATTTATCCCTTTGAAAAGAAAATACGTCAATATGATCTTTTGGTTTAAAACATGAGGTGTTGAGGCACCTACTGTGATAACCTGTCCTTCCCAAACCACAGTTTTTCCTATAGTAGTTTTTTAATTCTCACTGGCTTGAAAACTTTTTATCACCATCCCTTAGCATAGTATCTGGAACATAGTAGGTGCTCAATAAATATGATTTGCATAAATGAAAAATCAATATGTATGCCTTAATGCTTACTGAGTGCTGTGTGCCCAGCAATGTGCTAAATAGTCTACATGCATTATCTTATATAATCCTCACAAATAGTCTTGACCTGGGCATTATTCATATTCCCATTTTGCAGATAAGGAACCTGAATCCTGGAGAAGTTAAATACTTGAGACGTAGGTACATAGCTAGTAGTGCTAGTAAGTGGTGAACGTAGATGAAACTTGGGTTTTGTTTGACCCCAGAGTCTATAAGCTTAGCCACAATAGGATAATGAATCAATTAATAAATTTGATGTTTGGGTCCAGTGAATGAATTGGGAGGAGAGTATTTTTAATGGGTTAGAGGGATCAAATTTACTAAAACTAAAAGGCACTAATAGATCTCTCAAAAACTTACCATCGTATAAAAAATAGAAAGTTCTGCAACTATATGCTCCTTCAAGGGACATTTATTAACACCTAACACGTGCTACGTAGAGTGCTAATCTACGCTGCCCGCCAGCCACAGGTGGCTATTTCAATTTCATTAAAATTAAATAAAATTGAAAATTCACCTCCTCAGTGAATGTGGCCACATTTCAAGTGCTCAGAAGCCACTTTGGCTACTGTGTTGGACTGTGCAGACACAGAACATTTTCATCATTGTGGAAAGTTCTGTGGGTCAGTGCCATGGGATGTCACATGGACACAGGTATAAATAGCATAAGGACCTGCCTTCTAGGAGCTCATTGCCTCCTGAGGGAGAATGGCATGTAACCAATTCATAGCTTTCATCCAGCAAGATCATGGGGGCAGATAGAAGAGGTTCTGAACCCAGTTTGGTGGGAGACAAAGGGGATCCAGGAGGCAGATCCTCTCAACGGCTACCTGCTCTGAGTCTTGCCGGGAGAGTAAGAAATTGTCCAGCAGGAAAAGATGGGACCTCAGATAGGAGACAGGGAGTTCCAGAGAAACAAAAGTGGAAAGACCCAAAGAGGAGAGGGAGCAGGGAATGGCCGAGGAAGGGCAAGTCATTTGGAATTAGGATACCATGAGCAAGTGCAGAGTGAGGAGACTGGCAGGGGGCCTCGTACGCCAGGAGAAGAGCTTCCAGCGTCCAGGATGTGGCAGGACACAGGAACAGCCACCAGCAGGAGCTCTGTGCTTCAGGCCAAAGAAGATGGTCTAAGAAAGGGTCCAGAGGACGGTTCGGTGTTAGATTCTAAACCCAAGCAAAGCTGCAGACTCTGCCCAGGTTAGCCTGCGTTCCTCCCTAATCTAAGAGCTGGAGTAGCTTTAAAAATGAATCCTAAAATCTCAGAAGAAGTGTGTGTGTGCGTGTGTGTGTGTGTGTGTGTGTGTGCGTGTGTGCGCGCGCGCGCGTGTGCGTGTGTGTAAGAGAAAGAGACAGAGAGACCGAGAGGGACAGAGAGACAGAAATATGAACATCAGATGCCTCTCTGAATGTATTACAGGCCAACTGGAATTTGACCTGAGCCCTCTTTCTTGAACCCCGCTCCCCATTCTCAAAAGGGATATTTGCTTACTATTGGTTGCAAATGAAATTAGAATACATGAGATTTAGGCACCAGCCAGAGCCCTCCTTCAGGCCTTAGACATAACTGCTGTCTTCTCAGCGTTCACATCATGGGCAAGATGCCTGAAGACTTCCCTACCTTCAGCCTCTTTGTTACATCTTTCCATTTTATTTGCTGCAGAGCACATGTCAACCTCTGAACATATATCACTTATGTATTTGTTTGATCGCTTACTAATTTATTCTCTCTCTCTCTCCACTAGGATTTCAGCCTCCCATCGGCAGGAACTCTGCTGTTCTGTTAACAGCTCTCTCCGCATCACTGGGCTGTGCCTGGTGCAGAGTAGGCCTCACTAAACGTACGTTAAATGAGTGAATGAATTCAGCACCGACTGAAATAATTAAAGTTGTCTACCAAGGTAACAACAACAGCAATATTTGTTTTAGTAGCCAGAATGGGAGAAGTATCCGATGACATTTAACAAGGGCTCATTACACGCCAGGCACCAGCCTAAGTGCTCTAAGTGTGGTATCTCCAGTGTTTCTTACAGCAATCCTGTGAGGTGGACCTCTTATAAACCCCATTTCACAGATGGGAACACTGAGATCAGAGATGAGGAACTCACCCAGGTCACACAGCTCTGAAGTAGGGAACTGGGAATTAAATGGTCACCTCAGAGACTTCATTGTCTGAGCTCCTAACCTCCTCTCATTGTGGTCTCCTCTTTACCTTCCCTGACTCTGCCTCTCAGATTACAAGATCAGCAAAAGGAAGTCGGGGAGGTGATCTGACCAGCCCAGGGGCACACAACTGGTGTG
Source organism: Stenella coeruleoalba (assembly GCF_951394435.1). Classification (NCBI taxonomy): domain Eukaryota; kingdom Metazoa; phylum Chordata; class Mammalia; order Artiodactyla; family Delphinidae; genus Stenella; species Stenella coeruleoalba. The sequence continues at coordinate 26,222,776 of NC_137154.1, forward strand.
TCAGTGAAGGGTTTCTAACTCAAGACTTCTCCCACGTCTACAATGTTTTGTCCTCTTTGCGTTGCTGACTCTTCCTCAAATGCGGAGGCATTGCATCTTGAATGATGTATTGACCTCATCAGTATCTTTGCTGGGCTCTGGAATACTCTCAGAACAGTGCCTGGCACGTGGCTCAATGACTATTTGTTGAATGAATGCACACTCATTCACAATTTCCATACAGCTTTTGGACACAAGGTCCTATGATATATTGTTCTAAGGAGATGTTTCTGACTAATATTTGTTGCAATATTCAAGTAAAATTATAAATGACTATTATTCAAGTAAAAGTACAAATGACTACCCTCTATTTTAGAGAGATCTCAACACGTGAATGGATAACAGCAAAGATCCTGGTGTGGGAAATTAGGTTATGCAAATACCTTCAACACCTCAGGAGAGGCTCTCTTCCTTTGAAGGGATGTATTAACAATTCTTACCCATTTTCTTTCACATGTGCTATTTTACACTTCTGCTGCATTTAAGTTGAATGCTCCTTCCAGACATTCTCCAGTACAAACGTAACAGCCAAATTAAGGCCAGTGAAGAAGCAGTGGTTTGGTTTTTTGCTTTTTCTTTTTCCAGTAAGTTTAAGTGCCTGAGCAAATTATAGGCCAGCCATCCAGAGCGGCAATGAGCCATCCCAATTGTAAGTAAACACATGCACGGCCTATGGACAGTCAGGGTGCATCTGAGACATCTCAAGCAACTCGTTAGAGTTTCAAACGGTTAAACCAGCAGGCAAGATTGAATGGGACTCACCACTGTATCCCCAGCACCTAGAACAGCAGCAGCTAAATAAATGCTGACTCGATACATGGTAGGTGCTACAATAAATAGATACCAAATGAATAAGTGAAGAAATGGGTCTGGTTTCCTAGAAATAGCTTCTATGGTGGCCTGTTTACCCCATGTTAATGATATGTGATTCCTGTAGAGGGTCATGAGGGCTCAACGCCTTTCTTTATTAAGGCAATAACACCTTGTTTGAGGTTCATATCTTAGTGGAACTGGGGAGCACCCTAAAACAGTGCTTTTTAAAGCCAAAGTCGTTTTTTGGGGGGTGGGGGTGGGCCTCTCACTGTTGTGGCCTCTCCCGTTGCAGAGCACAGGCTCCGGACGCACAGGCTCAGCGGCCATGGCTCACGGGCGCAGCGGCTCCACGGCATGTGGGATCTTCCCGGACAGGGGTACGAACCAGTGTCCCTTACTTGGGCAGGCGGACTCTCAACCACTGCGCCACCAGGGAAACCCAAACAGTGCTTTTTAATGAACAGTTGCTGTTACTGCTTGGCTGGCATTCATGCCCCATGTTCAGGATACACCCTCGTCATTCTCTCTTGGGCAACTATCTCTGTCCCCTTCTCAGTCACGTTTGGTTTATGTGGAGATGACTCCTCGTCCAGCTCTAGAGAAAATCATGTAAGTCAGGCCGGGACAAACAGAGCAGAATATCCTCCTGGCCAAGTCACATGTGTCAATTTAGACCAATCAGTGCCAATAAATCTCAATCCTGGAATTTTGCTGGAACTAGTCAGAAAGAGATAAACTTTTCCTACTGGAGTTGCTGGGAAGGGAGAGTGAAACTGGAGCTTCTGGCATAATCATATGAGAAAAAAGGGGAGACCCTCCTAAAAATTAAGCCGAGAGAGAATAAAACAAAGCCAAAGGATGGGGAGAAGAAACCCAAGGCCCTGGTTCTAACCATTCCTGAATGCATATTACCTCTGGAATTTTAATTAGATGAGCCAATAAATGGTCTTTTTTGCTTAAGCATGTTTGATTTAGGGTTCTAATGTTTACAAATACCACCCTTTGAAGAGTGAGAATATTTCACACACTATCTCAAATGTTTGATATTGAAAAAACATCTAGCCAGCCTCAATCTCGTAGTGCGTCGTAGGCCCATCAAATATAGGGAAGAGAAAAGCCTTAGAAACATAAAGTAGCCAAAAAGTCCATCCGCTTTACCAACATAATAACTTTTACTTTGCACTATGGATTAAGAGCTATAAAATGTTTATCTTCTGACCCAGTAATTCCAATTCTGGGACTCTAAGGAAATAATCTTAATTAAAGTGTTTTATACTCATAGATTTATCACAGAATTCTTTATAATTTCAGAAAATCAGGACCAACCTAAGTCTCCAATCTATGGAAGTAATCAGATAAGTTTTACAACAAAATATTATAGTTATTAAAATTGCATTTATTAAAAGTTTTCAATGACATGCTTACAGCATAATGTTAACTGGAAAAGAGCAGGAAAAACTGTATATATTGTACAATCACACTGTGTTAAAAAAAATCATGAATAGAAAAAATATGAAAAGAAGTATCTCCAAATGCTAACATTGGTTATGTTTCAGTGGTGGGACTACGGGTGGTGTTCTTCTCTTCTTTCTACTTATTTGTAACTGAGACTCTAAAGTTTCTATAATTAACAGATATTTTATAGGGGAAGGATGTTATTAAACTTTTAAAATAATTGTCTCATCAGCTCCCTGATAGAAGTCAGCCAGCCTTGGCGTGGGTATGGCAGGCCTGCCTCCTTCAGACCATGAAAACTAGCGAATGCACACAAAAGATAAGAGCTACAGCCACCAAACCCTCACATAATTAAGCTCTGGGCATGAAGCAGTCACCCATTCTGTGAGCTTAAAATAAGAATGCATTAAAAGCTCTTACCACTGATCTACTTTTATCTCTACAGGGGCTTAGTATCAATGGCTGTTGTAGGGAGTATCATTTCATTATTAACCTTATTAGTGAGGAAAGTTCAAGTCAAAACTTCAAATGAATATTCTTCAAAATGACACTTTTCGGGTGCTTCTGTTCTCCAGGGTCACTAATGGAGGTCATTTAGGGCAGAATATTGAGATTCCAATTCCCAGAGCTCTCACTCTTTGAATAAACCAGTAGGCTGGGCACTGAAGGGACTGACACCAGAGTTTGATCTTGTCTTTGTCCAAAAGAATGACTTCAGACAGATAAACAGACCAGTCCACAGTGGGAGAAGCTAGGGGGCACATTGATGAAATCAATGAGCACGGCCATGTCATCTGTTATTAGTTGATCTGAGCAGAGAAGATGGCTCTGGAACCGTGGACCTTTGGTCAACATAGGGACCCTCCCTCCAAATGCCAAACTTCCTATCACTCTGTGCCCATTGGAAAGCCATTTTGGCTGCCATTTTGTTTCTTGACAAATGAATATAAGGCATATTCTGAGCTCCGTTTCTAGAAGAGTGTACTGAATAGATAGATATGACAATTCTTATGGAATTACCTGGGAAGGGCCTACAAGCATAAAACAAAAAAACGAAATGAGTATTTGTCCCTTAGAAGAACAGGTGCTGAGGATTTTCTTCCTCCCGCTCTTGTATGTACCTGGAACAAATGCAGATGCAGCAGGTTCTCTACAGAACTGTGAACTCGGCAGGGCTTGTTTCTCAGTCCTCTCGTCCATCAAAAACTCATGTTAAGAATGACTGTGACAGCCACATCAACCTTAGAAATAACTGTACCACTGGGTCATGACTTTACATTTGGTGTTTGAAGTGTCTGTAGCTGGCAAAGGCAGCTGATTCCAGAACAGAAAAATGATCATTAAACACTTACATGCAGCAGCCTATGCAAAGGACTTTCCACACATCCAGTCCTTACAATGGCCTTGTGAAATAAGTATGATTAACCTCTGGGGCACCAACCCCTCAAGCCTCCATTTTACAGATGAAGAAATCAAGGCTTAGAGAGTTTAAAGAAACTGCCTGAGGTCACACAGTTAGAAACAACTGAGACAATAAAAACTGCGTCAGTCTGATCTCAAAGCCTGTCCCCCTGACTGCTTTGCTCTCTAGAGGTGCATAACCTAAGCCTACCCTATTGTCTATACTCTAGAAATACAGTTCAAAACAAAATCACAAGTCATGCACTGTATATCAGATCATTATATTGGATGCTTTAACTATATACAATTATATCTGTTACTTATTCCTCAGTAAAGTTTTTTTAAAAAGGGAGAAAACTAAACCGCATGTTAAAAGGAAAGCACAGCCCATACAGCCCTCCCTGGTCCACCCAACATTCAAAACTTCTATTTGCAGTCCAGTTTCTCCAGGAGTAGTGAAAGGCTTCAGACCCTGGCAAAGGACCCTCGGACCCCAGCTGCCAGACAGGAGGCATGTCTGGGGGGACAGGGCAGCTCGGGGTGAACCTCAGACCTCACTATGTTGGCAACCATTCAGGTCACTTTCACAGGGAGCCAGGGGAGGGACCATGGGTCATGCTGTGGGGTCCACCAGCACAGGGACCAGCAGTGGCACAGGGTGCCAGGCAAGGAATGGTCCACCCCCCTGGGGTCAGCACCTCCAGCAGGTGTGCCTTCCAGGTGACCCTTCCTAGACTCCAGTGCCCAACATCTACCTGGGAAGCAGCTTGTCTCTCTGGTCTCAGAGATGCCACTCCAGGTGCCCCTAGGAGACTAGGGAGTTGAGGGGAAAGAGGTGGGCACAGGTCTTCTTGACAGTCTCCTCTGGCACTTTTCTTAGCATCTCTGCTCCCTTAAACGGGAGGAAGACAAAGGGGAGCCTGGGGCCCACATAGTGAGAGTGGAGCTTCCTGCGTAAACAACACTGTTCATTTTTTCCAGAGTCCACTTCCTTCCCTGGGACCCTGCAGTGTTTAAGAGAAGGAGCTGAGGACAGGGATGATGGAGGGAGCTGTCATGGGGTCACAATTGCCATTCCTCCTAAATGCTCTGAAGGTGCACTTGGCAAAAGAAGGGTGGAATTCCGGGGAGCTAGAAAACAAAGAAATGTCTCAGAAGCGTCAAGCAACCTCCCCCAGTGAAGCTTCTCAGAAAGGGTAATAATGTAAACATTCAGCCATTAGAGGAAAAAACTTACCCTTTACGCCACCCTCCCCACCATTAACGACATTGGCAGCCCTATTAAAATACAAGTCTGATTTGTGTTTAATGATCTTGAAAGGAAAGTAATTGCTTGAGTATTACCATTCGAATGTTCTTAGAAGCGCAGATAATATTTACAATCGGATTGTCCTTTCCCAGGCAGCAGGCACGCAGCTCCCCAGGCCTGTTTGAAGCTGAGGTTGGGAAGAAGTGACCTTAGCAATTGGCTTGAGGGCCTTGAAGCTCAGTGTGTAATTTCCTCTTTCTTCTTTTCAATGTCTAGAAACTCCTGGGTAATACCCCTACCCGTTTCCTTCAGGGAAAGGGATGCGGTGAGAAGCAATTTTATGGGACAAGTTAGACTGCAACCCAATTCTCCCTCGGGAAAATAGACGGTGTTGTGTTGAGTCAGTATTTCAGAAGTTTCGGGAGGGCAGACTATATCATTCCTGAGTGAAACTGAATCAAAAGGCCAGGATTACGGAGAAATCAAATGAAGTCTTAGCCCAAACAGATGGATTTAAGTGTAAACCAGATTGTGTAGCAATGTCAGTTTTCTTATCCACAAGGAGCTCCGAGACTGGAGCATCAGTTTGCAGATTTATGAAGCCACCTTTGCTGTTACAGGAAACATACAGTTGCATGCATGGAGACTGGGCAACGTCACATGGTACTGACCACCCAAACTATGGAGACAAAAGTTCCCCGTTCAAATCCCAGCTTGTCCACCTAATGGCTGTACCACCTCGGGAGAAAGCAATTTAACTTTTCTGAGCTTCAGTGCTCTCATCTGAAAAATGGAAATGATAACTGGACCAACTGCAGAAGGTAATCATAGGGATCCAAAGAGATTCTGCGCAGTGCCAGGCAAAGAGTAAGTGCGTACTGAATGCCCTTGATAATTATCAATATTAGGAAAGGTGACCGAGGTCCTAACCGTCTTTGGTACCTGGCTTTACATTATCACTATTTTGATACGTGTGTGTTTTATACCCTCAATGTTAGTAGTACCTTGGTCTTTTGATTGCTTGCTCAGTTCTTGGTACTCCTGTAGCCAGGAGGATGTAAGCCGTGGCAATTTTTGCCCATTTTACAGATGAAGAACTTGTTGAACACCTTGCTGAGCCCACATTCTCTCAGGCAGACCTCAGATAGGAATGAGTTTAGTTTGGTCTTGTTCAGCATTCCCTCTCCCAGGCTATGGAGTCTTCCATCACCACCAGCCATTTATGGACAAACCTGGTATGTACAGCTTTTATCTGAGCTAAAAATCTGGGCCGAGGCGGGGAACAGACAGTGAACCACCACAGTGAGAACAGAAAGACCATTTTCCTTTGAATCTGCAAGACAAGGCAGTAACAGCAAAGGAAAGCCATCTTGTCCAACCCCCAGATCACAGGATGCTGGCCCCAAGCAAGAGGCTGAAGACAGCAAGTGCACCATTGTTAACATTCTGACACACACCATTGGTAATCTGTGTGCTTTCTCCAATTCCGCTTCCTCAGCTTCTTCCCTATGGCCACTTTCCTACCTCACAGAATAGGGCTAATGCTTTGCAAGGGGAGCGATTCAGTCCTTTTCACTGAATAATTGCAAATTACAAATGCCTCTCTCTCTCACCAAACTTTATAAAAAATGAAGACCCCTGAGTATTTTATTCACACATTTAAAACTACAATCTGTGGGTCATGGTAGCCTGACATTATACCTGGAACTTTTCTTTTTTCATAACCACTCCTAACCCTAGAGACTTAGTATGAACATGAGCTATAGAATTATATTGCCAAAGGAGAACTTTGAAATCATTAAGCCCCATCTGGCAATTTTACAGGTAAGGAAACAGGCCCAGAGAGGTTAAGTGACTTGCCCCAGATGCACAGCTGCTATGAGCTGGGCCAGGATTTCTGACTCGGGGTCCTGGTTTCTCAATGAACATAAGTGATAACTGAGGTTATATTTGTTGGGGATTTGACCCAGCATGTGTGTATGTGTGTGTGTGTGTGTGTGTGTGTGTGTGTAGAGTATAGTTGGCCCTTCTACAGGGAGTTGGGTAAGGTGGCGGTGGGATGTTGGGAATTAATGCCAGATAGCAGCACCTGTAAGCATTCCTAGAAGCCCACAGGACTGTCCCTGCTCTTTATGCCCCATCTTGCTAAGTAAGTTTCTTTATTTTATTTTATTTTTATTTATTTATTTATTTTTAACATCTTTATTGGAATATAATTGCTTTACAATGGTGTGTTCGTTTTTGCTGTATAACAAAGTGAATCAGCTATACATATACATATATCCCCATATCTCTTCCCTCTTGCGTCGCCCTCCCTCCCACACTCTCTATCCCACCCCTCTAGGTGGACACAAAGCACCGAGCTGATCTCCCTGTGCTATGGTAAGTTTCTTTAATAGTGCTCCTTAGATGGTGGTCCTTAACCCAGCACTATCTGGGTGCTTATTAGAAAAGAAAGTGTTCAGACCCACCAGGGGACTTAGTGCCTTAGAAAAGAAAGTGTTCAGACCCACCAGGGGACCTAGTGCCTTAGAAAAGAAAGAGTTCAGACCCACCAGGAGACATAGTGCCTTAGAATCTCTGGAGGTGGGCCCAGGAATCTCAGCTGTATCAAGACGTCGCCACGATTCTGTGTGCTCAGATGTGAGCAGCACTGGGGTGAGAGCCACCCCGTGGCTGTGGGACTGTCCCATAGCAGAGAGATTATAAGCATGAGCTTAGGCAAGACAGACCTGGGGTCAAATTCTTTTCCTGAGCTCTAGCTCTGTTCCCTCTTCCCACATTTCCACCTAGGTCACCCCCTCACCTCCTTCAGGAGCCTACTCAGATGTCATCTTTGCAGTGAAGCCACATGACCACCCATTTTAAGGTAATAAACTACCCCCAACCCCAGTCATGAGTCCTCTTTCCTCATGTATTTTTTCTACATAGTACTTATCGCCTGATGTGCTATATATATGTTTTATTTATTTGTTATTGTCTGTTTCCCCACTCCCCTCATATACTTCAATGCCCCCTGACTTCCAGGTGGTGGCTGGACCCTTAATAAAGCCTATCTTTAGTTAAAAAAAAAAAAAGGTTGAGTGGAAAGGCCATGTGCAGGCTCTGGTCCTCCATCCTAATGGAGCCCAGCCTTGAAGTCAACCCTGCCAAGGTGCAGACGTGTAGCCTCCAAATGCCACTCAGACCCTTGAGACCAGCTTATCCACCAGCTGAATACCACCAAGTGGCCACTGTTCACATCTTGTGGGGAAGATCAGTCACCTGGCCAAGTCCTGCCAGAATTCTGATCCACGAGATTGGGAGATGTGATTAAATGGTTTTAAGCTATCACATGCTTGGGTGGTTTGTTATGAAGCAATGGTAACTGAAACAGGCATCTTTGAAAATAGACCTCCCCAGTATTAGGGCAGAACTTGTATCATGAACAACTTCAGAGCACAAGACAGATGAAAGAAGAAAATATTCCCTGTTGTTCTCTTCTTTGTCCTTGTGAATATCATTGACTTAAGCTGATTTTTTGCATTGTTTGTAAATACTCCCTTTATGCTCAGAGTTGTTGTTGGGAAAAGTCTGTTTCTGTAACACAGCGTCAGGCAGGTCTTCTCTTGTCTTCACTCCACTAGTTGCTTCTTCTCTCTCATGCCCCTACACTGAGCCCTACTTGCAGAGCTCATGAATTCAAGCTCTCTCAATGTTAAGAAGAAAAAAAAATGCTTAAGAATCTCAAAATCGGGGGTGGAGGTGGTGGTGTGATGAATTGGGAGATTGGGATTGACATATATATACTAATATGTATAAAATGGATAATGAATAAGAACCTGCTGTAAAAAAATAAAATAAAATAAAAATAAAAGATAAAATAAACTCAAAATGGATGAAAGACCTAAATGTAAGACCAGACGCTATCAAACTCTTAGAGGAAAACATAGGAAGAACACTCTTTGAAATAAATCACAGCAAGATCTTTTTTGACCCACCTCCTAGAGTAATGGAAATAAAAACAAAGATTAAAAAAATGAGACCTAATGAAACTTAAAAGCTTTAGCACAGCAAAAGAAACTATAAACAAGACGAAAAGACAACCCTCAGAATGGGAGAAAATATTTGAAAAGGAATCAACGGACAAAGGATTAATCTCCAAAATATATAAACAGCTCATGCAGCTCAATATTTAAAAAACAAACAACCCAATCAAAAAATGGGCAGAAGGCCTAAATAGACATCTCTCCAAAGAAGATATACAGATGGCCAAGAGTCACATGAAAAGCTGCTCAGCATCACTAATTATTAGAGAAATGCAAATCAAGACTACAATGAGGGGAGATTAGTTCAAGATGGCAGAGTAGAAGAATGTGCTCTCACTCCCTCTTGTAAGAGCATGGGAATCACAACTAACTGCTGAACAATCACCGACAGGAAGACACTAGAACTCACCAAAGAAGCTACCCCACATCCAAAGACAAAGGAGAAGCCGCAATGAGATGGTAGGAGGGGCGCAATCACAATAAAATTAACTCCCATAACTGCTGGGTGGGTGACTCACAAACTGCAGAACACTTATACCACAGAAGTCACTGAAGTGAAGGTTCTGAGTCCCACGTCAGGCTTCCCAACCTGGGCGTCTGGCAATGGGAGGAGGAATTCCTAGAGAATCAGACTTTGAAGGCTAGCTGGATTTGATTTCAGGACTTGACAAGACAGGGGAAAACAGAAATTCCACTCTTGGAGGGCACACACAAAGTAGTGAATGCATCAGGACCCAGGGGAAAGAGCAGTGACCCCATAGGAGACTGAGCCAGACCTACCTGTTAGTGTTGGAGGTTCTCCTGCAGAGGCGGGGGGCAGCTGTGGCTCACCACAGGGACAAGGACACTGGCAGCAGAAGTTCTGGGAAGTACTCCTTGGCATGAGCCCTCCCAGAGTCTGCCATTAGCCCCACCAAAGAGCTGGGTAGGCTCCAGTGCTGGATTGCCTCAGGGCAAAAAACCAACAGGGAGGGAACCCAGCCCCTCTCATCAGCAGACAACTGCATTAAAGTTTTACTGAGCTCTGCCTGCCAGAGCAACACCCAGCTCTACCTACCACCAGTCCCCCCCATCAGGAAGCTTGCACAAGCCTCTTAGAGAGCCTCATCCACCAGAGGGCAGACAGCAGAAGCAAGAAGAACTACAGTTCTGCAGCCTGTGGAACAAAAACCACATTCACAGAAAGACAGACAAAATTAAAAGGCAGAGGACTGTGTACCAGATGAAGGAACAATATAAAATCCTAAAAAAACAACAAAATGAAGTGGAGATAGGCAACCTTCCAGAAAAAGAATTCAGAATAATGATAGTGAAGATGATCCAGGACCTCGGAAGAAGAATGGAGACAAAGATTGAGAAGATGCAAGAAATAGTTAATAAAGACCTAGAAGAATTAAAGAACAAACACCTAGAAGAATTAAACAACAAACAAACAGAGATGAACAGTACAATATCTGAAATGAAAAATACACTAGAAGGAATCAATAGCAGAATAACTGAGGCAGAAGAACGGATAAGTGAACTGGAAGACAGAATGGTGGAATTCACTGCTGTGGAACAGAATAAAGAAAAAAGAATGAAAAGAAATGAATACAGCCTAAGAGACATCTGAGACAACATTAAACACAACAACATTCACATTATAGGGGTCCCAGAAGGAAAAGAGAGAGTGAAAGGACCTGAGAAAATATTTGAAGAGATTATAGTCCAAAAATTCCCTAACATGGGAAAGGAAATAGCCACCCAAGTCCAGGAAGCCACAGAGAGTCCCAGGCAGGATAAACCCAAGACAAAACATGACGAGACACATAGTAATCAAATTGACAAAAATTAAAGACAAAGAAAAATTATTAAAAGCAACAAGAGAAAAGCAACAAAAATCATACAAGGGAAATCCCATAAGTTTAACAGCTGATTTCTCAACAGAAACTCTACAAGCAAGAAGGGACTGGTACAATATATTTAAAGTGATGAAAAGGAAGAACTTACAACCAAGATTACTCTACCGGCAAGGATCTCATTCAGATTTGATGGAGAAATCAAAAGCTTTACAGACAAGCAAAAGCTAAGAGAATTCAGCACCACAAAACCAGCTCTACAACAAATGCTAAAGGAACTTCTCTGAGTGGGAAACACAAGAGAAGAAAAGGACCTACAAAAACAAGCCCATAACAATTAAGAAAATGGTCATAGGAACATACATATTGATAATGAACTTAAATGTGAATGGATTAAATGCTCCAACCAAAAGACATAGACTGGCTGAATGGATACAAAAACAAGACCCGTATATATGCTGTCTACAAGAGACCCGCTTCAGACCTAGGGACACATACAGGCTGAAAGTGAGGGGATGGAAAAAATTATTCCATGCAAATGAAAATCAACAGAAAGCTAGAGTAGCAATACTCATATTAGATAAAATAGACTTTAAAATAAAGAATGTTACAAGAGACAAGGAAGGATACTACATAATGATCAAGGGATCAATCTAAGAAGAAGATATAACAATTATAATTATATATGCACGTAACATAGGATCACCTCAATATATAAGGCAGATGCTAACAGCTATAAAAGAGGAAATTGACAGTAACACAATAATTGTGGGGGTTGTGGGGGACTTTAACACCTCACTTACACCAATGGACAGATCATCCAGAGAGAAAATTAATAAGGAAACACAAGCTTTAAATGACACAATAGACCAGGTAGATTTAATTGATATTTATAGGGCATTCCATTCAAAAACAGCAGATTACACTTTCTTCTCAAGTGTGCACGGAACATTCTCCAGGATAGATCACATCGTGGGTTACAAATCAAGCCTCAGTAAATTTAAGAATATTAAATCATATGAAGCATCTTTTCTGACCACAACAACGCTATGAGATTAGAAATGAATTACAGGGAAAAAACATAAAAAACACAAACACATGGAGGCTAAACAATACGTTACTAAATAACCCAGAGATCACTGAAGAAATCAAAGAGGAAATCAAAAAATACTTAGAGACAAATGACAACAAAAACACGATGATCCAAAACCTATGGGAGGAAGCAAAAGCAGTTCTAAGAGGGAAGTTTATAGCAATACAATCCTACCTCAAGAAACAAGAAAAATCTCAAATAAACAATCTAAACTTACACCTAAAGGAACTAGAGAAAGAAGAACAAACAAAACCCAAAGTTAGTAGAAGGAAAGAAATGATAAAGATCAGAGCAGAAATAAATGAAATAGAAACAAAAAAAAGAGTAGCAAAGACCAATAAAAGTAAAAGCTGGTTCTTTGAGAAGATAAACAAAATTGAGAAACCTTTAGCCAGACTCATCAAGAAAAAGAGGGAGAGGACTCAAATCAATAAAAATAGAAATGAAAAAGGAGAAGTTACGATGGACACCACAGAAATACAAAGCATCCTAAGAGACTACTACAAGCAACTCTATGCCATTAAAATGGACAACCTGGAAGAAATGGACAAATTTTTAGAAAGATATAACCTTCCAAGACTGAACCAGGAATATATAGAAAGTATGAACAGACAAATCACAAGTAATGAAATTGAAACTGTGATTAAAAATCTTCCAACAAACAAAGTCCAGGACCAGATGGCTTCACAGGTGAATTCTGTCAAACATTTAGAGAAGAGCTAACACCCTTCCTTCTCAAACTCTTCCAAAAATTGCAGAGGAAGGAACACTCCCAAACTCATTCTACGAGGCCACCATCAGCCTGATACCAAAACCAGACAGAGATACTACAAAAAGAAAATTACAGACCAGTATCACTGATGAATATAGATGCAAAAATCCTCAAGAAAATACTAGCAAACAATCCAACAACACATTAAAAGGATAATGCACCATGATCAAGTGAGATTTATCCCAGGGATGCAAGGATTCTTCAATATACACAAATCAATCAATGTGATACACCATATTAACAAATTGAAGAATAAAACCATATGATCATCTCAATAGATGCAGAAAAAGCTTTTGACAAAATTCAACACCCATTTATGAAAAAAACTCTCCAGAAAGTGGGCATAGAGGGAACCTACCTCAACATAATAAACTCCATATACGACAAACCCACTGCAAACATCATTCTCAATGGTGAAAAACTGAAAGCATTTCCTCTAAGATCAGTAACAAGACAAGGATGTCCACTCTCATCACTATTATTCAACATAGGTTTGGAAATCCTAGCCAGAGCAATCAGAGAAGAAAAAGAAATAAAAGGAATACAAATTGGAAAAGAAGAAGTAAAACTGTCACTGTTTGCAGATGACATGGTACTATACATAGAGAATCCTAAAGATGCCCCCAGAAAACTACTAGAGCTAATCAATGAATTTGGTAAAGTTGCAGGATACAAAATTAATGCACAGAAATCTCTTTTTTATTTTTTATTGAATAAACATTTATTGACTACCACAAACTGTGCAAAATACTTGGATACAAAGATTTAAAAGATAATTAAGACAGCCTCTGCCTTCAAGGAACTTACAAGAGTGAGAGGACAAGATGTAAACAAGTACAACTATCCACAAACAGGGTATGGGTGGGACACAAAAGATAGAATAGTCAGATCCACCAGAGGATGGGGCACAAGATCTGATAAGGATCCATAAGAGATTCTATTCATGAGCCAAATACTGACAGTTTGGCAGGTGTTAATGAGCATGCAAGAGAGGGAAGGGCTTTCCAGGGGAAGAGGTGAGAAACATCAGGGATCTGGTCATGGAGGTCTTATCAGGAATTTAGACTTTATCCTACAGACAGTGACAGCTGCAGAAAGGTTTTAAGCAAGTTGATAACATGATCAATTTTTTTTCCCCGAAGAGATCACTTTGCCTTTTTTTAATGTCCCAAATATTTTGAAATATGTTTTAATTAAAAAAATAATACTTTCAAAAACTATTATAAAGCACTAATAATGATTACTTCTGGGTAGTAGTAGAATTATAGATGACTGCTGTTATAGTACTTATACTTTTCTGAAATTTTCAACTTCTCAAAAATGACAAAACTACCAGGAAAGATCATCTGGCAGCAGAGTTAATGATAGGTTGGCTGGTACAAGACTGGAGGTAACAGATGAGTACAGTGATCCAAGGGAGGCAGGATGAGGGTCCCAACCAAGGCAGTGAGAGGGTCTCATAGAGAAAAGACTGTGTTGGGAGAGGTCCAGGAAGTGGAAGAACGGACTTCATCACCAAAGTAGAGTGGGTGAGGGAAAAGGAGAAATAAGAGATGACTCCTGGATCTCTAGCTTGGGTGATTAAATGATGGTGCCATTCACTGAGATTAGCTACAGCTGGTGCTGCCCTTGGTATGTCTGTTTTGATTGGGACTAAAGGCATCTGTACGAGGCTAACCTCCAAACCTATAATGCACAGAAATCTCTTGCATTCCTATACACTAACAACGAAAGATCAGAAAGAGAAATTGAGGAAACAATCCCATTCACCATTGCAACAAAAAGAATAAAATACCTAGGAATAAACCTACCTAAGGAGGTAAAAGACCTGTACTCAGAAAACTATAAGACACTGATGAAAGAAATCAAAGATGACACAAACAGATGGAGAGACATACCATGTTCTTCGATTGGAAGAATCAATATTGTGAAAATGACTATACTACCCAAAGCAATCAACAGATTCAATGCAATCCCTATCAAATTACCAGTGGCATTTTTTACAGAACTAGAACAAACAATCTTAAAATTTTTATGGAGACACAAAAGACCCTGAATAGCCAAAGCAGTCTTGAGGGAAAAAAAGGGAGCTGGAGGAATGACTCCCTGACTTCAGACTATACTACAAAGCTCCAGTAATCAAGACAATATGGTACTGACACAAAAGCAGAAATATAGATCAATGGAACAGGATAGAAAGCCCAGAGATAAATCCACACACCTATGGTCAACTAACCTATGACAAAGGAGGCAAGGATATACAATGCAGAAAAGACAGTCACTTCAATAAGTGGTGCTGGGGAAACTGGACAGCTACATGTAAAAGAATGAAATTAGAGCACTCCCTAACACCATACAGAAAAATAAACTCAAAATGGATTAAAGACCTAAATGTAAGACCAGACACTATAAAACTCTTAGAGGAAAACATAGGAAGAACATTCTTTGACATAAATCACAGCAAGATCTTTTTTGATCCACCTCCTAGAGTAATGGAAATAAAAACAAAAATAGAAAAATGGGACCTAATGAAACTTAAAAGCTTTTGCACAGCAAAGAAAACTACAAACAAGATGAAAAGACAACCCTCAGAATGGGAGAAAATATTTGCAAACGAATCAGTGGACAAAGGATTAATCTCCAAAATATATAAACAGCTCATGCAGCTCAATATTAAAAAAAACAAACAACCTGATCAAGAAATGGGCAGAAGGCCTAAATAGACATTTCTCCAAAGAAGACATACAGATGGCCAAGAAGCACATGAAAAGCTGCTCAACATCATTAATTATTAGAGAAATGCAAATCAAAACTACAATGAGGTATCACCTCACACCAGTTAGAATGGGCATCATCAGAAAATCTACAAACAACAAATGCAGGAAAGGGTGTGGAGAAAACAGAACCCTCTCGCCCTGTTTGTGGGAATGTAAATTGATACAGCCACTATGGAGAACAGTATGGAGGTTCCTTAAAAAACTAAAAATTGAATTACCATAGACCCAGAAATCCCACAACTGGGCACATACCCAGAGAAAACACATGCACCCCAATGTTCATTGCAGCACTATATACAATGGCAAGCTCATGGAAGCAACCTCAATGCCCAGCAACAGACAAATGGATAAAGAAGATGTGGTACATATGTACAATGGAATATCACTCAGTCATACAAAGGAATGAAACTGGGTCATTTGTAGAGACATGGATGGACCTAGATACTATCATACAGAGTGAAGTAAGTCAGAAAGAGAAAAACAAATATCGTATATTAACGCATATACATGGAATCTGGAAAAGTGGTACAGATGAACCAGTTTGCAAGGCAGAAATAGAGACACAGATGTAGAAAACAAATGTATGGACACCAAGGGGGGAAATTGGAGGGTGGTCGTGGTGGTGATGGGATGCACTGGGAGATTGGGATTGACATATATACACTAATATGTGTAAAATAGATAAGTAATAAGAACCTGCGTTATAAAAAATAAATAATATTAAATTAAAAGAAAAGAATCTCAAAATTAGTTAACAACAATAACAATAAAAGAGTGAATGAAGGGAAATACAGCACACAGAGGCTCAAGTTCAAGGCCTTGACTAAATGCCTTTTCCTCTCTGTGCCTCAACTCCCTCAATCATAAAAAGAGACAGTTGGTCTTTTTTCTTTTAATTGACGTATAGTAGATGTACAATGTCATGTAAGTTATAGGTATACAATATAGTAATTCGCAATTTTTAAAGGTTATACTCCATTTATAGTTAGTATAAAATATAGGCTATTTTTCCCGTGTTGTACAATATATCCTGGTAGATTATTTTATACCTAATAGTCTGTATTTATTAATCCCCTACCCCTATATTGCCCCTCCCTCCTTCCGTCTCCCCACTGATCACCACTAGTTTGTTCCCTATATCTGAGCCTGCTTCTTTTTTGTTATATTCACTAGTTTCTTGTATTTTTTAGATTCCACATATAAATGATATCATACAGTATTTGTCTTTCTCTGTCGGACTTATTTCACTTAGCATAATACAAAGGGGTTGGTCTTTGACTCTTAAATGATCTCCCGGCAATAGCATCCTGAATTTTCAAAGATCATGAAGGACGGATGAGAAGGCAACATGCTCATTTGTTAGATCCCAGCTGTTCAGCGGCAGCTGGGCATTTGTCTTTTTCACAGCTATGTGCCCAACACCTGAAAAAGTATTATTAGAAACTAATAATAGTATCAACAGTGACAGGAAGACATTACTGAGCACTGTGCCAGACTCTGTGCTGTGTGCTGTACGACCTTCTCTCATTTAATTCTCACAATAATAATATAGATACTAGTATTACCCCCATTCTACAGACAAAGAGATAGAGGCTTAGGAATTTTATGTAAAAGGTCCAAAGATACAGAGATAGTAAGCAGGCAGCTGCAATGGGCAGCCAGCTAGTCTAAACAGAAAGCCCCAACTCTTGACCATAATTATTTGTGGAGCTATGGCTTCTCCCAGCCTGTGAATGTTTGCTTTGGTTACAAGAATGGCTCAAAGACAGCAGAAGAAATTCAGCCTAAGGCCTGGCCTTGTCTGCTGAGCTGCCAGTCTCCCGAGATTCAGCCCTACCTCACTCACTGACCACAATCCCAGACCTCAGGTGACTTCCTCCAGATGTCTCTGGCCCCATGGTCAGGTACTTAGTTCCTTCTCAATCCGCCACATAGAGGATGGGCCGGTTGCATGGGGTTCCTGCAAACAAAGCAGGAGGCTCAGGCAAGCCCAGGGGTTCATGTCCGGGGGGCCATCCTTTGAGATACTGTCTGGGAAAGGACCTCAGGGAGGACCACTATTCAAAGTCTGTTATGAAGAAAGTATCTGGGTTATGTCTGGGGAAAGAACATTTTAGAGCTGGTGAATGGGGAGCAATGTGCGGTGGGACAAGGCGCTATGGCCTAGAAGCCAGGAGCCGGGGTCCCCATCACAGCTCTGACACATGACCCAGGTAAACCTGGGCAAGCAACTTCAGCCACTCGGTTCCACGATCCCTACAATCCCTCTTTGCTCTGAGAGGTTCCATCTTGGCCGGACATTCAAAATATCCCCATAACAACCTTGAACCAGTGGCTCAATTTGCTGCACAGAGAACATACCAGAAGGCTCTGGGCTTCTTACCTGAACTTTCAAACAACTTGGTAAGAAAAACACAGCCAAGGGCTGTGTTGTCAGAGCAGCCAGGGTATGTTCCCCCAATGTCTTCATCCTCCAAACCCCTTCTCTGTCACAGTAAAAGTTGTTCAGCCAGAAAGATACCAGGACTCCATTTTGTTCATCTTGTCAACCACAGAGGACTCTCTGGGGAGGAGGTGAGGCTTTGGGGTTTGGTGGGGAATCAGATATGGTTGGCCACAGCCTGAGATTGTAAAATGCTTTCCTGCTCTCACTTCACCAAACCCCATTTATGTCCTGTGCCTCTTCCTTTATCTCTATTCATATCTTTACAGCAACATGTTGCTGCCCCCAAATAAATAAATCCATTCAAATGGGAATGTTACTCGACTTGCTCAAAACTGTGTCCATGTTGTTTTGAAGCAAAAGCAGCGAGCATGCAGGCATGCCACACCAGCCGGACTGTCACCCCAAACCCACGTCCTCTCCTCTGCAATCAGTCCCCATTCGAATGAGGGTGGTCCTTGAACCACCATCTCCCTAAACCAATGGCCTTATTTCTGGGGAGGCCTGTCTCAAGCTCACTTTTCTTTCCTTTGTTTCCTTGTCTGTCTGCTTACCTGTTTCTGTTCCATAAAAATCATCTTTGTGCTCTGAGGGTGTTCAGTGTACGCTCCTCTCTACTAGGACTTCTAATTATTTCCTTTACAGCCTACCCCTGGGGCTCTGACTCTTTTTGGCTTATTTCTTTCTCCTAACTGAGCAAGGACCCAGAATGGGAATTGAGGGTCAATCCCAATCTCCCAGTTCATCCCACCACCACCACCCACCCCCGCTTTCCCCCGTTGGTGTCTGTACGTTTGTTCTCTATATCTGTGTCTCTATTTCTGCCCTGCAAACTGGTTCATCTGTACCATTTTGCACGTGTGGGTTTTAAGCAGGCTTTGGGGAAAGGCAATGGCACTTTGAAACATTTCCTCGGCAAAATCAATGGATTGGGACCTTGTCAGCTATTTGCTTAGAACACTCTGCAAAATATAAAGCACATACACGACAAGACTTTTGCCGGGATTTTTTTGGACCAAACTTTGGACTAATCAGATCTTGAACTAGTGTAACCAATCAGAACTCAGCAGTGCCCTGGGTGGCTCTTCAGATGATTCACCTAAAAACGTGAATGAGCAATGGTTAGTGACTAAATCGAAAATTATAAGTAACATATATCAATATAAGTAATATGCCAATGTTGACATACCGATTATATTTGCACTAACATAGTTACTATAAAATAATTAATGATTAATAAACTTAAATCCTACCCTTAACAAAGGCATACATTTTGAACAAGATTATGTAAAAAGGCAAAAGCAGGTGACTCAAGAAAGAGGCATCTTGCTGTGTGGTGGCTTGAATTTCCCAAGGACCTCGCCAAGTCCCAAGAACCGGGTTCCACAGTCCCCGCAAAAGGATGAGTCCTCCTGAAAACCCAAGGCAGCTAGGATCCAGAGAAACATCTGCTCCAGCATTTTCTCTGCAGCCATTGGCTGTTGGTTTAAATGTCCGGGCTAGCACCATTTCTCAGCCAGTTTAATTGAATTATATATTTATCAAATGGCCGTTATAGACCCAGTGGTGGACTAGATGTTTTTAAATTTATAAATGAGAGGTAGAGGGGTAGTCTTCCCTCAACCTTCTTCGCTTAGAATTCAAGACCTGACTCCCTACATTTGTGCTTTTGCCGCTTCCCCAGCCTTCACCTACAGTCAGGATTCCCTTTATGTGACTGGCTCAAAATTGGTTCAGTTTTGATGGTACAAGATGGGAACACGAGGGAAGGACATCAATAGCAACCAAAAACCTTGCTAAGACATAAATCTTTTGACTTGTGCCGTCATCAGTGCAGAAATCAAGTAAGTCTTGGGAAGAAATCCATTTCTCTCTTGTTATCCACTCAGGTAATATTAGCAATAGTGTCTGCTGGTGGCCTGTACTAGGGTCTTTCTTCAGAGCAACCCTGATCCAGCCATGCAAATAAATATATATTCCCATCTTCATGAATACATTTTAAGGGAACCATGGGTTCATATACCAATAGACTAATTTATATCATGTCTAGATTTTTAAAATGAGTGTTTTTGAGCAATACATGTGATGTAATAATATTTTGCAAAATTAACTATTTTCCCCAGGTACTTTCTTTTCTGCTCTAATCCTCCCCCCATGTAAGTAGCCAGATCATGTGAAATCTATTTCCTCAAAGTACAGTTGCTCAGGACAGAAGAACAAAAGATTCTAATTCTTGGCTTTCGTGTTTCAAAAGCCAAGGCTTTTAATTTGCAAAAATCTGATTTAGGGTCTTAAAACACAATAATAAGTTGACTGCACAGCACTAATAGGATATAACCCAAAGGCAAAAAGAACTGAAGAACAAAACCCACTTTAAACTGTTTTCTGTTGTTACGTCATTGGTGGTGGAGTTAGTATTCTCACATTGTTGGATATGTATCGTGGATTGAAACAAATGAATAATTATGTTGAGGTCCTTTGGAACCAGGATTTTTGGCACAAAGGAGAAAGAGATGTAAGAGAGATGCATTTACGTAAAAACCCTTAAGATTCTGCACCCAATTCCAACATGCGGGATTTTTCCCCCATAAGCAATTCTTGGACACCCTACCTCTGGGCGTCTACAATTCAACTCAATTCTGACACTCTGCACCCAGAGTTAGGATCAGAATTCCACAGAGTGAGGAGTCAGTCCCACAAGACTGCTCTCTAATAGCAAGTCCAGGTTGTTACCTGTGCTTCTGACTGACCAGCTATAAATAAAACGTTCCCAGGACCCCCTCCTTGGGTTCAATTAATTTGCTAGAGCAGCTCACAGAACTCAGGAAACTAGTTTACTCACCAGATGACTGGTTTATTATAAAAGGTTGTAACTCAGGAACAGCCAGATGGCAGACATGCATAGGGCAAGCTACGTGGGAAGGGGCAGGGAGCTTCCACAGTCTCTGAGGGAGCTGGTCTACTGTATCACATGGTTGGGTCCCCTGGCAACCCCATCCTTAGGTGTGGTCTAAAACTTACCTCATTAACATAACAAAAGATATCTTTACTGCTCCCATCACTTGAGAAATTGCAAGCGTTTTAGGAGCTCTGTGCCAGAAAGAGGAAGAAGGCCAAATATATATTTATTATAAATCACAATGTCACAACTCTGTAGTCTTGAATTTCAAGTGATGTATCAATATGAACTCATGATGATGTATTTTATCTTTATTCCTACTTGAAAAGAGCTGGAAACAATAACCAAACCCATAGATCGTACCACACCAAGAGTGAACCCTAATGTGAACTATGGACTTTGGTTGATAATGACATGTCAGTGTAGGTTCATCAATTATAACAAATGTACCATGTGGAGTAGGGGGGTGTCGATAGTGAGCAAGGCAGTGCCTGTGTGGGTGCGGGGAGTATATGGGAATTCTCTGCACTTTCCGCTCAACTTTGCTATGAATCTAAAACTGCTCTAGAATAAGTCTCTTTAAAAGGACGGGCGAGGGCTTCCCTGGTGGCGCAGTGGTTGAGAGTCCGCCTGCCGATGCAGGGGACACGGGTTCGTGCCCCGATCCAGGAAGATCCCACATGCCGCGGAGCGGCTGGGCCCGTGAGCCATGGCTGCTGAGCCTGCACGTCCGGAGCCTGTGCTCCGCAATGGGAGAGGCCACGACAGTGAGAGGTCCGTGTACCACAAAAAAAAAAAAAAAAAAAAAGGAGGGGCGAGGGGGACCATGACCAAGCAGTTTTCTTCTCCCTGGGTGGATGCTGCCATGAGCTGGAGGAGAGAGCGAGTAAGAGAAGAAGGAATAGTGAGTGTACATGCCGACAGATCCCTGAGCAAGTGCCCCGTGCCTGGAGCCAACTATAGGACATGCTCAGGGAGGGGCTGTGCCCTGTTCTTGAGTTGAGCCCAGGAAAGTGCCATGCTTCTGCGAAATTACGCACAGGTGTCATGGTGCTGGGGATAGCTACAGGTTGTGTCTAGACGAAAAAGTCTAAGCCTGCCTCCTTGTAGAGTTCCCACAGGTCACAGAACGCCATAGGAGTGGAAGAGCGAGACGATTTCTTTTTTTTCTTTTATTCCTAAGGAATATTTATTTATTTATTGGCTGTGCCGCGAGGCATGTGGGATCTTAGTTCCCTGACAAGGGATCGAACCCACGCCCCCTGCAGTGGAAGCGTGGAGTCTTAACCACTGGACTCCTCCAAGGAAGTTCCTGAGATGATTTCCTGAAAGCCCAAGAGTGGCATGAAGACATAAGGGACCTAAAGTGTCTCCCCAAGTGTTAGTCCAGTGTGGTGTGAAGGTGACTGACAAAGAGCCAAACCAGGAGAACGCTTGAAATCAAATGACCCCCAAGAGTCAACACTCAAAGCCCAGAGGAAACCACAACCTCACAGCATACATGAGAAGGACAGCATGATGGTGACTCAGGACCAGAAGTACCCATTTCACCACCCCCAATCACCCCCCAGAATAAAAACCCAATTCCTGCTTTGAAGGGAAAGGCTCTGAATTTTCTGAGATTATAATTCTTCTATTTAGTGGGGTGAGAGCTCAGAGTACAAAACAAATTTTTTAAGTTCACTTACAGAAAAATAAAGTTCTATTTCACATGCGTCTAATTTGTGCTCAACTTCTTTTCTAAAGGCAACATCCCCTGACCCACTCTTGCCTTCTGCGACAATTACAATGAAAAGGGTTGTAAAAGGGTTTGAGAGAAGGAGACTTAGAGAAGAATGAGAAGGAGGGAGAGGGCCATTTTATCATGTAACATACGATTAACCTTTAAAGCATTGGCTATAAAATAAGATACAACAAAGATCATATGTGATAAGGTTTGTTTCTGAGTCAATATCATAAAGATGGTTGGTCAATCTGAGTGATTTGTATGTACAAAGTGAGTATATATGTGAATGTGTCACGTCAAAGTGAGTATATGTGTGAATATGTCATGTCAAGAAACTGTTACCATCTCTCTCCCCAGACAGAAGCAATGACATTCAGGAACCAAAGTAGCTTGAGAGCCACACACCTGGCATTTAGTGGAAATTCAGGAGCAACCCAAGCAGGGTGGCTGCAGGATCTAGGTTCTTGGCCACCCTGCTCTGGGGCCTCTGTTGCCTTAACCCGGCAGACATATCCTGTAAGCTCCTGTAAGCTCCCTCCAGGCCTCCACCCTGGAAGGGTAGATTGGCAAAGCCTTCTCCCACTCAGCGACTTTAGAAAGGAAGACCCTGCCTTCAGAAAACCACTCTGGACAAGCTCCAGAGGAGGCCTGAGTTTGCCTTAACAAAAAAGTGTTTGTTTCATGAAGACAAATGCCAGTGGCTGTCACAGAAAGCAGAGGGAGGTTAACCAAACCGCAAGAGGCCAGCCAGGGTCACTTCTGACCTCACAGCTCCGCTCTGAGTCAGGAGTGAAAAAGCAAAATGCACTTGATTATCAATGGACTACTTCAATCCCTCTCTAAATAAGCCACATGTGAGAAAGTGGGTCAAAGTTCATACACGAAGGAAGTACAAAACATACCTCATTGGGCTCGGGGTGTTTCTTTGCTCTATAATGTGACATTCAGAATAGGTATGAATAACATGTGTGGATAATGTCAATTAGAGTCCTCGATTATTTTCCTTGCTAATAAACAGACGTTATATACATAGAGCCTGATGATGGGTCTACCCTGGGGATGCCCGGGTTCCTTGGCCTGAGGCCCAAGCATAAATCTGGTACTGTTTGTCCTGCTGCCACCAAGCAGAACATTCTCACCTGCTGCCGGAACAGAGGGAGGGACGTGAGGAGCCTCTCTGGGTTTTTCTTGGGCACAAAGTGGCAAAGTGGTCTGGCTCTGGGTCAAAACGTATGTGGTCCTTTAACATCTCTGAGGGTGGAGGCAAGTCCTGAAAAACGGTGACAAGACCATAATGGGTCCTTTATGAATGTTTCTGTTCTCGAATGACATTGAGCTTGGTGTTTGTGGATACTGACCTCAGAAGTGCTGTCTCAGAAGCAGCCTCAGGCTGCAGAGGCAGTGCTATAAATGGATGCTGTGCAGCTGTGAGGGGAGCTATTTTGGGATCCCAGGGGGTCTCATTTGTACTTCAGGTTAGCAGGCTTCCAAGTGCAGGAGGAGCCTTCCGTGGGTGGCAGGAAAACACCAGAGAAGACGTAGCCCTCCTTCCTCCCTGCCCCAACCCCTCCTGCTGAGACCACCAGGCCCCATGCCTTCTTTCTTCAAAGACTTCACTGGCACAGGGAGCTCTGAGGGAACAGAGGAGAAACAAGAGGGAGAAGAGGCAGCAAGGTTGCCTCCCAGCCTAGAGTGTCTGGGGAGATTGCTTCCTGTCTAGATAAGATGGTCTGACCTTTGCAGGTTGGGCAGACAGAGATGCCAAGGCCTCAGGCTCTCATTGCCTTTTGCATCCACTTCAGTGGCTTTTCAACAGGAAGTAACCTGGGAGCGGAGGTGAGAAAATAGGGTATTAGACTCGTGCTCACAGCTCAGCTCCAGCCCTCTCTGAGAGCCAAAGAGGCTTGCTTTCTCCTCCCTCAGGGCCCAAGGGCCCCAGCTTAAGCTGGTGTGCCCTTAGAGCCCTGCGAGCTGTGCAGCTCTGAAGGGCAGCTCTTCTTCTCCTCCCCTTCTGCACGGCTTGGAATCGCCTCATTGGTTGTGTTAGGTTAGAAGAAACGGCAGATTAAGGGTGTCCTCTCCCTTTAGCCCACGCTTAATGGACCACAGTGACGGCTGCCATCCTGAAGACAGACCATGGGTCTAGTGGAGCAGCTTCCACTGCTGAGAGTGTGAGCTCTAGAGCACACAGACCTGGGTTGCGATGCTGCGTTGCTGCACCCTAGTTGTGTGGCTTTTGGCAAGTGTTTTCATCT
Organism: Stenella coeruleoalba; assembly: GCF_951394435.1. NCBI lineage: Eukaryota > Metazoa > Chordata > Mammalia > Artiodactyla > Delphinidae > Stenella > Stenella coeruleoalba. The sequence continues at coordinate 26,247,564 of NC_137154.1, forward strand.
CCCGCAGAGCCAGGCTCTCACTTACAAAATGGGAACAATGATCAGATCTGTCTCGTGAAGGTGTGGGAATTAAATAGAGCAAAGCACTCAGTACCAAGCATGGCACATGGTCAGCGCTTCCAAAATATAATGTATTACATTTTTGTGTGGATCTGTTAGATCCATTCTTAGTGATGGATGGAGAGAGAGAAGTGATGATGGGCGCTCTTGAGGTCTGGAGCTGCATAAGGACCCTAGTTCCTGCATAAGGACCTTGATATTGTGTAACGACCCTCCTGAGCTAAGAAAAAGGACAGTGACAAGGTGGGGAGAAGGGAGCAGGGACGTAGCCAAACTTCCTCTGCCTTCTGGTTAGGTCTCAGGCTGGCCCTGGCTGGTTGAACCATGAGGAACTCCAGGTACTGACAGCCCAGAATGCCAGGTATTGAAGAAAGATAGATACCTGTGCCTGTGCTCAGGCTATAACTTCTGAACAAATCTCTCAACTCTATAGGCGAATTAGAACAATGAAGCTACTCTAGAAATAGAGTCCATATCCTCTCCTTACACATGGGGAAACAAGGGCTCAGAGAGGTGAAAGGACTTATCCAAGGTCACATGCCCAAGAGTGGCAGAGCCCACACAAAGAACCAAATCTTTCCACTCCCAGTCCAGATTTGTATGAAGTGCTGTAAACCCGATGGTATTGTTAGACTGGACTTTTAGAAAATGACTTAAGCCAGGTAGCTTTTTGTTGTTGTTTTTAGGTACTAGCAACTTAAATGTGAAACGAAGCATTTGATTGTTCATGAAAATCTATAGTTTGTAAATATAGCACACGGTGGTGTGGATTTTATCATTCCCTGAAAAAAATCTTGTTCGTGTATGGGTTGGGGAAAACTCATTCAGCCCCGTTACAGAGACCCACAAATATATCTAGGAAGCATCAGCACAGGGCTTCCCCAGCACCCCCAGCAGATCCAATGAAAATTCTCCTACTGACCCAACCAGACACTTGTCAAATTCCAGGATCAGCAAATGAGCCAAAAAGGGGTTCACTGTTGTTGAAGCTTTTGGTAAACAAGGGTACTGATATTGTGCAGGTACCAAGAGCCAGATGGTAGCAGGAACTTCTCGACAGCGGGTGCTTCCCCAAATTTCAGTTGCTTCTGATAAAACATGGAACTACATGCTGCTCGAAGAGTGTCTTCATTCTCCAAGGAACCAAATTCATACCCAACGCCTTGGTCTTTCCAAAGGTCAAAGAAGGACACTGTTGGCATCTTCCTCTGTAAGGGCAGACATTGAAGCCATTATCTGTCATGTTATTTGATGTCCCTTACAAAGAGTCCCTTACAAAGGTTTATATCCTACAAACCAAGACACTTCTGAGTGTGAAAGGGTGCACTAGTTCCCTGGAACCACATGTATAAACCACGGCTGTCCTGGGAGCACTAGGATGTGTGGTTACCCACTTATAAAAATCAACATGATATTTTCCTCTTGAAATGTAAAACTTGGAAGCGTATGTCTTCTTTAAATTGATGGCTTTTGGGACTTCCCTGGTGGTCCAGTGGTAAAGAATCTGCCTTCCAACGCAGGGGAGGCGGGCTCTATCCCTGGTCGGGGAACTAACCTACATGCCACGGGGCAACTAAGCCCATGCGCCATGACTACTGAGCCTGCACGCCTCAACGAGAGAACCTGCGTGCCGCAAACTACAGAGCCCATGTATTCTGCAGTCCACCCGTAGCAACTAGAGAGAAGCCCGCACGCTGCAACAAAGACCTGATGCAGCCAAATAGATAAATAAATTATAAATATTTTTAAAAAAATAAATTGATGCCTTTCTTTTTTATCAGGCAATGGTGAAAGGGGCAGAAGCTATGTAATCTGATTTTTCCCTTTTGCCTGGACTGCTAGGAAGCTCAGAGTTAAGCTTTTTGTTTTTGTTTTTTAAATTTATTTTTTATTGGATTATAGTTGAATTGCTGTGTTGTGTTAATTACTGCTGTACAGCAAGGTGACTCAGTTAAACATATATATACATTCTTTTTTGTAATCTTTTCCATTATGGTTTATCACAGGATATTGAATAACAAGGTCCTACTGTATAGCACAGAGTTAAGTTTTACACCAAATGCAGTACTCATCCTTAGCTTCCCATTCCCAGGACAATTATCTTCTTACACCTTTCCCCAACCCATTCTCTACCTTCAACACACTGTGCTCCTGGATCATGCTCCCCACAAACCACGTCAAGATAGGAAACTGATCTTTATTTTAATAAGTTACCTCAAAATTCTTTGTCACCAGGTAAGCAAGAACACTTCCTGGATTTTCTAAAGCAGTCTGATTATTACACATTCAGATTTACTTTCCTCATAAATTATGTGAAGTTCTAACAAATACTACTGTTTTGCCCTCCAAAATGAATGATTTCATTAAGCGAGCGCTTTTTGAACTCCTACTATGCACTAGAAAGGTGACAGAGATATAATCAATTAACAAAATAGACAAATAGTCCTCACTTCCTATGAAGTGTGGAGACAGCAGATTTGGAAAGCAGGAAAACCAGGTAGGAGGTAGCAGTGAAAGTGGTTAGAAGTCCGATTCTGGATAGATTTTGAAGGTATAACAAAAAGGACATTTTGCTGAATTGGATGTCAAGTGTGTGGGAAAGGAGCCAAAGATGATTCTGGATAATGAGGCCTGAGCAACTAGGAGGATGGAGGTACCATTTACTGAGGTGGAAAAGACTTTGGGTGGAGCAAGTGAAGAGGGAAAGAGGTGAAAATGAGGAACCCAGTCTGGGACCTGAGAAATCTGAGATGTCTGTGAGAGGGACATGTCTAGCAGGCCATTGGATAGACAAGTCTGGGATTCAAGGGCGAGGTTCAGGCTAGAGAAATGCATTCCAGAGTCAGCAGCATGTGGATGCTACAGAAAGCCACGAGAAGAATGTGACTCCCTAGGTCTCCCAGACCACCTCTTACACCTCAAAGCAATGCAAAAACCCTTTTGCAGATCAAATTTTTGTTTCTGGCCAAAATAAATCAGAACACTCATTCTCCAAGGCCCACCACAAATCTTAATTTTTCATGAACTCTTTCCTAATTACTGCAGCCCCTCTAGGACTCTCTTAACTTATATAATCGTCTGCTCACTGATTCATCAATTAATAACTATCTATTGAGCAAATTCTGTGCACATGGCCCAGTGCTGGGTGCTGTGGGAGATATGAAATGAGAGCACCTGGTGTCTACACTCAGAAAGCTGAGCAAACAGAACAAATGTTACCCAAAGTACTGAGAGCATCATATTCTTTAAGGAGTCAGAGTCGTTGACACAAAGGAAACATCTCTTGAGTTGAGTCTTAAATTAAAAAGGCAGCTTCTTGGGACACATTTTTTGAAAATCTGAGTAGATGGTCTGCCTCCTAAAAGTCTTCTAGTTCTAAAACTCTGTGTTTCTATGAGTCTGGAGAAACTGAATTTTTCTCTAGAGAGTGGGAAGAGGGGGAGAGCATGGGGGACACACTAGAAGTGACGGTCCAAGTAGAAAAAGAAAACGTGAGCAAGGTCTTGGTGTAAGGAGTGAGCCTGGGGTGGAAGAGGAGACGGTGAGTGATAAGGTCCCGGGCAGACAGCGAGTCTGACTGTAAAGGAATATCAGAAACCAGCTTGAGTTTGATGTCATAGGTGACACGGCATGGTTAATGGTTGTTATGGGGGCAGAGTGAAAGAAGTGGGTGGGCAAAAATTAGGGGGGAACTTCTCGTTATTATCCATGCATGAGACAATAAAGGCTTGACTGAAAGAGTTGCTTAGAAAGACTAACTGCAGAATGGGAGAACTTTCAGAGGAAAGAAAGAACAGTGTGGCAACAGAGGAGAACAAGGGCCTAGATTCCAGAACTGAGAGGGGAGGAGAAGGGGAACCACGATCTGATGGAGGCGTGGGCATGGCGCTGGTGAAGAAGAGCTCAGTAAGAGTGGGTTGGTTGAAAGAAAGCATGGAGCACCTCAGAGCAGAGGAAGGTCAAGGTCAGAGATGGAGAAGCGGGAGGCAGCCACGTGGAGCCATGTTGAAGCCACGAGACAGGGTAAAGCCCAGGGGAGACCAGATACCTTGTGCTTAGGAATTAGTGATCTGTGCAAATCTGCGTGTTTTTTCTCCCAGATGCTTGACATACTTCTGTCTTATATCCTTGCAGTCTGCTGGGAGGCAAAATAATGTGGTGATTAAGCACCTAGGATCTGGTCTCAGACTTCCACCGTATGAGTCCTGGTTCTACTCAACACTGGCTCCAGCTATGTGACCCTGGGCATGTTACTTAGCCTCTCTACACCTGAGTTTCTTCATCTATAAAATGGGAGGTGTCAGCAGTAGTTGCCTTAAAGTTTGAAGAGTTGTGAGGATTAAAATAGGCTTGGCACATGGAAAATATTCAATCATGTTGCCATTACTACACATGGTCACATCGCAATAAATATTCGCTGATAGCAGTGGAACAAGAGCCCATGAAACTAATACTTAAAACCATACAATTCACTAAACCAATCTACCAAAGGATGGTTAGGGGAGAGGACGAATGTTTACTGATCCCCTCTGTGTGCCAGACAGTCTGCTAAAAGCTCAGTTGGCTCTCACAACAACCTTATGGTAAGGTAGCCATTATTCCCATTTTATAGACTAGCAAACTACAGCTAATGAATGGCATGTACTTTTATGCACTTAAAAATTCTGAAAGGATACATTCCAAGTTGTTATCTTTCTACTTTATATAGCTCTATATTATTTAATTTTTTCAACAAATAGCTATGATTCCTATAATCCTATAAGAGTGTTATTTCCACTTTGTGGCAGGAAGGAAGGGTAGAGGAAGTTCCCAAGGTTGTGTAGAAATGAAGAGCCTTGGGGCTTCCTTGTAGAAGAGCCAGCCTCTGCTGCAGTGCTGCCCTGAGACATGAGGGAAAGGGGAACCCATGTGCAGCTCCTAGAACTTAAAAAACTCATGGGGGAAAAGACAAAAAAGAAGATGGGTAAGCGTGTAATGTATTTGAAAGAGATTTCCATCTAAGATTGTTAAAATAATAGAAAAGTTTTCATGCTTAAAGGGATAAACCTCCTTAATCTGTCACATACTCTTAATCCCTAGATGAGCTGTCTCTGTTCTTAGGAAGTGAACATGCCTTCCCTATATGTTGACCCTTTAGGTCTCAGACAAGGCACAAGCATGATTAATTCTGTAACGCCAACATAAGTTAGAGGAAAAAAAAGAAACACATAGGAGTCTAGAATCCAGATTAACTCCCAGGTCACAAGTTTGATCTCATCATATCAAATAATAACCTTCTGAAAAAAAATATGAGGTAAAATCCACTGATGAGGGGAAAACCAGTTCTGTAAAGTTCATTCAGCTGAACTCCTCTTTAAGAAAGCATCTGAGATCCATATAATGTTATTTGTGTATTTTCAATCTGGTAATAATAGCAGGTATGTCAGGTATATTAGAGGAGGCTACTTGATTTTAAAAATAATTTTTTAGTGCTTCCCTGGTGGCGCAGTGGTTGAGAGTCCGCCTGCCGATGCAGGGGACACGGGTTCGTGCCCCGGTCCGGGAGGATCCCACATGCCGCGGAGCGGCTGGGCCCGTGAGCCACGGCCGCTGAACCTGCACGTCCGGGGCCTGTGCTCCGCAGCGGGAGAGGCCACAACAGTGAGAGGCTCGTGTACTGCAAAAAAAAAAGAATAAAAATAATTTTTTAATTACTGTGCTATATTTCTAAAAATGTCATAGAAGGGAATTCATCTTTTACAGGAATCAGAGAGCTTAGCCCAGACTCCCAGGGAAAGAAAGGCGGTCTGTAAGAGGGTAAGATGAGGTGACTTAAAGGCGATCCTGACAAGAAAGAAAGAGAGAGAGGAAGGAAGGGAGGGAGGGAAGGAGGAAGAGAGGGAGGAAGGAACGATCTATGAAAGCTTACATTTCATATATTCCCTTCTAAAAGATTTCGATTCCAGCAGGTACATGAAAATGTAATTCCAATCAACCAACAATTAAGTTCTGAGCACCTACTGCATTCCAGGCACACAAATATGAAGAAAGATGTAACTGATTGCAATACAATGCGATATATTCTATCTACACACACACACACACACACACACACACACACACACACACACAAGCATGGTGGGTTGAAGGATGAGGTGGCCATTCATTCTTCAGTGGCCAAAACTAGGAGATCAACGAAAACTATCAATAGATGCCTTGGGCTAAATTCCCCGGCATATCAGTGATCAATCTAGCCTTCATTTGCCTCTTGCTGCCCATAGGCCTCTTGAGAGTCAAGAAGTTATTTCTGCTCTTCCTAACTTTGCTTTAAGAACCCTGCTTGCTATTCTTAGCTTTAAAACAAAGTCTGGTGGGAAAACAATGGAAATTCTGGATCTTAAGAACAGATTCAACAATTTCTAAAAAAGAACAGATTGAAGCATTTTTCTCAGAAGTTGGACATATTTAAAAATTTTCGATCTAAGAGAAAAGAGGCAAAATATAAAACAGCTTCTTCCTGCCAACAGGAAGCTGTTGTTACTTCGTAGAGATGGCAAGGAAAGAAATAACAAATCCCACCCCACCTTAACCCCTACTCCCTCCAAAGAAATACTGTCATCCCATCAGGTGTAGGATCCCACGAGAGATAGGGATGGAAGAGACTGGGGTTCTCTCTGCTTATAAGCAAATCCAGCTACTTCTCTTGGGTTCCATCCCCACCTCAGGGCAGTTGGCAAAGTCAGGGACCATGAAGTTGTAACAAATTGACTGATAACCTCCCAGTTCACTTACAATCCAACCTGAGTCCGCATTCCGACACACTGAAAATTAGACTGCTCATATGTTCGCTGTGTTGGTCTTAAAGATTGGTCCACGTTGTCTGAGGTGAGCAGATAGCTCCCTGCCTTGATGCTAATTACACAGATGATGAGGGTTACTCTTTGCTTTCCTTGAAAATTCTGGCAAGTTCATCAGTGTCCCATGGCCTGCCAGTATGACCAATGGATTTTTCCTTGCCACATTTGGCTACTTTCAAAACTGCAAAACTGCAAAACCTCAGACTCCTGAGTTGAGGAGTTCTTTCCCAGTGAACTACTGACTTCCCTAGTGCTATCTGGCTGCTGGTCTTTCCATCCCATTAGCTGTTCCTCAGGTGTTTACATGACAGTTGTCCTTATTTGACCAGAGAGAGAGTGATTAAAACACAAGACAAAACCTTAGAAGCCTTGACCTTTTTTGGTGACCTCTTAGTTACCAACTGCCTCTAATAAAGGGGCTATGTGTTTCTTTACCAGCTCCGTGTGCATGGTTTCCCTAAAGGACAGTCTTCTATTGTCTGTATGTGTCTAATAAACTGGACCTCTTCCTTGGGCTGTGGTACAAAGCCTATTGTTTCAAGAAGGACAGATTCCACCAAAATGGTGGCTACAAAGCATCATTGTATGGCTGAATCCATGCAGGGTTATGTTCCTGGAAACAGTCTCTTTAGAGTTTCTCTCTCCACTCATGAGTGATTTTTTTTTTTTCTCATGCCTTTCAGATTACCATGTTTCTAGGCCCATGCTCTACCTCCCCCAGGAAACCTTTTCTGGTTGTTCCAGCCCATAGAGAAAGGGCATAGGCAGCTCATGAAGATTAGACAACTATCCACATAGTGGCTTCCAAGGGGACCTGCTAGGTCTCAAACTTATTAGTGGTAATTCAAGGATCATTGTGATTTGGGAGTCAGATGATGGTGAGCTATCAACCAGGAAGTCTCTCTAGGGCGAGCCTGTTATATTGGGGCTCAGAGAAAGGACCCAATTCCTGAGAATGAAGGTGGCAAGAATGAAACAGGACAGTGGGAACCAAAACAAATTCATTCCTGGGCATAGAAGTCGATGGGGGTATACTTTATGGAGTAACTATAGTCAGGAGATCATCACAGGATATACATCCCGACTTCAGTTAGCATAAATGATTATCCAAAGAACAATACAGGGGTCTAGAGACTAGCTATAGTGCTAAAGAAGGCCAGTAGGTAAGAACATGGGCTATGGAGTCTAGGTTCAGATCCTGACACTACCCCTTACTAGCTTATTTAGATCTAAGCCACAGCTTCCCTAACTGTAAAACAGTTAACAATACAACCTAACTCCCTCGGTCATTATAAGGAGCCAATGAGGTGATGGATAAAAAATACTTTTCTCCATGCTTAGCACACAGTAAGCATTCAATCAGTGTTAGCTATTGCTATCTTTCTAGCTCGTAGCCTTCCACCTGGCACATAGTATATGTTCAATAACCATTCATGATTGAATAGTGGCTAAATAGATCCTGGGCATGGGAGAAGAATGAACACCAAGTCCTACCAAAAGGGAAGGATGAGGGGCTAATGGAATGGTCTAAATTTGGCTTGCTGTGGTCTAGTTTAATCTGGAAACATTAGCAAAGCAGAGAACGGCAGTGGTTACAGCAAAGGAAAAGTAAATGGGGCAGGTGAGCAATGATAACAAAACCCACTTGTTTCTAAGCTGCCACAAAGATGATTTTGGTTTTTAGAGTATAGCCACAGGGTTCTGGGGGTGGGAAGGCAGGGCAGGTGTGAGGCTGGACAAAGTAGTTTGACATCAAATAAATGAAATGCTACACAAATGAAGGAAAGGATCTGGCAAGTAAGTCTGTCCACCTGTTTTTTTCTTTTTTTTTTTAAGGTTTTATTTTTATTTTTTTTGAATTTAATTTAATTTTATTTTTTTATACAGCATGTTCTTATTAGTTATCTATTTTATACATATCAGTGTATATATGTCAATCCCAATCTCCCAGTTTCCCCCCTTGGTGTCCATATGTTTGTTCTCTATATCTGTGTCTCTATTTCTGCCTTGAAAACCACTTCATCTGTACCATTTTACTAGATTCCACATATATGTGTTAATATATGATATTTGTTTTTCTCTTTCTGACTTACTTTACTCTGTATGACAGTCTCTAGGCCCATCCACGTCTCTACAAATGACCCAATTTCATTCATTTTTATGGCTGAGTAATATTCCATTGTATATATGTACCACATCTTGTTTATCCATTTGTCTGTCGATGGACATTGAGGTTGCTTCCATGAGCTGGCCATTGCAAATAGTACTGCAATGAATATTGGGGTGCATATGTCTTTTTGAATTATGGTTTTTCTCTGGGTATATGCCTAGTAGTGGGATTGCTGGGTCATCAGCACCTGTTCTTTTATAATAAAAAATCTTGAATGCAAACATTGAGGGGGGTCTACACAGATCATATTCTGATCTAAAACCAGGATTCTTCACCTGGTGTCCATAACTTTCTGGGTGGTTTATGAGAGTTTTGAGGGACCCCTGAACCACCCAAAATTGTGTGCAAAATTTTATGTGTTTATATGATCTTTCAGTGAGGGGAAAGAGAAAGAAAGGGGGCTAAGATCTATTATAAAATTCTCTAAGTGATCTGGGACCCCCAATATTTTAAGAACACTTGATTCTCTAAGAACACATAAACTTTATAAAGTCAGTAAAAGTATTGTTGGGAAAGATTCACATTGTGAAATAAGAACTATGTTACACTTGCCCTATTGTGAGCTTAAGCATAAATTATACAGTGATAGCACATAACTAGCACATAGTGGTTAAAATGGAAGTTTCTAGAATCATTAATTTTTCTTCAAAACCTGGCTAAACAACTCAGTAGTTGTGTGGCCATGGGCAAGTTAGTTAAGCCCTTTGTATTGGTTAGTTATTGCTGCATAACAAATAATCCCCAAAATTCACTGTCATAAAATAGCAATCATTTTTTATTTCTCATAAATCTGGAAGTCACCTGGGGCTGGCTGATCTAGACTGGGCTTGGCTGCTGAGAGCTCTGCTTCACATGTCTCTCATCCTCTTCTTGGGACCAGAAGGTGAGTCCACATATGTTCTTCTCTTGTGATGGCAGAGGCACAAGAAAACAAGCAGAAACATCTAAGTCTCTTAGGCCTAAGTTCCAAACTGGCACATCGTCACTTTTGCTTCATGCTATTGGCCAAAAGAAGCCATATAGCCAAACTCAGTGTCAAGGGGTAAGGAAATAAACCCTGCCCCTTTGTGGAAATAATGGCAAAGTTATGAGCCAAAGGTAGTAGATATGGGGACGAGAGAAGAAATGGGGTCATTGTTGTAACTTCCCACATCCTCTAAACCCCTATTCTCCCATTTGTAAAATGGAACTATACTAGATCATGCCTAGAGCATTACTGGAGGATTAAAAAGACAGTGTATGTTAAAATACTTTCCACAGTGCCTGGCACATAGTTGTTCAATAAATAATATTTCATTGTTATTATTAACAACTATTTTTATTGCTACACATTTGTGCTCTAGTCAGGCCTGGATGCCCCTTCTCCTTGGCCAGGTTCTTCCCTTCTGATGTCGATTCTATGGGCCGAGGCCTTTGCTACTGTCTGCAGAACTATACACAGAAACTGCTCAGATCCCTCATTTTAAATAACATGTATTTCAACACCAATGATGGGACCAACCAGCATCACGCGCCTCCATATATGATGCACTAAAAAGAGCACAACTTCACTTCTGTGATATCCACGCCAAAATTACACAACCTAAATTTAATCATGAAGAAACATCAGGGAAAACCATACTGAAGGTTCTACAAAATGACCAGCCTGTACTCTTCAAGAATGTCAATTATGAAAGATAAAGAAGGGGCTTTAGATTAGATCAGAGGTCAGCAAAATGCAGCCCCCAGCCCAAATCCAGTCTGCCACCCATTCTTGTAAATAAAGTTTTATTGGAACACAGCCAAGTCCATTCATTTCTGAATTGTTTATGGCTACTTTTGCACTACAAAGGCAGGGTTGAGTACTCGTGATAGAGACTGTGACAGAGACCATAGGGGCTGTAGACCATAGGGGCTGTCCCTTTACAGAAAAAAAATTTGCCTATCCCTGGATTAGATTAAAACATTTAATAAATTCCCTAATTTTAATAATTGTCCTGAGGTTATATAAAAGAATGACTTTGTTCTTGGGAAATTCACACTGAAGTTTTTAGGGGTGAAGTGGCATCGTGTCTGCAGCTTTGCTCTCAAATGCTCAGGGAAAGAAATCATATAGAGAGGAGGGTGGGGAGAGAATGGTAAAGTAAATGAGGCAAAATAACAACTGGTGAATCTGGGTAAAGAGTATGTTCTTGGGGGTTCTTTGGATATTTCTGCAACTTTTCTGCAAATTTGAAGTCTTCTCAAAATAAAAAGGGTTTTTAAAAATTGCCTGGGCTTCGCCCAAAGTAATGCCAATGATATCCTCTCTCTTCCATATATTCTGTGAAATCCCCACTGCACCTCCCTCGCTCCTCGCTCTGAGGGCGTCTCTCTCTCGCTCTCTCTCTCTCTTTCTCTCTCTCCAGGAGCTTTCCCCTTCCTCTAATCTGCACACAGTGTGCCCTGTCCCCTAGTCCTGTGTTTTGTGGAACTTTCATTCTGTCCCATGTTATTTTCCTCTCCTTGGCTAGTTGAATAGCTTCTGGATTGAGGTTCAATCTGAAAAATTCCCATATTGAACAGAAATATGGATTCTATGAAATGTCCTGTATGTTACAACTGAGCATCGCCCCTAAATACTGTGGCTCAGGGCTGTTTCTGTTTTAAATATTTCGCCCCCGCTGTCACGGAGGCCACGACCAGACCCAGCGAAAAACTCATGCCAAGCACAGCATCCTCTGCCCCCTTCACTGCACACCTCCAGACCCCCTCAGCCACGTTCCTTTCCTGTGTCTGGTTGAGGAAGCTTGAGGAGAGGTAGCTGATACATTTCTTCTCTGCGGGGTCTCAATGGGACAGAGTATCACCCTAAGGTGTGGGCTTTTTTAAGCACCCGTGGCTTGAGATGTGCTTGTATGGAGTAGAAAAAACTGTCTTATTACTCTAGAAAAACATCTCGTCACAGTATTCTCTCTGCACACCTGGAGCCATTCTCCTTGACCCAGTTGGGTAGGACTGGCCTAAAACCTTAAAGAAAAGGCAGAGAAAGACTCTCTTTCCCCTTCTCATATATTATCTCATATCATCCACACAGCAGCCCAGGAAGGGCAGTGGGACAAACATGGTTATTTCCATTCATGAGGTCAGAATTCTGAGTTTTGGCGAAGTGAACCAACTACTAAGCTAGGTCCCATGGTTAGAAGGGATGACACCAGGAAGACACAACAAGGCAAAGAGAAGGCTCGTGGTGTCATCACATGAGCAGAGGATGAGAAGCCAAGCACCCCGGTATTAATCCTCATTCTGGGGTCCTTTACTCGCAACCTCAGTTTCCTCATCTACAAAGGCAGGGTAATAAAATCTACTTCAGGAATGGCTGTGAGGCTTAAGTGGAAGAACATATGAGCACCTCATTCAGTGTCTAGCAGATTTCAAACACATCATTACTTCCCTTCCCGCCTGCCTCTGTTTTACAGGCACTGCCCTTCCTCTGGGATATGAATCAAAGTCAGCACCTTGGGAGGGTTCTCCGAAGCCAGTTGAGCTAGCTAACGCGATCCTTCGCACTCTAAACACGGAGCTGACAAATGGCATCGGGAGAGGGTTTACTGCCAAATAAAAGGCAGTGCTCGTGAGGACTGCATTTGCTAAGCACAGCTTGTGAAATATGTGCTAATAAACTGGGGGCAGCCTCTATACTTCTTTATGAATTTTGTTAAGGCAGCCTTGGGTGTTATTTACATTCTCTGCATACTCTAAATGTTCCTTAGGTTAAAGAACTGATATCCCGGAACCAGACAGAGACATAACGGCCTAATGAACGGGGTAAATCAGGCTCATTTTTAAGAATGACAGGAAGTAGAGTCTTAATTTGATTTTATTATTAGACTGGTAAAGCATTATATATTCAGACTTCATCAACATGACCATGTGTACTGATAAATGAACAATGCCCACCAAGACGTGCTCTTCTACTCCAAGGAGGCTGAAAACAGAGTCCCGGAGACAGGGCTCTGAGGAGTGAGTTGGCTGGCCGGAGCCCCTAGCCTTCAGTCGTAAAGCAGAAGTCACGCCAGTTCTCCCGCCCCGAACTCAGACATGCTTTGGGGAGCTCTTGCATCTGCCCAGGATGTCTTTGTCACAAGCGCTACAGATGGTACCAGATCCCAGACACAGCCAAGGGTGTTGTCCCTCAGTGCTCGTGAATGTCCCGTCATCCATGGTCCGCAGAGAACTCTGGCCGCCTGGGAGGTCAGTAGGCTGGACTCCTCCCCTGGCCAGTCTATTTATCAGAGACATGGCCCAAGGTCACGGAGAAGAATCTTGTGTGTGTGTCAAGCATATCCTCAGAATGGCCACTGTCCTCACACCAAAAGGCCAAAGTCTCACCCTGCCGGGTCACAGAGGCCATTTTTAAAAGTTAAAAATGAACCCGAGTGAAGGAGTCACTGTCCTAGCACAGTCCCCAGCCTGAGGACAGAAGTGACTGTATGGGAGGTGAAAGTGGCCTGAACTTGAGTCTCTAGAGCTGAAAAGGGGAAGCATTGCATGCCTCCCCCGGGCCTCAGTCCACCCATTTGGTTCCCTTTCCAGCCACATCTCTCTTCTCAGCAGCTTTTTGGTAATTTTCTCAAGAGAACTGGAGGTGGGTGGCGGTAACCGGATGGGGAGATCACTCAGCCATTGTGTTTGAGGCATGTTTGGAGATGGGAAAATCCTCTTGCCTCATTAGAGGCCCAGGCACCAGAGCTTAGGGACAAGGCAGGTCGCTGGGGGGACCACACACTCATTACCCTCTCTCATTTGTGAGGACACAGGCCCAAGAGGCTCATGGGAGGCTCTGGTCAGACAAGTGAGAAGCAGAAAAGTCAACCTTGGTGAACTTCCTAAGAGCCTGACTCTTACTAAAGTCCTGTGACTCTGAGTTGGCCTTTGAATCCCCTGAATGACTTCCAGAAGGAATCATTTTAAAAAATGAAGGGTGTCTCTTTATTTTTCCCTCCTATAGCACCAAAAGTCTTTGAGTAACAATAAAAGATCCTTCTCTCCTAATAAGCAAGAGTTCTCAAAAACCCAGCTGGTCTTGGCCCCCTGCATTCAGGCAGGTAAGAATTGCCATCCCTATTTCAGAAAGTTCAGAGGGGTTAATAAACTTCCCCAAGGTCACACAGCTAGAAGTACCAGAGATTTGTGGAGGAAGAATGAAGTAGGGCTTATATTCTCTAGCTCAGAGTTGCCTGGGTGGGAAACCTCTCTTGTCATTGTGTGCTGTAGGCAGGCACCTTCAGAAAGGAAAATTCTCTGAGTCCAAGTTTTTCCTGATCCTAGACAAAAATCAAGAAAAGAAAAAGTAGGGGAGGACTCACACAGCCTTCACAGTGCCTCCTGAGAGCACCTGAGCTGCAAAGGGGCAAAAGCAATGCTACCCTCTCATGTCCACTGGAACAAAGTTTGGGGTGGAGGAAGCTTGGGATGTTGTTTCTTACTTGTCCCTGACCTGGACAGGGCCTAGAGGACACCTCTGTCCATGTGCCTAGTGAGGGGCCTGGGAGATTCCTCTCTCCATTACACTGGGGACTGACGTGGGGACAGACATGCCCTCTGTCTCTCCAGAGGATGTGCATCTCCCTGTAATGACACCTTTTTCAAGCTGGGTAGAATGGGATTGTTGGAAAAGCCCCATTGATTGTGGGCCTGTGAATCGCTGGGCTCCAACTGGGACAGCTGATAATGATAATGATCTTGCATTTATACAGATCTTTTCATCCAGATGGATCCATAGAGCTCAGCAGAATTTACAACTGATTGTACAAGTGCAGAGCCAAACTCTGCTCTCTGCGAGGTGCTGCCAGCTCCCACAGAGGTCGCCATACTGCTGGGGGTCTCAGTTGACATTGTCCCTCCAGCGGGAGCATGTTCCGGGTCCATGCACTTGAGCTAGAGAGGGAATTTGCAAATCATGATAGCCCCAGAACAAAACAGGCTGCATGGGGCAGCTGGAGAGCTGGGGCCATGGGGAGTTGCACCTGTGCAAAGGGAAGCAGGATCCGGCTTTTGCTGAGTGCAGAACCCCCATCTCTGCACGCCCAGCAGGAGAAGCAGGGGGAAGCCGAAAGTTGGGGAGACAGCTGGGCCCCCCAAAACTACTCATACACCCTCCGGGTCAGCATTTCCCTAAGTGTGTTTCACAAAACATTAGTCCTTCCTACAAGATGCTCTTCAAACCGAAATAAATTTTGGAGTCAGCTAACTTTGGGAAAAGCAGCAACTGGATCCCCTACTGGAGAGTCATGAGACCCATAAGCATATTAAAGGTTCTGAGAAGTCCTGAAGTCAAGAAACCTACTTAACCGGGTGTATGATCAGACCGCAGTGACCCATTTTTCCTCTGCAGCATTCTGCAGAACATGGTACACACTTTGACCTAATCTGCTGTTGTTTTAGACCAGTCTGCAGTAAGGTTTTCCATCTTCATGTTTTTCAATAAAAAATGGATATATTCTGCTTAGACCTGGGATATCATCAAAGAGCTGACTGATTGTCACACACCATCTTATTCAATCCCTGTAGTAACCATGGGGAAAGTGAGACCCAGAGAGGCATGTCACATGCCAGGCTCACACAGCAACTTGGTGGCAAAGCCAGGACCAGCCTTAAAGCTCAATCTGATCCCCTGATCCATTATACGTAATATGACTATGAATGTCATGACTTATTTTTAAAACAAAAATATACACATGATGTACAGCAAAGAAATTTTACATAACCCCTGCCTTGTTTCCTGGATTCCATCGTGTCTTCTGCTTTTCTCAGGTGAGAGGTTTTCTTTTTTTTTTTTAATTAATTAATTTATTTATTTATTTTCGGCTGTGTTGGGGCTTCGTTGCTGCATGCAGGCTTTCTCTAGTTGTGGTGCGCGGGCTTCTCATTGCAGTGGCTTCTCTTGCTGCGGAGCACTGGCTCTAGGCGCACAGGCTTCAGTAGTTGTGGCACGCGGGCTCAGTAGTTGTGGCACGTGGGCTCTAGAGCGCAGGCTCAGTAGTTGTGGTTCATGGGCTTAGTTGCTCCGCGGCATGTGGGGTCTTCCCAGACCAGGGATTGAACCCGTGTCCCCTGCACTGGCAGGCGGATTCTTAATCACTGCGTCACCAGGGAAGTCCAGGTTTTCTGTACGTGGTAGGATGCTCCATCATTTTGGGTCTGAGATTTTTGTGGGTTGAGGATCAATCTTAACTGGATCCATGGGAAGTTCTGCAGCATTCCTATACACTCATTAATGCATGCATCACTCCCACTGACATATACACACTCATGCACACATATGCATATATACGGGCACATATATACAAAACAAGCTTCTGAGAGACCTGAGGTGAGTAGGAAAGGACTACTGAGGGGTATGACCTTGGGACCAAGCTGTCCAATACAGTGGTCACTGGCCACATGTGGCTATTTAACCTTGTAGTTTAAATGTATTCAAATAAAATGATTCAGTTCTCCAGTTACACTTAGTCACATTGCAAGTACTCAGGAGCCACACATAGGTAGTGGCTACCATACTGGACCGTGACGATTGGAACATTTCCACCATCATAGACAGTACTATTGTACAGAACTGCTCTAGACTCAACCACAGCAGCGCTAGGCATGGGAGCCTTGTTGCCTGTTCTTCAGGACAAGGTACAATCCTGGTTTTCTTCACAGAGCGGAAAAACCTGAATGTTGAACAAGTGTACTTCTGCCTCATCAAAAAGCAATTGTAGCTCAATGAACTTATATAGAGAGCAGAAACAGACCCACAAACATAGAAAACAAACTTACGGTTACCAAAAGGAAAAGGGATAAATTAGGAGTTTGGGATTAACATATGCACACTACTATATATAAAGTAGATAATCAACAAGGACTTACTATATAGCACAAGGAACTATACTCAGTATTCTGTAATAACCTATAAGGGAAAAGAATTTGAAAAAAAATAGATGTATACGTATGTGTGTGTAACTGAATCACCTTGCTGTACAACTGAAACTAACACAACATTGTAAATCAGCTATACTCCAATTTTAAAAAGGGGAAAAAAATTTTTTAAAAAGCATCTGCATCTCCTAAACACAGGAATTAAAGGCAATGCTCACGGAATGACCTAAAGGAATGCCAATAAGACACAACATGGCAGCCACATTTTTATTTATTTCCTACCTCCATGTTCCAAATTAAACTACCATCCCTATCAAATGGACCACTTCACACCAAGCTGTGAGCAGTTTTATGTTATATAGTTGTTTGGGGTCTCCTTACTCCTTTTTACTACACTTACCTTGATAAATAATCACTGTTTACCTAGTATCCGGTTACTTATCGTTATAGCCCTATACAGTAGATGGCTTTTGGACCAGATGATGAATATACATGGTTGATTTCTTTTCAACAGCTGTTCAGTAACTCTTTACTCAGCCCCCAAGTTGGCAATATTACTTCCAAGGTAACCTCTTTTACTATCTTTATTTTAAAAGATGGGGGCAGATGAAGGCTCACAGGAGCCCTTTCTCTCAGAGGGGTCAAGTATACCCTTCCCTTATTTCTTTCATTTGAGAAATGTATGAAGCAACAGTTGCAGTCAACTGAAATGCTACTGAAGTTTGAAAACTTGACTTTTCCTTTTTTTTTTTTTTAAAAAAAAATGACTTGCCCCTCTTTGGGAAGCTGTGAGCCAAAGAACCACTGTCCTAACTCCCTCCTCCCTCCTGCTGAGCTGACGTTGCATTGTTGCATATCCCAGCTACTCTGTATTATTGACCATTTTATTCCTTTTGTATAGTTCAATATGTGATAAATAAGAGGCCTTCAATAAATTTTTTAAAATATTTATTTGTTTATTTATTTAGGCTGTGCCGGGTCTTAGTTGCAGCACGCAGGATCTTTTTTTTTTTAATTTTAAAATTTTAGAGCAGTTTAGATTGACAGAAAAATTAAGCAGAAAGCACAGAGAGTTCCCACATACCCACTCCCATCCCACCCACACCCCTCCCACAGCTTCCCCCATCAACAATATCCTGCACCAATGAGGTACATTTGTTACCATCAATGAGCCAACTTTGACACCTTATTATCATGCAAAGCCCATAGTTTACATTAGGGTTCACTCTCGGTGTTGTATGTCCTATGGGTTTGGACAAATGTATAATGACATGTATCCACCATTATTGTACCATACAGAATAGTTTCACTGCCCTAAAAATCCTCTGTGCTCTGCCTTTTCTTCTCTCCCTCCCCGCCTAACCCCTGGCAACCAAACCCCTTTTTCTTTAGGAACTCTATTCATTTTCTGGACATTCCTAAACCTAGCTGCTGCTGACAGCAACCTTACAAAGCCAAGAGGACAGCAGATGTGTTTCCCATCTTCCAGCCGGATAGACTGAAGTCCAGAAACCCAGCAGAACGGTGGCAGAACGAGGGATGGAGTCCCCAATGCAGGCTTTGCTCTGGGCTCCCGGCTGCTGGCTCCTGGGCACATTTGCTGCACTCGGGAGCCCTCCCCCTTCTCACATTTGTCACCATGACCTCATCCTCCCCACTGTGCGGCCTCCCAGCCAGACCCAGGGCTGCAGGAGCATCATCGCTGCTGATTTTGTTCTGGGATTCGGATGTTCATTCTTTTCTCAGGATCCCCCAGGTTGCTCAGACAGAGTGGCTGCCAGTCAGCCCCAAGAGTCCTGGAATTTGGCCTCAAACCAAGTTTGCCTGGGGGCAGTGCTCTGCATCTCCCCAGCCCAGGCTGGCAGTGAGTGGAGAGAGACTGAGCTAAGCTCCTTGGCTCAGAAAAGAGAGATTCAGACTTGAGTTTTAACTTCCAACTTTCTTAAAAATCCTGGAGTCAATCTTACATTCCTCAGGTGGCAAAAGGTGCACAGTATTTCCCTTTTTGCAGAAGCATGGTTTTCTTTGAGCTCCATCATCCAGAGTGAGCTTAGCTTCCAGGGTCCTTTCCCACTGCTCTACTCTGTCAGAGCCTGCCCTTCCCCCACAGTAATACAATTTTTAGCTGGGCACCATGGCTGCCCAGAATAACATTGTTTTTCTCCATTTCCCTTGCAGCTAGGTGTGACTTCAGTTCTGGCACAGATATTTGTGCAGGACTGAGGTATGCAACTCCCAGGAAGAAAGAGAGCATGAACTCCTCCCATTTCATTCTTCCTTCTGGCTGGAATGAGACATGATGGCTGGAGCTAGAGCAGCCCTCTTGGGCTATAAGATGACCTTGGAAATGGAGCTATGCATAGTAGATAAATAAGATAGAAAGAGCGTGAATCCATGGCACTAGGTAACATCATACCAGCCCTAGACTATCTTCCTGGACTTTTGCGTGAGAGAGAAATGTCTATTTTATTTAAGCCACTTATTTTGTGTTTTCTATCATTCTTAGGTGAACCAAATGCTGACTAATATATCTGCCCCATATATTAATAGTAATAACAATAATAAGAAGGAAAACAATGGCTCCAGCTCTGAACACTGAATATCTCCCAGGCATTGTGCTCAGCACATTAAATATTGAATTTCCTGTAATCTTCACAACAGCCCTACAAGGTAGATACTGATATTACCACTTACCAAAGAGAAAACTAAGGATTAGAAAGAATAAGTAACCTACTTCAAGTGATATGTT
Source organism: Stenella coeruleoalba (assembly GCF_951394435.1). Lineage (NCBI taxonomy): Eukaryota > Metazoa > Chordata > Mammalia > Artiodactyla > Delphinidae > Stenella > Stenella coeruleoalba. Next base: position 26,267,260 of record NC_137154.1, read on the forward strand.
TATAAAAGCCAAGGATGGGACTCCAAACACTACTCTCAACAAGAAGGGATGAGGTCAGAGATTAAGAAAGGGAGAGAAGCAGCAGTCAGGCAGGGGAGAGGGCGACCAGCAACCTTCTATCCCAAACTGCACACTGAAGCACCCTGGGGTGCCACAGAGAACCCTCAGGTCTGCCTCAGGATGTTTTAAAATTTCAAGGGAAACACAGCAGTCCTTGACATCTGTCAAACCCAGAGCGAACCTCTAGCACAAGGTAGTTCATGGTTTCAACAGTATGTATTGTGCTACATTTCTTTCAATGCTAGAACTATTGGGAAAAAGTTGTACTGCCTCTGCTGAAGATGCTAAGCAGGTAAGAAGTAAATCTGGAGTCCCTAGTGGCCATCCCTAATAATGGAGCCGAAACAGAAGGAAGAGGAGTCAAAGATACACGAAAGACATTTCTAATACCATCACCTGAGGACCTACGTCAGCCACACCCGAAGTCTTGTCTTTTCAGCACCATGAGTCACTTTTGTCATTAAACCACTTTGAATTAGGTTTCTGCCACTTACAACAGAGTGTTGGTTAATACATGTTAAGCAGGCTTTGAAAATTGGTCAATGGGAGGGAGCTGAAAAAAAAGGCTCTTGCATTCAAAGTAATTCTTTAGAAGTTTAAAGACACCAATCTTATGGGTTCTCCTGGTCAGGTAAGGACTTTTAAGAATTAAGGTGAGAGGGGATGAGATGAGCAGAGGATGTTATCTGCTATGGTCCTAAATCACTGTGAGCCACTAGGACACGGTGGTTTCTTTGGTAAAGAAGCAAAAGACATCTCCCGACCTCTTCAGCCTTGAGATATTATCATATTGCCTGAGACGTCTCTCCAGTCTCTTGTCCTCACCAACAGTGGTCCCTCCTGATAAATTTTAATTCAGTTGCTTCACAAACCAGTTTAAGGCTAGGACTGAAGGCTGTTGACTGTTACCTCAGCCACTTACTATCTATATGATTATGGATTACTTCCTTGTCAGGCCTCAGCTTCCTTATCTATAAAATGGGTATACTAATGCCTCTTCTAAGCCTATGAATATTGTACTACAAAATGTGTGCAAAGGTACCTACCAGAGTACCGAGCCCATAGCAGACACTCTGTAACTGTGAGTGCCCTCTCCCCCTTTTACCTCCCAGGGCTGGGCATTTACTCTTGTCAAAGCAAATGAAGACTGTCATTTTATATTTAGGTTAAGACATCAAGACCTGAATGATCTTTCAACGGCAACAATCAGGGTGTTCTGAACACCTTCCATGTGCCAAGTACCATGCCTGGCACATGGTAATACAGGGGTGAATGTGACACAGCCCTGATCTCAGGGGGTGCCCAGTCTGAACATGACAATGGGATATGGACAGAGGAAGAGTTTTACAGAGCAAAGGTGCCTGCTTTACAAAAAGCCTGACTTTGGGAGTTAGAAATAACATAAAGGGCCTTTTATTCCAATTGCCTCTCCATTCCCATCTGACATTCACAACCTTGATACAACATACCCATGATTGTTCAGCCCGTGCTTGAACACTTCTCCTGATGAGAGACTCACCTCCCCCCGAGGCTGCCTAGTGTGTCTTTGCACAGCTCCAAACATTAAGAACTACAGATAGGAAGTTTTCTCTGACCTGAAAGTGTCAGCTATTCTATCAGCTCTCTGCCTGGATCTGACAGAGAACAAAATGGGAATTAGATACATGTGGTGGTTTCAGCATGAGACAGTTACTCAGTTTAATGCCAAATACAAAACAGAGAAGAAGGGGGAATACATTTGCCAAAGGGAGCCCTCCCCGTGGGCTTTGGCTTGGCCCCAAGCTGTTTGACAAAGAGCCACAAAGATGGCATGGTCAGAGCACATCAACCAAATGGATGCGTTGCTCCAAGGGTGGAAAAAGATTTGGCCTCCGTGAAAACTATTTTTTAAATTATTATTAACGGTGCCTTTCAAATTAGAGTCTGATTTCCTTTTCACTTTTTATTTCTTTAAATCTCTCACTTTCCTAGTCATTGAAAACTTTGATATTCAACATTACCCCTTCTCTTTAAATCAGTTTCCTCAGTCTAGAGCTGCATTGTCCAACACAGTAGCTGCTAGCCACATTTAAATAAAATTTAAAAATCATAAGTGTGGGCTTCCCTGGTGGCGCAGTGGTTGAGAGTCCGCCTGCCGATGCAGGGGACACGGGTTCGGGCCCCGGTCTGGGAGGATCCCACGTGCCAAGGAGCGGCTGGGCCCGTGAACCATGGCCGCTGAGGCTGCGCGTCCGGAGCCTGTGCTCTGCAATGGGAGAGGCCACAACAGTGAGAGGCCCGCGTACCGCAAAAAAAAAAAAAAAAAAAAAAAAAAAAAAAAAAATTCATAAGTGGATGATGGATTCACTCACACTAGCCACATTTCAAGTGTTAAGTAGCCGCATGTGGCTAGGGGCCACCATATTGGACATCGCGGATACAGAAAATTTCTGTCATCACAGCAAATTCTGTTGGATGGTCTCATTCTACTTTAGAGTGGCTTTGACCTTTATTTGCTTATTAGTATGGAGGAAACAAACATGAATTCTTTAACCAGACAGACCTAAGTCTAATCCCAGCTTCACATCTTAGTAACTCTGTGACTTTGGACAAGTTACTGGACACCTGAGCTCCACTTCAAGTCCCTCCTCCCCTCAGACGCTGCTCCAAATGCCTCGCCACACACACTATTTGAACCTCTCTTGGTCGCCGGCAGCACGCGACATTTGGTCTGAGTTACTGATGCATGTTTCCAGCTTCACAACTAGCCAGTGAGCTCCTGGAGGCACATTCATCTCTGATTCTTCCATAGTGCGTAACACAGTGTTCAGCTTGTGGCAGGGTCTCAGTGGGTATTAGATTGAATTAAATCACCTTCTGTGTCATGTAAGCGTCATATTAAATAGGGTGCAATTCTTGCTGCCTTCAAAAAAACCCAAGACTTGAGTAACTAAGGTTGGTTGAATAGCACATTAAGGGGTCAATATAATACCAGTAGAGTAGCCAATGTTGGATGAACACTTACCATGTATCAGGCATTGTGCTAAGTGTTTTACATATAAAATCTGCACAGAGATAAGATGGGCACAAGCATCACCCATTAATTCGCAGATGAGCTGAGATTCAGGGAGGCTGGGTGATTTCCCTTCGGCACTCAGCCTATCAGACGTGGAGCTGAGGTTGAATCTAGGCTGACTCCAGAGACCACAGGCTATTCAGCTGCTCCTTATGGGATACTAAGGGGATGAGTTTCAGGCCCTGCTGCTGCCCGCCCTCAACCGGGAGCTGCAGGTGCTCAGTCAGAATCACCAACAAGATGACTAGAAGGTCCGTCCCAAGGCTTGGACTTGCACAATCAAACCTGCCTTAAGTATCAAGCTTAAATGATGGAGGGTGAGGATATTTGCACTGGGTAGGAATTGGGTCTGGGGTTGACACTTAGCTTTCCATATCATTTTTTGGTTTGTTTTTTTGTTTTGCGGTACGCGGGCCTCTCACTGTTGTGGCCTCTCCCGTTGCGGAGCACAGGCTCCAGACGCGCAGGCCCAGTGGCCATGGCACAAGGACCCAGCCGCTCCACGGCATGTGGGATATTCCCGGAACGGGGCACAAACCCGCGTCCCCTGCATTGGCAGGCGGGCTCTCAACCACTGCGCCACCAGGGAAGCCCTCCATATCATTTTTTAAAAAATCCTAACAGACACTCAGGCTTTCTACCCTCAAAATATGCATGTATATTCACTTTGACTTAGCATTTTCTCTTGGAGAAATTTAGTCTAAGATACTTACCAAGAATGTGTGTGCATGGGGCTTCCCTGGTGGCGCAGTGGTTGAGAGTCTGTCTGCCGATGCAGGGGACACGGGTTCGTGCCCCGGTCCGGGAAGATCCCACGTGCCGCGGAGCGGCTGGGCCCGTGAGCCATGGCCGCTGAGCCTGCGCGTCCAGAGCCCGTGCTCCGCAACGGGAGAGGCCACAACAGTGAGAGGCCCGCGTACTGCAAAAAAAAAAAAAGAATGTGTGTGCACCTCAGTTTAGCCACAAGGAAATTCATGATAGCACCATTTGTGAGACAGGAAAAATAAAAACAAGCCAAATATCTAACCATGGGGATTGATTTAATAAACCACATTTCATCCATAAGTTGCAAAACTAATCATTCAAAATTGGTCAGGAGGATTTGGGTGATGTTTTCCCTTACTTCTGCTTATAGGTATTTTCTAGTTTTTCTACAGTAAATTGTAGAATTTAACATTTTTTAAAATCTGGGTTTTAAAAATCTTTCTATCATTTCACGATATACACATATATTGAATCATTATGTTGTACACCTGCAGCTAATATAATTTTATATGTCAATTATATCTCAGTTAAGAAAATCTAAGGGGCCATTTTTGAAATCCCCCTTTCCATCCAGGGTGAGACCCCAGCTCCCACTCATCTCCTTAAGGAGCGGCTGCCTGGGGAGAGCCCGGCCCTGGGCTGGCACGCAGTGGTCCACACCCGGCACTTTCCCATTCCCCCGGCTCACAATTGGCCTGCGGTTTTTATGTGCAAGACTATTTATTTTCCAATCAGAGGCATTGACTCAGGACTTCTGGGGGTAAACTGGTAGCTCCGGGCAGCTTTGAAGCCTCACAAGTGGGAGGTTTTGTCCCCTGAAGATTTAGGAGGGCAGGCTCTCTCACTGCTTTATTGGCTTCTTTTACATATGTATAGCCCCGGAGTGGGGTGGCGGCACGGCTCTGTAGGGACGGACCTCCCCAAAGGCAAAACCCCTAGAAACCAAGGGGAAAGTTGCAAACTTCGCAAATGTTGGCCTCTTGTCCTCCACCTAAAAAATACCCCTAGCGACCCCTTCCTTTCTTCTGTATTTTCTTCGGGTAGAAGTACTTCTAGAGGTGAAGACTGTGGACTTTGGAATCACAGAGACATGAGCTGGAACTATAGCAAGTTTCTCAGTTTCACAAGTTTCTCTGAACCACAAATAAATTTCTCATCTGTAAAATGGGCCAATAATAGTTGCTATTTCATGTCACACATTATCGTATGAAATAAATAAAAGAATGCCCGTAAAAGTGCTGAGCACAGTTTCTGGCACATAATAAGCACTCATTTCACGGTAGCTCTTATTTTCCCTTGCCTCTCTCCCTCCCTCCCTCCCTCCCTCCTTCCTTTCCTTCCTTCCTTCCTTCCTTCCTTCCTTCCTTCCTTCCTTCCTTCCTCCCACAGTGAAGGCTGAGTTGTCACGGTCCTGCAGCTAGAAGTCTAGCACCATACTCCTCTCTCCATCAGTCCCCTAACCCTCTGCCCCAGAAATTTTGCAAACAACCCAGCTCCAAACACACATGCATTCCAGTCCTGCATGTTATTTTCAGTGTGGCCGTCACATTTCCCGTTGACTCAGGCCCTGGTGCCGGGACAAATTGGATGAGCAGAGTGTAAACGTTACCCCTTTGGCTCCTCAAGAGGGGCTGAGCACAGATGTTTGCAGGGGCAAGCGCAGCCCGGTAAGAATGGGGGCATTGTGTGCGGGCTCACACAAAGACCCAGTGGCCCCACTCGCCTGCCAGCCTCCCGAGCATCCCCTCTTTACGCATTGATTTATTAGGCTAGGGATGAATGAAAACGTAATTAATATTACTGAAGCATTAGAGTCTATTTAATTTAAATGCCACTGAATATTTCACTTTCAGCTGGGAGTGACAATGTGCTCAGGCCCGGCTGGTGAAAGCTGGGGCCATCTGTTACCCTGGCGAAGGAGGGAGACTGGGGAGGCTGAGGGTGTGGGGCTTTGTGGACATTCCAAAGGTCCACGATCTTCATTCAACTCGAGGGCAGCCGAGCTGCATTCCTCCACGCGAGCCCCGCGGCTGGAAGGGGCTTAGAGAACAGGAGGGAGAGAATGCCGAAAAGGAAGAGACATGCGCTCCTCTGTCTGCATCAAGAAAGACCCCCAGGAGGCCAGAAAGCTGCAGTGGGGGATGAGGGGGTCACAAGTACAGGGTTGATTCAGGACCTGCCGCCTTTGAGGAATAAGGAGGGGCTGACCAGCCAGAACTGTCCTGTCCCACAGGGTAGCAGCCACTAGCCACATTCGGCTTTTTCAGTTAAAATTAAGATTAAATAAAATTGAAAATTCACTTCCTCAGTCCCACTAGCCACATTTCATACGCTCAATAGCCACATGTGGCTTAGTGCTACTGCGCTGGACAGAGCAATAAACATTCGCACCACTGCAGAAAATTCTGGACAGTACTGTTCTAGAAGGTGGTTGTACCTATGTAGTTAGAGGAGAGTCGCCTCCAGAAATCTGCCTGAAGTATCCTGATTGGTTGATTTGGGGGCTTTCTGACATTTCAAGAAACGCTAATAGGAGCAGGTGCTATGGTAGAAGATCATGTGGGTTCAAACCCCAGTTCCGTTGCTTGCCCTTGAACAGGTTATTTAATCTCTGCCTACCTCAGTTTCTTCGTCTGTAAAATGGAGATGATAGTAGGACCTGACTGATGATGTTACTGGGGAAAAGAATTATAAAGTGCTTCCAACAGTCCTGGCACACAGGAAAGGCACAACATACATGAGCTATCATTCATGGAAGAGGCTACGGGGAGAGTGATCTTGGACTAAAGGAGCCATGGTGCCCTGATGTGTCTGAGCTGAGGGGACACGTGGGTTTTGAATTCAAGAGAACAGGTCTCCAGGCAGCCAGCCGGGGGCCTGGATCCTGGGCTTCTTGAGTTCCGGAGCTGAGGGAAGGTGTGGAGGGGGGATCCCAGGGCACTTGGTGCAGCTACGGCAGCAGCAACAGCAGCAGGAGGGGGGAGCTTCTGTCCTTAGTGGGATGATAATTAGCCCGGTGGGTTCTCTCATAATTGGGATCATTTGTTCTCCTGGTTTTTTCTCTGACAAACTGATTCCATGCCAGGGGAAAGCTGTGTGACTCACACCTTGCCATGCCAATTAGCTGATAAACATCAAACGTAAACAAAGATGGCCTAATTAAAACTAGTCACTGAACCTCTGTGAGCATCTTGTCAAAACTGCACCAACATTCTGCACCCAGGCTTGTGCTGGGTCTCAGGAGCTAAATGAGGGATTCCGTGGAGAATCCACAGAAAACCCCTCAGGAGGGGCCCTGGAGGTGACGGAGGAAGCAGGCGGAAGGCAGAGGAAGGGATTAGCTCAGCCACTTGGATTGGCCCCTCCGGCTATTCCAGCTGCAAACCTCCACATGCCAAGGATCACATGTACGCATGTGGCGTGTCCACAGCTGCCCCTTTGCACTGAGAACCATCTCCGGGTTATTTTTGTTTCCATGTGTGGTTTTCAGATGGCTATCTGTTCTGTACTTTGGATGTCTCTAATCCTGAAACTCTCAAATCTCTGTCACGGAGTCAATGAACCTCTCTGACTCAATTTTCCTCCTGAAAATGAGAAGGATGATACTTGCCCAATTTACCACTCCATGTCATGGTAAGAATCGAATGAGCCTAGGTACATAAAACACTTCACAAAGATAAAAGCTTCATTCCACTTTCAATTGTTCTGTTTGGCCCAGTGTACAGAGCGTTGCTTTTGGAACCAAATGCATGTCAGTGCAAACCTCATCCCTGACACTTTACCACTCTGAGCCTCAGGTTCCTCATCTGGAAAACGGGGCCGGTGATACGTGCCAGAGTCAGGACTGAAGGCGGCAGGGCAGTCACCACAGGGTGCGTATAGCAGGTGCTGAAAGATGTTTGCTTCCTACCCTTTCACTCCTTTATAAAAGGGGAGGAGAGGGCTTATGAAACGGAAAAAAGAGCAAGAGGAGGAGGAGAAAGCTTCATACGCCTTAGTCCCCATCTGCACATACACCCCTCACTCCATCCTTTGATTCTTTCTCCTTGTATCTTAACCACATTTAAGTCCCAGCTCCTTAGCATGACAAAGGGCACTGGGGTCTGGGGCCTGCACACCCCTCCAGTCCCACCCTTCCCTGAGTCTGCACTCTGTCCCCCACACACGCTATGCTCCAGCCATACTGAACTACTGCCACTTTCTCAAATGCACTGGCAACCTCACACCGCTGTCATTGTTCATATGCTGTTCCCTCTACCGGGAAGTACCTTCCCCATCTGACAAAGATTTTCTCAATTTTTAAGCCTCTGCTCAAGTCTTTTTTTTTAATTTAGCCTAATAACTTTTTTTTGTTTTGGCTGCGTTGGTTCTTCGTTGCTGGGCACAGGCTTTCTCTAGTTGCGGTGAGCAGGGGCTACTCTTCGTTGCGGTGCGTGGGCTTCTCATTGCGGTGGCTCCTCTTGTTGCAGAGCACGGGCTCTAGGCGCGTGGGCTTCAGTAGTTGTGGCGCACGGGCTTAGTTGCTCCGCAGCATGTGGGATCTTCCCGGACCAGGGCTTGAACCCGTGTCCCCTGCCTTGGCAGGCGGATTCTTAACCACTGCGCCACCAGGGAAGCCCTCTGCTCAAGTCTTTATGGAGATGTTTCCAACCACCCTCTTCTCTGCCTCACTCAACCTGGAGAGATGACTATTTGCATTGTTCCTTCGATGCACACCCTATCTTTTCAAGAGCCATGTGGTAATTCAAAAGCCCATGGATGAATGGATGGCTGAAATACGTGGCCGGCATTTCTTTGCACCAGTTTCTGCCCTCAAGGATGCAAACTGTGGTGGAGGAGACAGACTTGCAAACTCTTTTATGCCTTAATGTGTTACCGGGTGCTTAACTGAAGGCACGACTTCCTCCACCCCCTTCCCCCCCCACCCCGCCCTGGGATCAGGACCCCCTGGAGGGCACTGACCTTGTCTTAGGCATAACTGCATCCCCATTACCCACCACAGTGCCTGGACAGGGCAGGAGCTCCATACTTTTTTGAAGAAACGAATGAATAATTGAATCAATGCACAAATGAGTAAGTAAGTAAACCTCTCGTTCTATATCAATGATTTGTCTGCCATCTGTCCACCTGGGCCACGATGGTCTCTCCAAACTGTTTTTCTGGGAAAACTCCTGGGACAGAGCCCTGGGCAAGATGCACTCACTAAGGACCTTCTCTTTATTTCCAGGATAATTCTTTGCATTGTTTTGCCTGTCCCCACAAAACATATATTTTTGTAGAATATTAAGAAAGCCAAATTTAAAAGTTAAAGAAAATCACCTGTAGACAGCCAGCATGAACTCTCTGGTCTATGTCCCTCCAGACCTCTGCCTATGTTTGTCACCAGCATATAGACTAATGATATCATGCACCCAGACTGTCTGGGTTCAACTCCCAGCTCTGCCACTGAATGGCGGGTGAACTTAAGCAATGTATTTAAGCTCTCTGTGCCTCATTTGCCTCATCTATGAAGTGGAGATTGTCATTATACCTCCCTCCCTGCTGTTCTGAGGATTAACCACGGCAATACGTGTGAAGTGCTTGGTGCACGGTACACAGGGCAGAGTGCAGCGTAGCTGTTCTATTCATGCTCTTCAGTAAAGATCTCCACAGCCCATCCAGCGACTCAAAGCTACCCATGACCAAGAGGGGTGCAAATGGCTTGTTGGTGACTCTGAGATGAGTCACCCCACATTGCAGCTCCAATGTTATGATGATTTCCCCCCAAAGCTGGTTTCTGTGTCAGGACTGAGGTCAGACCTGCAGCTGAAATGTGGTTCCAGCTTAAGACAGTGCTAGTTTCACCCAACTCCCTTAATGTAAACAGAAGGATTAACGCTGCTCCACCCTGGTGAGGCCAAGTTTGCCAGATAAATAGAGACGCAGTTCACTATCAGCATTATTTAAACTGTGTCACCTGAACGAGGAAATGCCCGCTCCCTGACAGGATGCAGGCCCTTACCTGTGCCCTCCTGCCTGCCAGGCCGAGAGCTCTCTTCTGCCTTCAGGCAGGTGCCTTAGAAAGGGGCTTTGTCACCAGCTTGGTCCTCCAGAGCCTGGGATCTGCACACTGCCCGGTCTGGGACAGCATGTGTCCTCCTAGCACCAGGAACCCGAGGTTGGTTTTGGCAGTGGCCCAGTTTCCAGAATAATCGTCGTGGAACATTTGGTGTAGTGGAAGGATTATAGTGTTTGGAGCCAGCCAGGTTGAGATTTGAGTCCATGATCGGCCATTTACCAGTGGGGTAGCTCAGGCCTCCCCCCATTTTCTTACGCATGAAGTGATGCTTCTAGCTTGGACTGCATTGTTGTGGGGAGATAGCTAGCCCACAGTAGGTCATTAGAAGCCCACCGAGGGGGTGGCAGTGGTGACAGAGCTGGGAGCTCAGAGAGCAGGCTGCAGTCCCGGCTGCCTGCGTCCCTCTTGGCAGTGGACGGCACTCTTGGGTGGGAGATCTGCAAAATCCCAGGCTGTGCCTAAAGGTGGACCCTTTCCTGTCCCCAGGAGCAGAGGCAGTCCCGGCAGAATGCGAGGGAGAAGGGCACTGTCTGTGCTATTACAAGGGGAGAAATCGGCCTTCTGAGTAAGTGAAGTGACTTTGTGTCTTCAGGGTGGCTGGTGAAGAAGCAGCGGCAGGAATGTGCTGGGCCCGAGTCCGCCCTCACTGCCGCACGAGCCTCATTGTCTGACTTCAGGCTCGGGTCCCTATTCAAATGCAAACACCAGGAGGCGCCTTTGGCGAGCACACGGTGGGAGGATTGACAGGCAGCAACTCCGCTGAGAAACAGAGAGGACGGGATGGCAGCGGGAGAAAGGGGTATGGAGGGGCCTGCCCCAGGCAGCCAGGAGGTGCCCCAGAGCAAGGAGGCGTGGTCAGAAAAGACCAAATTTGGGACCCTGCTGCCTCCGGGCCACATACGGAGGACTGGCTCTGGCCAGGGGAGTGCATCCTCTGGGAAAGGCAGCTAAGCAGGGACAAGGCTGCCCGGTTTAATACGGCTGCGCCTCTGAGTGACCTTGAGTGGACTCTGAGTGACCCTGATGGACCTCGCAACTTCTCTGAGTCTCCGTATCTCCTGTAAAATGAGGACGGAAATACCTACCCCACAGTGTGGTGAGGGTGGCAAATCGTAAGCACACCATAAATGCTCGCTCTGAATATTTTTCCAGCAGAAGTGTGTTCAGCTCAGCCCTCAGAGGCTTTGAGTCTACTAAAAAACAGCAGGACCTGATGCAACATGGTACCCTAGATTGTATCCTGGAATAGAAAGAGGCACATTAGTGGAAAAACTGGTTCAATCCAAATAAAGTCTGTAGTTTAGTTAATGGTATTTCCAACGGTAATTTGTCAGTTTTGTTAAGTATGCCGTGTTATGTAAGATGTGAACCTTAGGGGAAGCTGGGAGAAAGATATATGGGAACTCTTCGTGCTATCTTTTGCCACTCTTTTGTAAATCTAGAATTATTTCAAACTAAAAGTTAAAAAAATATATCAGGAAGTCTTGGGCCTTCTGGAAAGAAAGCAAACAGCATCTTACTGCCACATTTTTGAGAGCAATAGCCCTATTCCTGTTTTTCCACACGCATTCCTCCAGATGGTAAACAACAAAATGTGAAAATAATGACCATTTCAGCCCTTACAATGTGTCAGGCTCCAGACTGACTGCTTAATATGCACCATCTTATTTAATCCTGACAACTTTGAAAGCTGATATTTCTATTCTTGTTCTACAGAACGTGGAAACTGAAGTTCACGAGATTGTCTAGTTAGGAAGCAGCAGAGGTTTCTAACCACTTCTGTCTGGCTCCGAAGTCCATGCTCTTTCCACTAGAGGAAGAAAAAATGCGAGGCTGCAAGCTTTCATCTTTGACAGAACTGTCAGATTTAAGAACCTGTGCCTCAGTGGGACCAATCTTGTGGGTTAGAGACTTACTGTCAGAGGTTGGAAGGTATATACACACACCAAGCAGTGCATGAAAATTGAATTAATAAAAGTACCGATACTCATCAGTATTGTTTATTATGGCAAAAAATTTTTAGAAAATAGCCTAAATGTCAAACAGTTGAGAATTTTCCAGAGTTAGTTCTATATACAATAGAATAGGCAGCCACTCAAGCTAATTATGTAGTTTTATTTGTGGACATGCATCAGTTAGAATGCTTTTTGCTATAAGTACCAGAAAGATGCAACTCAACCCATTTAAATTAAACAATATGTAATTTACTATCTAGAAAAGCAAAAACAAAAACAAACAACCTGAAGCTGCTATAGTTTTAGCCATCCCAAGTAGGAAGGACAATTCCTGACAGAATTAGAGAGTGTTCCAAAGTATCTCTTTGTATCATCAGGGAAACCCATTCCCCAAAACCCACCACCAGTCTTGCCCTCACTTCAGCCAGAATTGTCACATTCCATCGTTATTCCAGTCACTGGCCAGAACGGCCTGCTATTTTAGCTAAGCCCAACTATCTTTTACCCTGGAGACTGGAGATATAGTCTGTCTTCCTGGAAACAAGTTGCCACCCAAAGAAGGGTGGATCCTGGATTAAAACAGGGATGCTGTTAAGGAAGGAAGAGATGGCCAATAGCTTCTGGGTAAGAAACCAACAGTTACTGTTGCAACATAGAAAAATTAACATAATCTTGGGGGGGGGGGCGGAGAATACATTTCAAAGAGCTCAATAGCATGATGCTGTTTATATAAATAAGATTTACATAAATACTCACATTTTTATGCGAGTGTACGCATAGAGAAATATCTGAAAGGGTATTCTTCAAAAGTTAGTGGTTATCTCTAGATGGTAAAACTTCAAAAATGTTTTACATTATTTATACTAAGGTGAATTCTTTGTGTTGAGCTATATTGAATTATTTGCTATGAGTGTTTGTTATTCTTACAAAGACAATAGGTATTTTCCTAGGGGAATTTCTGCTTTGTTTTAAGTAGGCAAGGTCTTTGTGTGGAAAAGATTAGGAACTGCTGTCACAGACTTTGGAGACTTTTCTGAGGAGTTAAAAAATTAAAGAATATCCAAAAACAAACAACCCAATCCAAAAATGGGTGAAGATCTAAATAGACATTTCTCCAAAGAAGACATACAGATGGCCACAAAGCACATGAAAAGATGCTCAACATCACTAATTATTAGAGAAATGCAAATCAACACTACAATGAGACATCACCTCACACCAGTCAGAATAGCCATCATCAAAAAATCTACAAATAAATGCTGGAGAGGGTGTGGAGAAAAGGGAACCTTATTACACTGTTGGTGGGAATGTAAATTGATACAGCCACTATGGAGAACAGTATGGAGGTTCCTTAAAAAACTAAAAATAGAACTACCATATGACCCAGCAGTCCCACTCCTGGGCATATAACTGGAGAAAACCATGGCTTTAAAGGATACATGCACCCCAATGTTCATTGCAGCTCTATTTACAATAGCCAGGACATGGAAGCAACATAAATGTCCATCAATGGATGAGTGGATAAAGAAGATGTGGTACATATATACAATGGAATATTACTCAGCCATAAAAAAGAATGAAATAATGCCATTTGCCTCAAATGAGTGGACTTAGAGATTGTCATACTGAGTGAAGTAAGTCAGACAGAGAAAGACAAATCATATGATATTGCTTATACGTGGAATCTAAAAAAAAAAATGGTACAAATGAACTTATTACAAAACAGAAATAGAGTCACAGATGTAGAAAACAAACTTATGGTTACCAAAGGGGAAAGGTTGGGGGGAGGGATAAATTAGGAGTTTGGGAGTAACATATACACACTACTATATATAAAACAGATAATCAGTAAGGAACTACTCTATAGCACAGGGAATTCTTCTCAATATTCTGTAATAACTTATATGGAAAAAATCTGAAAAAGAATGGATATATGTATATCCATATATGTATAACTGATTCACTTTGCTGTACACCTGAAACTAACACAATTAATCAACCAATAAAAATTAATTTAAAAAATTAAAGACTTTTTTTAAGATTTTAAAATTTATTTGCATGTCATTTAAAATATGTCCACAAAGCTTTTGACACTCCTTCTACTGAAATGTGGAGTCTATGTCACTACTACTTGAACCTGGGGGAACTTGAGATTGCTTCAAGCAACAGAGTATGTCAGATGTACCACTGTGTCTGAGTCTAGGTCACAGGAGGCCATGCGGTTCCCACAGAGGTCTGTGAGCATCAGCCACTCACGTGGGGCTCACACCAGGCTGGAGAGCACCTTGCCAAAGCAGCCAGAGGACGCTGGCCTCGCCCTCCTGGTCACCCCTACCGAGCCACCACCACCCCTGCTGACCAGTGGCCTCCTGGCCTCCCCGGGCAGCCCGCCCACCCCAGCCTCTCCCAGTCACATCCTTCCAGGCCCAGCGCAGTGGGGCAGGCTTGGCCACAAAATAGCCCCTCACTGGTCTCCCATCCCTATAGGCTTGTGACCCAGGATCTGCTCCCGGCCTCCTGCAGCACCACCAGAGTGGTTTTTTAAAAACACACAAGTTGCTCCCACCCCTCCCCGCATTCCCCCTTGGTATCCATACATTTGTACTCTACATCTGTGTCTCTGTTTCAACTCTACTTAATGCACTGTGGTGACCTAAATGGGAAGGAAATCCAAAGAAGAGGGGATATATGTATACGTATAGCTGATTCACTGTGCTGTACAGTAGAAACTAACACAATATTGTAAAGCAACTGTACTCCAATAAAAATTAATTAAAAAAAAAACACACAAATGGTATCCTGTCACTCCTCTTCGGAGACTCTCAACCACGGGCTTCATCCTTAGAATATAACCTAAACTCCCTTCCCTGGTTTCAAAGCCCTGTTCATGCAGCCTCATCTCCACCTGTGCTCCTGCCCTTACCATACTCCTGCCACACTGGCCTTCTCCTCTGGTCCTTCACACAAGCCATCTCCAGCCCAGCCCAGTCCTGCGCTTCCCAGCTCTCCACGCCACGAATGGCCACCTTCTCTCCTTTCAGGCCTGGAAGCAGACATCCCCTCCGCAGGGAGGCTCCCTGACCACTGCAAGCCCCACCCTTCCCCCTCTGAGCTCCACCCTCTGTTACCATTTTATCTTATCACACCTTCTCCTCAACGCTTGTTGGGATTGGAGAATATCTAATTTATTTATCAATTATATATTATTAATAAATAATAAGCATGATTAATAAATCCGATATTTCTATCGGATAGTACTTAATAATCATCATGATACTCTATTTTTATTATTATTAATACTCTAATAATAAGATTACTTCTGACCTATCTCCCTCCACCAGAATGGGAGCCCCTTAACAAGAGAGACTCTTTCTTGATCACTCCTGGATCGCCAATACCCAGAAGGGTTCATATTTGTTGACTAACATCTGCGTGCTGCCTACTTGGAAAAGCTTCTCCTGGCTGTTCCCACCCTCTCCAACTTCTCCATCAGCAAGCTCTGAAAGTACTGATTTTGCACTAATCCCACACTGCTCAGGGTGGCACTCTCCTATCAGATGTGACATGATAAGATCCTGCATCTTAACTGTCTCTCTGCCCCTTCCTCTCCCCTCCCCACCCCCTACTGTACCTAGCAGAGGGTCCTTGCACAAACACAGATGCTCAAAAAAACCTCTGCTATTTATCTGGCTGGTTGGCACTTTTATCCTCTCTCCAGTCCCCATCTCACTCCCTTGGGCCGAAAGTTTATCCCTAATTGTTCTCCTCCCGTGGTTAGTGTCGTGATTAGCTCCAGTCGTTGCTTGGTTGTGAGATGAACTTCATTCTCGAAGGCCACTCTGAGAAGGGACATGAATGAGGGTTCACTTATGACGTGAGTTTCCCTCGTTTCATGTCCAACCTAAACACAGGCAAATATAAAATTATCAAGCATTATTACCACTTGTAATTACTCCGACTCCTCAGTCAACATTGGGCACTAAAGAAATGAGCATGAGGGGCGGAGTGTTTAAATTTTGCCCTCTTGCCCCAGAAAACGTTTATTTCTCAGTCATCACTCCAAATAATTTAATTACATCTTGCTACTGAATTAATGCATGTGTATCTACAGGCCATCCAGAGTAAAGCTTCATAACTTTCTAAATGTCTGTATCACACTGAGTGTCCCATCAAATATTGCTAAGTATTCACTCCAAAGCACTGTTTCTAGATTGCTAAACACCACCATCAACAGCGTCTGAAGCAATTAAAAAGCTCCCTGAGTTAGTTCACTGAAGGATTTCCCAGAAGTCCAGCACTGTGAAGGACTCCACGCATAGACCAGTGGGTCTCAAAGTGTGTCCCCCGAACTGCCTGCATCAGTGTCTTGGGATACTTTAGAAATGCTGGCTCCCTGGCTCATGCCAGACTTACAAAATGGGCATCCTAGAGGACAGAGCCACGGAATATGAATTTTAACACACTCCCCAAGTCAGTCTCAGTCACCGTGGAAAATCACTGATAGAACCACTTCCCTGCCTCATCCTTGTCCTGTGTCTTGCTCTGATGGCTGTTCTGTAACAAGCAGCAGGGAAAGTCGTGACAAATGAAAACATGGCTGCCTACAGAACACTCTTCAAACCTGGTCTCTTGTAATTATTAAATGTGTCCTCAAGAAAATTAATAATGATACTCATGCTAGTTAGAACGTCAGTTAGGCTGCTCCTACACATGCCAAATTAACAGTGGCTTTAAAAAGATAGATTATCACTCTCTCACATAACAGTCTGGATGTAAGCTGGCAGGGCCAGTATGATATTAGGGATCCTTCTATTTTGTTGCTCTCCCAAACTCAACACATAGTGTCTACCTCATATCCTAAGATGACTGCCTTAGCTCCTGCCACCACACCTATGTTCCAGTCAATGAGAGAGAAAGGGGAGCGGGGAACATGACTCTTTCCTTTAAGGGCATGACCCTGAAGTTGTACACATCACTTCCACTCGGATCCCTCTGGCAACTTCTAGCTACAAGGGAGGCTGAGTAAGATACTCCTTTCTCTCTTTTTCTGTGTTCAAAATAAATCCAAAAGATCTATTACTAAAAGAAAGAGGAAAAAGGATGTTGGATGACAAATAGCAGTCTTTGCCCTAGGACCTTCAGACTCATAAAGTTTGTGGGTGTGCATGTGTGTGTCTGTGTAACTCAATATCCCAGTATTCTTTTGGCTACATTAAACTTCAGCTGCTTTGCTGCAGTCATGGGGATTGCCAGATAACATACGGGGTACTCAGTTATATTTTAATTTTAGATAAACAGCAATAATTCTTTAATGTGTGTCCTAAATGTTCAGATTTAACAGGGTGTCCTGTATTTTTATTTGCTAAATCTGGCAACCCTATGTAGTCAGGGACCAGAAATTGAGATACCAGGAAATAAACATGTGTTTTCACCTTAAAGGGTAGAAAATGGGTCTTTTTAGCAGCTCTGTGCCAAGAAGCCCGTTCATTTCCCTCTTACACAAGAGGGGGTTTCTGCAGTGAAATGAACAGTCCCTCCCAAGGAGAAGAGTCGGGAGTCGGGAATGAACTACGGAGCAGCAGAAGCATGGACCTCATGCAGATGTGGCAAAAACTGTCAGCGCGAGCCAGCGTGAGCACAGAGGCAAATCAACAGGAGCTGAAACAAAGAGAGCACCTGTGGCCTGGAGAAGGTGACTGAAATCAGGGAAACCAGCACATATTGTAGAGAAGGCGCAGTCTCCAGGGAAAAGAAATGGATTGCAGAAATGCACGAGCACAGGCAAGCGAGGAAGCAAGCAATGAGGATCTACAGCAAAGTCGAGACCCCATAACACAGTAAACAGAAGGGCTTCTGCAACTTTCCTGGTGAACAAAATTTTTTCACAATTTAAGAAGTTTACAAACCTCTGGAAGTGCATGGATCTCTATGTAAATGAACAGTCTGGATCAAACCCCAAGTTGCAGATTTGGTCCATAGGGCCCCACAGAGGAGGCACATGCTGGCTGAGGCAATAGCTGAGCTATCCTGGTTGGACCAGCCATTTACAACCCGTGTCAACCCTTGCCTTATTTCCTCCTTCTTCATCGTCCCCAGGTGAGACTGACCTACAAGCCCTGGGAGTTCCGCAGCCATCTCTGACCTGGAAATTGATGGCCTCCTCCCAGTGTCTCACTCTGGAACCCTTGACCACTCCCCAAATCTAGCTTCAGGGTCCCAGCTACAGCCACCATGTGGTTAGTCTCCCATGCAATTAACCAGATCCTGTGTATGAGGAACCAGCTGAGGGGCCTTGAGTCTCAGGGTTACCTGCCAATCATATGGATTTCTGCCAGAGACTGAGAATCTCAACCTGAATCCATGCGGGACCAGGGCTGAGCCTCCTTCTGTAAGGGCTAGACTCTCTTCTCTAGTGTCCCAACCTGCTCCGAGGGGTCTTGTCACCTGAAGACTTATCGCATAATGCCAGCGCTTCCTCTGAATTGCATGGCCAGCTGGACTTCCACCTTTCCTTGCTCCGCGATCTTGTCCCCCTCCATACAGATGGTCATCAGAATCAAGGCTGAGATTGCTGTACCAATCAGTGGGTCTCAGTCAATGGGAGCACGTCAGAACCACTCATGGGGACTTTTCAAAATCCAGGTGACCAAGCCCCACCCAAACCTACTGGATCTCTTGGAGGAGGGTCCCAGGGTATGCGCATTTTTGGAAAGTTCTACAGATGATTCTGATGGACTCCCTAGATGAAGAACTACTGCTCAAGACACTGTGCTTTGAAGTAGGGATGGCTTCTGTAGCCAGCTTAGTTCCCTCACTGCCAACCAGCCTTCTTCCCCGTCCCCCTGCCACTATGGGGCCAGAGTGTCAACATGCCTTGCCCCTGAGTCTTCCAGAGTTGTGATGGGGGGGGCGGGGTGGAGGGGAGAGGATCAAAACTGAATTTACATCTGCCTAGAATGCTATGTGTAACTTAGCTTTTGTTAAGATTAGATAATTTTCCATAGTGAGAGCAATTTATTCTCAAAAGCGCCCTTTAAAAGGCTGAAGTCCTGACTGAAGGACTGTAAACAGAAATAGTTGGTAGTGACTACAAGTGATCTGAGCCATCCTACTGACTGCGGGCACCCAGGGACTCCCCACTATCTTCCATTTGACCTGTCTCTCCTGAGGCCCCTCTGAGGATTGGGGTGGGGGAAGGAGCAGAGAATTATGTGTCTAGTGTCATAGAATACAGTGGTTACATCTATATAGCTACAACTATACATGTATTAGCTACAACGTACAACAATATTAACAATCAATCTCTTGGCTACAAAAAAAGGACAAGGAATAAACAACAACAAAATGTGAAAGCCAGATTGACTTTTATTTCCTCCTATCACCTCAAGACTGGTTCAGCACCCCTAGCCCGAGTGCACTCCTCAGACCCAGTCTCATCTCCAATTCACACCCTTCTACTTGGCTGGGTCGCTGGGACTGTATATTGATGAGCCACCAGCCCAGCCATTCAATATGATTCTGTCAGCCCCTCTGCGTGTTTAGTCAGCACACCATCGAGCACCAGGTTTAGCTATTTTCTTTCAAATTAACCAGATATTGTTTTTGCTAGAGATATTGACTCAATATGGTGCCGGTAGGCACAGCATGACCTTACTCTAAATGAAAGCCCCCTGTGCTCTGTCTGGCAGGAGTGAAGGCTACTTTTCCTCAGCTTCCTTCTGGTTCCCTTGTGCCCTTACCACTTAGCTTGTGTCTCTTCAAATTCAATTCATGTTACTTTCACCAAGAGTTTTCCCATTCCTACCTTGGAACCTAGAGAATTAGAGATTTCCCTTTGAGACACA
Organism: Stenella coeruleoalba; assembly: GCF_951394435.1. NCBI lineage: Eukaryota > Metazoa > Chordata > Mammalia > Artiodactyla > Delphinidae > Stenella > Stenella coeruleoalba. The sequence goes on from NC_137154.1 coordinate 26,286,997, forward strand.
TCCATCCATTCTCCCAATTCATCTATTTATTGAGTGCTTACCATAACCAAGCATTGGCAACCCAAAGCTTATTAAGATCTAGAACATGCGCTGGGGTGCAGTATTAATAAGGGTTTTTAGTTGCAGACCACAGAATCCTCCATAGTTAAAGCATAAAGCAATTTGCTAGAGAATATAAGGCAGATGACAGAATTTCCAGGAGGCTCAGGCTTGGATCCTATACAACCAGAAAAAAAAATACCTTACCACCCACACTACAGGACTGTTCTAGAGGTATCCTCACTTCTGAACCCCCTGTGATGCCAGAGACTGAACACCAGCAATACTGTCACCCAGAAGAACCAAATGCTTCTGCCATCACGCTTGCCAGGATGATCTCCCCAGATACAGCCTCCATCTTCTACCTCCAAACCCCAGGTGAGTAAAGCCACTTAACTTCGTCGCATATTTAAGTTTACTGCAAGAGTTTCAGGAAATGTAGTTTCTCTTTCTATCACCTACAGTAAAGAGGAGGATTTAGAGAGTGGGAGGAGTTGAGGACGCAGAGAGAATGTCAGAGGGGACTTTATGGCTGACGAAGTATGAAGGTAAGTAGGTGTTTACCCAAAGGATAAGAAAAAGAAAATCCAGGCAGGTAGAAAATCTTTTTTTTTTTTAACTGTACACACGTGGAAGATGATCATGCAAAATATGCATAATCATTTTTTATTTATTTTACTTTTTTTTCCGTATACATGTATCTGTTCTTTTTCACTTTCTTTTCCCATTTAGATTATTACAGAATATTGAGCAGAGTTCCCTGTGCTATACAGTAGGTCCTTGTTGATTATCTATTTTTGTTTTGTTTTGTTTTGTTTTGTTTTTGTTTCTTGCGGTACGCGGGCCTCTCACTGCTGTGGCCTCTCCCGCTGCGGAGCACAGGCTCTGGACGCGCAGGCCCAGCGGCCATGGCTCATGGGCCCAGCCACTCCACGGCACGTGGAATCCCCCGGACCGAGGCACGAACCCACGCCCCCTGCATCGGCAGGCAGACCCTCAACCACTGCGCCACCAGGGAAGCCCTGATTATCTATTTTAAATATAGTAGTGTGTATCTGTCACTCTCAAGCGCCCAGTCTATCCCTCCCCTGCACCCTTTCCCCCTGGTAACCATAAGTTCATTCCCTAAGTCTGTGAGTCTGTTTCTGTTTTGTAAATAAGTTCATCTGTATCATTTTTTTGGATTCCGCATATAAGCGATATCATATGATATTTGTCTTTCTCTGTCTGACTTACTTCACTCAGTATGATAATCTCCAGGTCCATCGATGGACATTTAGGTTGCTTCCACATCTTGGCTATTGTAAACAGCGCTGCAATGAACACTAGGGTGCATGTATCCTTTCGGACCATGTTTTTCTCCAATATATGCCGAGGAGTAGGATTGCTGGATCATACGATAGCTCTATTTTTAGTTTTTTAAGGCACCTCCATACTCTTCTCCATAGTGGCTGTACCAATTTACAGCCAGAGGGAAATTTTCCAGAGGGAAAATCTTAAGATGAGGCACTGGGGTGTGAAAGAGCAGGCATGTCTGGGGAAAAAAGAATTTAGTGTGGTTGGAGCAATGGTGACTATGCTGAGGCTGTGGGAGGGGTGGATAAAGACAGGTGAGCCAGGAAAGTAGGTAGTGGCCAACTTGGGAAGGTCTCTTATGCTCTTAGAAGCTGGCTGACCAGGGACAGATTCAGGTGGTTTCTCCAGACCTGACCAAAGTCTCCAAATGGCCAGTCAGGTCTTTCTGCCCCAAACCCTGACCCTCATTTCAATCTTTGCCCAATAAAGCAGTGCCCTAATAACATTCCCCCTACTGAATGGTAAACAAAACCACTTTCAGCAGGGTTGGTTAGCTCCATAAATAAAGAAGCATTTCCATCACATTTTCAGAATATTTCCACTGTTCCACTATTCTAAAACATAAAAATAATATATGATCAAGATGATTTTTCTGTTCACCCACCTCTACCTTTCCCAGTTCCATAGTGCTTTCCCTAACAGGGCTGTGTTGTGACACTTGAAAGGGGGTTCAGCAGCTCCATCGAGGCAAGGTGCTCATTACTTCTCTAAAAGGCATATTTTGGAGTGTCTTCTCCATCCACAGTCCTCCTTCTCTCACAGTCCTCCCCACATAATCCTGTCACCTGGCCAAAACTGATTGGACCCAAGATGAGCAAATTGGATTCTATCCCCTAGAAATTTGGAAATTCATTCATTCTCCCATTCAGCAAATACATATTGAACCCTAACTTTGAACTAGGCATTGTTCTAAGAGCTGGGGATACAGTGGATACATTCTCTCCCGATAGCCCACCACATCATTCTGGGTTCAGTTAGATACCTGTGCTTCCTTATACATTCTCTCTCTTTGTTTTAGCCAGTTTCGTGGGTGTCTATTCCTTGTACCAAAGCATCCTTTCTAAGGTTAACAACTAATTTCATACTTTTTTTTGTGATGGGGAAATGTCTTATTTTCTTTCTTGGTAAAGAAACTGAGAAATCTCTCCAAAGTTTTAACTAGGTAAATTTTCATTGACTGAGATCATATTTGATCTCAAGAAATCTTTATTTTTGAGACTGAATCTGTATTACCCCCGTTTTGAAAACACAGAAGATATCAAGTAACATGTCAAAGCTTTCCACCAAATCGTGATGATAAACCAAGACTTCTGCCTTTCATTTCTTTATAGTAATCACACAGCAGCCTCACACACACACACACACACACACACACACACACACACACGGAGACTAATAAACATCTGTGTAAGGAAGCGAAATAGAAAGTCAGACAAGTTGAGTTGTTAGAAGTATAAGGTTTGCCATTCTCTGACATAAATCATAGCAAAGTTTTCTTTGGTCAGTCTCCCAAGGAAAGAGAAATAAAAGCAAAAAATAAACAAATGGGGGCTTCCCTGGTGGCACAGTGGTTGAGAGTCCGCCTGCCGATGCAGGGGACACGGGTTCATGCCCCGGTCCGGGAGGATCCCACATGCCGCGGAGCGGTTGGGCCCGTGAGCCATGGCCACTGAGCCTACGCGTCCGGAGCCTGTGCTCCGCAATGGGAGAGGCCACAACAGTGAGAGGCCCGCGTACCGCAAAGAAAAACAAAAAACAAAAGAAACAAATGGGACCTAATCAAACTTTTAAGCCTTTTCACATTAAAGGAAACCATAAACAAAATGAAAAGACACCATAGGCCTAGGTTCGATCCCTGGTCAGGGAAGTAAGAAGCCGCAAGCCGCGTGATGCGGCCCCCCAAAAATGGGTAAAATGGTAAATTTGGGACTCCACACTTTCATTGCCAAGGTCCTGGGGTTCAATCCCTGGTTGGGGAGCTAAGATCCCACAAGTTGCACAGTGTGGCCAAAAAAAAAAAAAGAAAGAAAGAAAGAAAGACAACCTACGGACTGGGAGAAAATATTTGCCAATGATGACACCAATAAGGGCTTAATTTTCAAAATTGTCAAACAGCTCATACAACTCAACAACAAAAAAACAAACGACCCAATCAAAAAATGGGCAGAACACCTACATAGGCATTTCTCCAAAGAAGACAAACAGATGGTCAGCATAGCTAAATATTAGAGAAATGCAAATCAAAAGTAATGAGGTACCACTTCACAGTGGTCAGAATGGCCATGATCAAAAAGTCTACAAATAATAAATCCTAGAGAGGGTGTGGAGAAAAGGGAACCTGACTACACTGTTGGTGGGAATGTAAATTGGTGCAGCCACTATGGAAAACAGTATGGAAGTTCCTTAAAAAACTAAAAATAGAGTTACCATATAATCCAGCAATCCCACTCCTGGGCATATATCCACAAAAGATGAAAACTCTAATTCAAAAAGATACATACCCCCAAATGTTCACAGAAGCACTATTTATAATAACCAAGACATGGAAGCCACCTAAGTGTCCATCAGACATGGTGTGTGTGTGTGTGTGTGTATATATATAATGGAATATTAGTCAGCCATGAAAAAGAATGAAATAATGCCATTTGCAGCAACATGGATGGACCTAGAGATTGTAATTCTAAGTGAAGTAATTCAGACAGAAAAAGACAAATATTGTATGATATGATTTATATATAGAATCTAAAAAATAGTACAAATGAACTTATTTACAAAACAGAAACAGACTCACAGACATGGAAAACAAACTTATGGTTACCAAAGTGGAAGCTGGGGAGAGATAAATTAGCAGTATGGGATTAACAGATGTACGATACCATATGTAAAATAGATAAACAACAAGGATTTACCATATAGCACAGGGAACTATATTCAATATCTTGTAATAAACTGTAATGGAAAAGAATCAAAAGAAGAGAATATAGATATATACATATATATGCATAACCGAATCACTTTGCTGTTCACCTGAAACTAATATAGTATTGTAAATCAACTATACTTTAATTTTTTAAAAAGTGTAAGTTTTGCAAGACAAACCTGAGTTTAAATAACCCATCCTCTGGTGATCTTGGGAAATTTCAAATCTATAAAAAAGAGATGGTAACTATTTCACAGGATTATCGTGAGAATTAAACGTGTGTAAAGACCCTAGTGCATAGTGCTCAGTAAGTGGTAAACAAATATCACTATTTATTATTGGGGTCTTGATTTGTGAGCCACAAGCATATATATATAAATATGGATAGGTTTACATAATATTCAGATATATATAATATACATAATACACAGATATACATAATACACAGATATTTTGTGTAGGCCAGTTGCACTCCCTCTTACCTAAGGGGAACCTGGCGTGGTAGTTTAGCCCAAGAGATGATTCAGGCCCCTGTGTATCACTAATTACAGGACTCAACAATAAACTGTCATCTAACCCAGTGGTGTAGTCACAGGTGTGAATTTCTGCCAATTTAGGATCCACTGTCACCCTTAACAAACTCTCCTCATCTTGAATGTGTCCCAAAGCTCTAAAGGCTTTGCTGGAAATGGAAGGGGTGGGGAGGGAAGTGGGTGGTAATTGCATTTCTCCAGTGCCCAAACGCTGGGTGGTTTCAAAGCAGAGACGCAGAAGCTTTCTATATCCCAACGTCTTCAAAAATCGCTATTTGGAAAGACAGTGATAATACCGTGCATTGTCCTAGCAGGGGTCACACACTAGACCAGTATCCACCACAGCTATTATGGACTGTCATGGGTCACTCGTTAAATGTGCTGACTCTGGAGCTTGACTCCCAGGCTTCAAATCCTGATTCTGCTACTTGTGTCTTTGGTCTAGTTTCTTGGCTGTCCTCAAACTTGGTTTCCCCATCTGTACATGGGTTTGATGATAATATTAATATTTGCCATATTAGTATTATATATATATACACACACATATCTTTGCAAACTTGGTGGTTTAAAACAACAAAAATTTATTCTCACAATTCTGGAGGTAGAAGACCCAAACCATCTCATCAGGCTAAAACTAAGGTGTTAGCAGGCCATGCTCCCTCCAGAGGCTCTAAGGTAAAATCCATTCCTTGCCCCTTTCGGCTTCTGGTGGCTGCTGGCATTCCTTGGCTTGTGGCCTCATCACTCCAGTTTCTGCCTCCATGGTCACATCACCTTCTCCTCTTCTGTATTTCAAAAGTTCCCCTACCTCCCTTTTATAAGAATGCATGTGACTACATTCAGGGCCAGTGATAATTAATTTTATGTGTCAATTGGCCGTTGGGTATCCAGATTAAACATCATTGCTGGGTATTTCTGGATGAATTTAGCATTTGAATTGGTGGACTCAGGAAAGCAAATTGCCCTCTCAATATAGGTAGGCATCATCAAAGTCATTGAGGGCCTTAATAAAACAAAAGATGAAGGAAGGAAGAAATTTCCCCTTTTTTCCTGCCTCAGTGCTTGAGCTAGGATATCTCTCACACCTTCTCTGGTCCTCAGACTGGGATTTACACAATTGGTTCCCCTGGTTCTCAGGCTTTCAGACTTGGACTGTACTGTACCACCTACTTTCCTGGGACCCCAGCTGCAGACTGCAGATCATGGAATTTCTCAGCCTCCGTAACCTCTGACTAATACAAGGCCGAGCTAGATAATCTTCCTGTCTGCCAAGATCTTTTTATGCCACATAGGGGAATATTCACAGGTTCATTTTTCAGCCTACCGTATTTGCCTTATGGTCTTATTATGGGGATTGAATGACATAAACTGACAAAGTGCAGTCGCTAGAACATGGGAAGTATTCAATAAGCATTACCTACTATCACCAGGTAGATCTTGCCTACTGTAAATTGACCTTGAAGGATCCTAGCCCAAAGAAGCATAGAAGAAGACAGGAAGGGGACTGGTCGTAGTTGACCCTTGCCAATAGCATTTGAACATTCAAAAATGCTTTTTGTTGGTACTCTTAGCATGTGCCTTTCACAAACACCTCTATAGGTCATAACTCCTTATGTGATAGAAAAGTTGGGGCATATGGTAAAGAATCTAGAAACTAATGCAAAAGAGTTTATTCTCTTGTTCTTATTAACCCAATTTTGAAAATGAGTATATTCATAGGAATTTTATTTTTACTCCAATTCTGAAATAATCATCAAATTCTGAATGAAAAAAGTTTCCATATTCTGGAAATTTTTTAAATGTTCACATTGGTTTATAATTTCTGTAACGTTTAAAATAAGCTGGATATATTGGTCTTTTCAATATTGGCATAAAATTGTTCTTTGTTGTGTCACCTGAAGTCTCTGTTAGTTTCAAAGGCACAGAATAAAGGTCAAGATTTAGTATTTTAACAGCTTCCCATCCTTCCCATAAGCTTGGCAGGTAAGCAGTCCAGACTGGGAATAGATTTCTACTTACAAAGCCCTTATACAGACATTCATTTAATCTTCCTAATAATCTTCTGATATGGACAGGTAGCATGAGTCCCGCCCTATAGACTTGGAAAACGAAATGAGAAATTTAAGGCTCAGAGAGTGAAACAACACTGGTCGAAGGCAGAGCTGGACTGACACTTAATGTCACCACTAGTGAGGGAGTAGAAATAAGGATGGAAAAAAGTAACCCTGAAAAAAAGGCAAAATATCACCTTGAAATTCAAACCTGGAAAAGCCTGAAGGAGAAAAGGTAGGAGATGTGAAATGACGAAAGTCAAAAACCCAAATCAACCTCCTCTTGCCTCCTAGTTAAAAAAAGGAAAGATCAGATTCCAACAAGCCAGTGATTTGATGCATGTGCACACATTCCTATGATTCTTCCCTTGGGTTGCTTTCACATGCTATGTAAAAGGAGTAACTTATCTACTAGTTATTTTTCTAAACCACATCCACTCACCTGGGCAGGTATCTGAACAGGTGGAAGGTTTCTCTGCATGACTAAGACAATCAACTGCCCTTTGTTTCCCCCAGAAGTATTTCCTCAAGGAAGTTGAAACCCAGAGTGCACAGGTGGATCAGGAAGTCTACCCTGACTACATTGAATTAAATACTTATAGCACTATAAGCGGTAGTTTATAGAATAAATGTACCCACGTACATTTATTCTCCTTTTTCATACTATAGTTCCCTCTTCTTCCAGGAGGGCGTCAATTTCCAAAGGGACTGCATTTCCTGCTTTTCAACCTTTGCAACACTATGTGAAGGTTTCATATAGTGCAGGTGATATAAGGTTTCATAAAGTGCAGTTGCCAGTCTTTGTAACGACAGGGCCATCAGCGCCGCATGCGGAAATGGATGGGCCCATTGAAACAACCTGACGCAGAAAGAGAAACGGGGTGCGAAACTACACATTCAGAATTTCAAAATATACTCTAAAGCAGTGGTTCTCAAACATGGCTGCACACCACAACTACCTTAGGGACTTGTTAATTAACAAGTTAATTAATTAATTAATTAACTTGTTAATTAATTAACAAACAAGCAAACTGGGTGCCAACCCAGATGATTAAATTGTTATTTCTGTGGGTGGGATCTTGGCATCAGATGATCTATGTATAGTCAGGACTGAGAAGCAGTACTTTAAATAAAGGACTCAATGAAAAGAAAATAATACCAAAACCTCACTCCAAATCCTTTGTAGATAGTTCAAATATATGAATGTGTGTGTGTGTGTGTGTGTGTGTGTGTGTGGTTGAAAATACCATGGGTAGTGAAGACATGAAAACAACCATTCCATCCACCACACTAGTATCAGTAAACAAAAACTAGAAAGGGACTTCACTGGTGGCACAGTGGTTAAGAATCCGCCTGCCAATGCAGGGGACACGAGTTCGAGCCCTGGTCCAGAAAGATCCCACATGCTGCGGAGCAGCTAAGCCCGTGCGCCACAACTACTGAGCCTGCACTCTAGAGCCTGCAAGCCACAACTACTGAGCCCACATGCCACAACAACTGAAACCCTAACTCCTAGAGCCGATGCTGTGCAACAAGAGAAGCCACTGCTATGAGAAGCCTGTGCACCACAACGAAGAGTAGCCCCCGCTCACCGCAACTAGAGAAAGCCCACGTTCAGCAACGAAGACCCAAAGCAACCAAAAATAAAATTAATTAATTAATTTAAAAAAATACTAAACAAAAAGGGGACATGGACAAAAGAAAAGAACTAGATCTATTAGAATGAAAATTTTGTTATACCTAAACACATTTGAAAAAATATTTTCAGTGTGTTAACATTAGGAGACGTGGGACTTCCCTGGTGGCGCAGTGGTTAAGAATCTACCTACCAATGCAGGAGACATGGGTTCAAGCCCTAGTCCGGGAAGATCCCACATGCCACAGAGTAACTAAGCCCATGTGCCACAACAACTGAGCCTGTGCTCTAGAGCCCACGAGCCACAACTACTGAAGCCCATGCTCCTAGATCCTGTGCTCTGCAACAAGAGAAGCCACCGCAATGAGAAGCCCGTGTACCGCAACGAAGAGTAGCTCCTGCTCGCCACAACTAGAGAAAGCCCATGCGCAACACTGAAGACCCAATACAGCCAAAAATAAATTAATTAATTAATTAAAACAAAAACAAAAAACATTAGGAGACGCTCTTAAAAGGTATATGGGAACTCTCTATACTACCTTGGCAAATTTCCTGTAAATTTAAACTTATTCCAAAATTAAAAGTTTATTTTAAAAATATTTTAGTGACTTAACAAAAAGACAAATACCAGGGCTTCCCTGGTGGTGCAGTGGTTGAGAATCTGCCTGCTAATGCAGGGGACATGGGTTCGAGCCCTGGTCTGGGAGGATCCCACATGCCGTGGAGGCAACTAGGCCTGTGAGCCACAACTACTGAGCCTGCACGTCTGGAGCCTGTGCTCCACAACAAGAGAGGCCGCGATAGTGAGAGGCCTGTGCACCACGATGAAGAGTGGCCCCCGCTTGCCACAACTAGAGAAAACCCTCACACAGAAACGAAGACCCAACACAGCAAAAATAAATTAATTAATTAAAAAGACGAATACCATATGATATCACTTACATGTGGGATCTAAAATATGATACAAATCAACATATCTATGAAACAAAAACAGACTCACAGATACATAGAACACACTTGTGGTTGCCAAGGGGGTGGGGGGTAGGGGAGGGAAGGATTGGGAGTTTGGGGTTAGCAGAGGCAAACTATTAAATATAGGATGGATAAACAACAAGGTCCTACTGTATAGCCCAGGGAACTCTAATCAATATCCTGTGACAAACCATAATGGAAAAGAATATGAAAAAAGAATATATATATAATATATATAACTGACTCATTTTGCTGTACAGAAGAAATTAACACAACATTGTAAATCAAATATACTTAAATAAAATTTTAAAATATATTTTAGTGACAAGATTTCTAGCAAAATGTTCCACATCTAATACCACCATTATAGGCTGACCACTGTAGTTTTTAATCCTGTGATTGTAATGAGATTCATAATACCACAATGAGATAATTTTTTCCATTAGCCTGACTCTGGGTGATACGTAACATTAACAACAATAGTTAATGGCATTTACTGCATGCTAGATTCTGTGCTAAACACATACATGCATTAGCTCTTTAAATCCTTACTGAAATTTTATATGTAGGTAACATCATCATCCCCATTTCACAGATGAGGAAACTGAGGATCAAAGAAGTTAAATTATTTGCCTAACCTCATACAGCTAGTTAATGATAGAGCTGAATCGCAAACCTAGATCTAGCTAATTACAGAGTGTGATTTAAACCTCTCTATCACATTGTGTCCCAAATCTGTGGATTGTTTTCTACTACAATGAGTAGATCTGCAAAATAAGAGAATATTTTTTGTGTGTATCCAATGAGCAGCACCAGCTCTGATCAGAATGAGAAAACTAAGGCTGTTCTACACCTGCTCCTTCTCACTCTCCTCCCCTAACTTTCAGCACATTCTTTCTCCCCACGTCTTACCTGCTGTCTGCTCATTTCCTGTTTCTAAATTATCTGAGAGATAATATTAATTGACTCTAAGGTATGAATGATAAATAGTGTCTTCACCTGCTGGTCCTTAGAGGAATAAATCCATCTTTAAAAGAATATCTAAAAGGAATAGTATTTATCCAAAAACATGAAAATGGTGGAATTTACTCAGTGTGGCACCATAATGGGGAAGATATTTGAGAAAGGAGCCCTTTCTCAAAAAAGCACACTATTAATAAAAATCACTCACTGCGTGTGAATTGATGTGCACAAGGCATTAAAATTGACATCAGGAGAGCTAAGAACCTGACAAAGATTTACTGTACAGCACAGGGAATTATACCCAATATCTTGTAATAACCTATAATCGAATATAATCTGCAAAAACAAAAACAAATCACTATGCTATACACCTGGAACTAACACAATATTTTAAATCAAAAATAATTCAATTTTAAAAAATGAAAACTAAGAGCCAAGAAATAAGATTTGTCATTTCCTTCCTTCAGAAATGTATCATCTGGTCAGAAGTATGAAGCACTCACAAAATCATACAACAATGACAAAGCACCCCATCACATGGTATTTAGCATTGTCAAAGGAGACATACAGGATTTAAAAGAATAGGCAGGTTCACTGGTCCAAAAAACTGCTTGGAAATAAAGATTTGTACTGAAAACAAGTGGTAGCGGTAGTATACCTCTTATTTACAATTGACTCGAATTTTAATAGCACTGTTTCTGAGCCTTTCTGTCACTCCTGATGTTGTCTTTGTTGTCGTCGTTATGGGAGACCTTATCGTGTGCAAACTGCTTTCCTCACACTATTTCATTTTTTTTGGCCAACGTTCCTTTGAAGTAGATATCAGTCACATCTTTTAAGGCTACCAGAAAACTACTAGAGCTAAGCAATGAATTTGGTAAAGTAGCAGGATACAAAATTAATGCACAGAAATCTCTTGCATTCCTATACATTAAGGATGAAAAATCTGAAAGAAATTAAGGAAACACTCCCATTTATCATTGCAACAAAAAGAATAAAATACCTACGAATAAGCCTACCTAAGGAGACAAAAGACCTGTATGCAAAAAACTATAAGACATTGATGAAAGAAATTAAAAATGATACAAACAGATGGAGAGATATACCATGTTCTTGGATTGGAAGAATCAACATTATGAAAATGACTATACTACCCAAAGCAATCTACAGATTCAATGCAATCCCTATCAAACTACCACTGGCATTTTTCACAGAACTAGAACAAAAAAATTCACAATTTGTATGGAAACACAAAAGACCCTGAATAGCCAAAGCAATCTTGAGAAAGAAAAATGGAGCTGGAGGAATCAGGCACCCTGACTTCAGATTGTACTACAAAGCTACAGTAATCAAGACAGCATGGTACTGACACAAAAACAGAAATATAGATCAATGGAACAGGATAGAAAGCCCAGGGATAAACTCATGCACATATGGTCACCTTATCTTTGATAAAGTAAGCAAGAATATACAATGGAGAAAATACAGCCTCTTCAATAAGTGGTTAGGAAGTGTTCTAATTTCATAAGAATGAAATTAGAACACTCCCTAACACCATACTCAAAAATAAACTCAAAATGGATTAAAGACCTAAATGCAATGCCAGACACTATAAAAGTCTTAGAGGAGGGCTTCCCTGGTGGCACAGTGGTTGAGAGTCTGCCTGCCGATGCAGGAGACACGGGTTCGTGCCCCGCTCCAGGAAGATCCCACATGCTGCGGAGCAGCTGGGCCCGTGAGCCATGGCCGCTGAGCCTGCGCGTCCGGAGCCTGTGCTCCGCAACGGGAGAGGCCACAACAGTGAGAGGCCCACGTACCACAAAAAAAAAAAAAAAAAAAAAAAAAAAAAGTCTTAGAGGAAAACATAGGCAGAACACTCTATGACATAAATCACATCAAAATTCTTTTTGACTCACCTCCTAGAGAAATGGAAATAAAAACAAAAATAAACAAATAGGACCTAATGAAACTTAAAAGCTTTTGCACAGCAAGGGAAACAATAAACAAGACGAAAAGACGACCCTCAGAATGGGAGAAAATATTTGCAAACGAAGCAACTGACAATGGATTAATCTCCAAAACATGCAAGCAGCTCAATACCAAAAAAACAAACAAACCAATCCAAAAATGGGCAGAAGACCTAAACAGACATTTCTCCAAAGAAGATATACAGATGACCAAGAGGCACATGAAAAGCTGCTCAACATCACTAATCATTAGAGAAATGCAAATAAAAACTGCAATGAGGTATCACCTCACACCGGTTAGAATGGGCATCATCCGAAAATCTATAAACAACAATTGCTGGAGAGAGTGTGGAGAAAAGGGAACCCTCTTGCACTATTGGTGGGAATGTAAATTGATAACAGCCACTATGGAGAACAGTATGGGGGTTCCTTAAAAAACTAAAAACAGAATTACCATAGACCCAGCAATCCCACTACTGGGCATATACCCTGAGAAAACCATAATTCAAAAAGAGTCTTGGGCTTCTCTGGTGGTGCAGTGGTTGAGCGTCCGCCTGCCGATGCGGGGGACCCTGGTTCGTGCCCCGGTCCGGGAAGATCCCACATGTCGTGGAGCGGTTGGGCCTGTGAGCCTGGCCGCTGAGCCTGCGCATCCGGGGTGTGCTCCGCAGCGGGAGAGGCCACAACAGTGAGAGGCCCGCGTACCGCAAAAAAAAAAAAAAAAAAAAAAAAAGAGTCATGTACCACAATGTTCATTGCAGCTCTATTTACAATAGACAGGACATGGAAGCAACTTAAGTGTCCATCGACAGATGAATGGATAAAGATGTGGTACATATATACAATGGAATATTACTCAGCCAAAACAAGAAACGAGGACTTCCCTGGTGGTGCAGTGGTTGGGAGTCCACCTGCCAATGCAGGCGACGCAGGTTCGTGCCCCGGTCTGGGAGGATCCTGCATGCCGCGGAGTGGCTGGGCCCGTGAGCCGTGGCCGCTGGGCCTGCGCGTCTGGAGCCTGTGCTCCGCGGCGGGAGAGGCCACAGCAGTGGGAGTCCCGCGTACCACACAAAAAATAAATAAATAAATAAAAGAAACGAAATTGAGTTTTTTGTAGTAAAGTAGATGGACCTAGAGACTATCATACAGAGTAACGTAAGTCAGAAAGAGAAAAACAAATATCGTACGCTAACACATATATATGGAATCTAAAAAAAAAAAAAAAAGGTTCTGAAGAACCTAGGCGCAGGACAGGAATAAAGACGGAGACGTAGAGAATGGACTTGAGGACACAGGGAGGGGGAAGGGTAAGCTGGGACGAAGTGAGAGAGTGGCATGGACATATATATACTACCAAATGTAAAACAGATAGCTAGTGGGAAGCAGCCACATAGCACAGGGAGATCAGCTCGGTGCTTTGTGTCCACCTAGAGAGGTGGGATAGGGAGGGTGGGAGGGAGACATAAAAGGGAGGGGATATGGGGATATATGTATATATATAGCTGCTTCACTTTGTTATAAAGCAGAAACTAACACACCATTGTAAAGCAGTTATACTCCAATAAAGATGTTAAAAAATAAATAAATAAAGATTTTTTAAAATGCTAAAAAAAGAAAAAGATATATTAGTCACATCTTTCAGATGAAGAAACAGACTGAGAGAGTAAGTGACTTGCCAGAGGTTTTACAGCTAAAAAGCAGTGGCTCCAGCCTTCATACTTTGCCCCCTTAATGCCTCTCATCATCTCTGAGTGCCTATGGGCTGTGTGTCTCTTGGCATTGATCCAATTGGAGACAGAAACCACACTAGAAATTTGAACAGGGACTATCTAATATAAAAAAAAACTATTGACTAGGAACAGGGGATTAAGTACTGAGGCATTTAATTGTAGATGATTGGTCATTGCTCTTTAAGAATTTCTGGTGTATTATCTATCCCAGCCAGACTGTTAACTCAAGGGCAAGAAAAGTGTCTGTGCTTCTCTTATATTCCCCACCAATGCCAAGCACAGGGCTGGGCATAAAATAACTCAAGCATGCAGAGTCAAGTTCAGACTTTCACTCTGCTACTTACAAGCTGGGTGACCTTGAGAAAATCATATAGCCTTCTGTGAAAGGGTTGTGGAAAGAATAAAGTGAGTTAATAAACGCAAATGACTCAGCTAAATAAGCAGTGGCTACTGCTACTGTTACTATTATCATCATCTTTATTAAGATTCCCTAGTTCTTTGTCTTCTGAAATGCTGCCTAGTGTATTAATTGGGACAATATTTGAAAATCAGCAAGACATTCTTTGACCTCATCTGCAGGCAGATTTGTCCTTTGCTCTGCCGTAAGGAACTACCATATGATACTCAGCCCTATTTTGAGCATTGACTTGTTTTTTTTAACAGAATGTCAGTGTCAGGTTAACATCCATCCTTCCCCATCAAAAACCTCTCAAGCACAAGCCTACTGAAAGTTGGCCTTCTTTAACCCGAGTGATATTTCTGTGCCTGGTTAACTTTTCTTCAGCTTTCAACAGCCAATTGGCTGTAATCACAGGATGTTATCAAAAACGACTGGGCAGATTATGGGTAGCAATAGAGATAATTGCCAAGAAGAAACAAGGAAAAAATAAATGAATCTTCCACCTCAGGGAGAAATAAATGGCTTCATTATGGGGTCAGGAGGGATGATCCTAAAATTCCCTGTCCGAAAGAAAATGCATAATGGTAGTTTGGGAGTTGGAGAATTTGGCTGCAGCAACGTCCATGGATGAAAACAGCTTTTAAGGGCCAACCTCAGGGGATTGCTTTTCTATAAAAGGAATGAGATGTTTTCCTTTATGCTGCCCAAAATGCAGAATCAGAGCCGATTGGAAATACAGCTAGCTCTCTGTCATTATCTGCAAAAGACAAGGAAAATGATGTTCTACTATATTAGGGTGACAGGCAAAAATCTCTCCAAGTTTTCTGAAATTCATTTGGGCAAATCTTGGGAAGCAGGAAAAAAAAAGGATTTTAACATAAAACCTTGTTGAAAATGAGTTTTTCTGGAGTTTTCTCCATAATATTGTATTTCATGAGAGCTTTAACATTTGAGCCCCATTTTCCCCCCTTCCAAATGCACCCAGGCCAGCAGTGTGGAATTGTGTTTGCCCTGAATGGCATTTTAAGCTGGTGATGTGAGTGGTCTCACGCCACAGGGCACTGTGCAATTCTGCACAGGACATTCCTGGGGCTACCAGTCAGCAAGCAGACCACAGGCCTCAGTTTTGAGTAGAGGTCCCAAGGCCTAACCCGCACCTCACTTAGGGCTGACCATGAACACTCAATAACCCTGGTGATGAGGACTCAAAGAGAGGCTCAGAGAGAAATATCATGATGCATTCTCCCTTTACAGGGAAATTATCTTCTCATCCACTGACTTGTTTTAGAACTACTATAATTTCTCAGAAATATTCAATGTTACATTTTCCTCCAATAACTTCTTAAATATTTAAATGCCTGCTTTGTGCAAGAGGAGAAAGCAAGGACTCAGAAGTGAGTTGATTGGTCCCAAGCTCCTTTAGTCTTGGAGGAAGGGGAATCTGAGTACCCCATGAATCCTAACAGAGGGGTTAGCTCCCCTCTGCTGTTCTGCTTCCCAAGGAAGCCCAGTCAGGGAGTTATCCAGCCTCGGACTGGCACTCAGGGATTTTCCTGGCAACCTCCTAGGGAATGGTAACTCCATAATGGGAAGGAATCTAAAACCAGG
This sequence comes from Stenella coeruleoalba, assembly GCF_951394435.1. Lineage (NCBI taxonomy): Eukaryota > Metazoa > Chordata > Mammalia > Artiodactyla > Delphinidae > Stenella > Stenella coeruleoalba. The sequence goes on from NC_137154.1 coordinate 26,303,172, forward strand.
GGCCATAAGCAAAGGCTATCTAGACACATGGCACAGGGTGAGATACTGACTTTCAGGCCCCAGAATTATTGCCCAGGCCCCTGGGATTCACTTAGCTGACCCCTGAGCCGTAGTTTATTCATTAATGTGGAATATTAAATATTCACATTTTAATAAGGCATGTGCCTTAGCAGTATCTTGGATTCATCTTCAATAAAGGTCTTCAATAAATACAAGTTCTTTTGTACTTTTGGAAATACTTGGAAGACCAGTATTTCAGACACTGAACATGTGAGTATAAATAATTACTAGAGTTTGATTACATCATTCAGTCTATCCACCAAATATTATTTTTCATAAGGGTTGTATCTGATTGGAATTGCTTAAATCTTGTCATTATTTCTCCAACAAGCAACTTCAGACATCAGGATTAATTCGAATGCAATTGGTGCCTTGATCAAGTATTCTGTCCAACTTTAACTTATTGAATATAAGACCTTTAATATATGTGTGTGTGTGTACCCCTAATAGTAGGATTGAAAAATATTGTAGTCCAAGACACAACATTTAGATTTTAAAATCCACTACAAGGATGAGAAAATCCATTTATTGTACTGAACTCTGTTTATTGTACTGAAAGCAAATGCCTTTTTAGTAACCAAAGACTGTGCACCCTTGGAGAAGGTAAATTGCAGCCCACTTCCTACTCAGGTAATTACATTCTCTGCTGGTTGAAATCTCCTCCCAAGGTTCTGTGCCCCACACAAGGCTCTCCCTGCTCTGGTTTTGAACCTCTGGACTCTGGAGTCCACTGGAGGATCATCCCTACTTTCTCCAAGGAACCCCATCCCCAGTCCTGGGCAGAATGACGTTTTGATGGGGCTTGACTATGCATGTGTCTGACACCCAGAGCTGAGAGCATCTTCCTGGGGTGCTCTACCTAAGAGCGATCACAGCTTATTACCGGTCTATCTGAGATTCAAGCCTGGATGACTTTTAATTTTTTGATGCTTAATGTAGAGAAAATAGAGCTGCTTTTGATTGATCCTGCTGAACTTTGCAATGCAGGCATTTCTTCTATTGTTCAGTGGGTCATTGGAGGCTAGCTGCGCAAGACTCTCTATCCAGAGGAGTCAGTGCAGTGGGAAGACTGGGCCAGGGGCCACATTCCAGTCTTTGGCTACTAGCTCTGTTATTATCTGGTTAACTTTACCCAAGTTACCTAAAGTCTCTGAGTCTCAGTTTCCTCATCTTTCAAAATGTGCTTAAGCACGCGATTGTTATATGTATGTGTGTCACATCACATATGTATACATGTGGAGGTATTATGATTACTTACAAAATACAGAACTATTCCTTTAAAGATATATAAGTACACTGTGCATCACACTCACCAACAGAGCACTAATTTACTGACATTTTGGAGAAGATTATAAACTATAAAGGAGAAGTTTGCACCATATTATCTTATAAAAAGTATATCAATAGAACTGTGGTGAAACTTTTAAAAACAAGTACAAGGTCTTTAGAAAATGCAAAGCAATGCTCCTTTTTCCAGATTTTGGTCTATGTTAAATTGTCAGTACAGGCTGATCTGGTTTTCTATAGATGTATGTGCCTGAAAGAAGCAAAATTATATTTTCATTGACAAAGATTTCCACTCCCTCTACAAATCAACGTAATTTCCTCTTGGATTCAGCAGCTGTCATAAGGTTGCCAGGTAGAATAATGATTCAGGACCCACAGACCACACTGTCTTATTGAACTGCTCCCAAGTTCACTGGCTCCGGGACCAAGAAATCATTGCTTTACAAGTCATCTGGAATGCAAGTTGCAGCCCAGAGTCAAGAGTCAAGGTTCCACAGTACTGTTACGAGGTATTTGTTACGAAAAGATTTCTTTAAAAAAATTTTTTTTTGGTCACAGAATAACCTTTCTCCTGATCCTTTGAATCACTTCCTATCTGCATGTTTTTCATCCTCTGAATATTTAATAATTCCAGTTCAGTGTTCGGATACCACTGTGGTTTTCTTCTCTTGATTTTGAAGCTCTTCCAAAGCTCCTGTTGTTTTTTAAAACATAGAACTCAGGATTATTTCTGGTGGGCTTCCACCTCATTCTATCCCACTTCCCACCGAGATTACACACTCAGTAAAGAGTCGGCCTGTTTTCAGTGTCCCTAGCAGATGGAGACAAAGTTATTCCCCACTTTTCTTCCAAGAAACAGGCAATATTGTGTTGCCAAGTTTTTGCTTTTTTGTATTGAGCAGTTAGAATAATAATAATAATACCAATCTCTACTCTCTGAAGGAGCTTTACCATTTATACAGTTTCTGCCCCTCCATTCTCTCGCCATCCTCGTCTATCTTGGGGGAATTGACTGTGAAATGTGCTTCCTGCTGCCAGAGAGGAAATAGGTGAGGGATAAGGACTTTGTCTTTTAAGCAACATCTAAGATTCCAGAAGTTATAAGATTCGCCGATGAAACTGAAGACTCAAAAATTTCTCTGTGTCTTTCTAATTTTTGCCTGTTTAATCACCCCATTTTGCAGATAGCACCTTTCCTCGTTCTTTTAACTCTCCTGTCTTAATTTTCATAAGAAATATCTGAGCTGAAAATTTGAGACCTACTCTTGTAAATTAAGGACTATGGTTTGACTTCAAAGTTAAGGCTAGAAAAAGGGGAAAAAAACCACAACACCCTCCAAAAAACCCTCATTCTCACTCTGCCCAAACGAATACTCTTTGCCACAGGGACAATGCCTTCGGTTGGTTAGAAAATTAAATATCAAATTTCAAATGCGTTTATGAGCAAGGATTCGCATTCTTTGTGCAAAAAGGAATCCAGGAATACCACAATAATGATTGCTGCAGGGCAGGCAGGAACCCCATGAATGCTAAAATTAGTGCTTGAAGTTATTAAAAGAAACTGAATAGTAGCATAGACTCAAATGATCTTCCCCCCCAAATAAATTACTATGGTGGTTTTAATATGTGTCCACAAATTATTTGATTCTTCTGTCTCCAGGAAGTAGACCTTCCCTCCTCGCCCTTTGAATGTGAGCACAACTTAATGACTTGCCTCTACTGAATGGAAAAGAAAAAACTGTAACTTTACATGCTAACTTTCCAGAGATACCACCTTACCTAAGTGATCAAGGTTAACATTTCTGTAATAAGAAATATCAACATTTTGTGTCCCCCGTGGTATACTTCCCCCAAATCCGTAACTTTAGAAATCATGAAAAAATATCAGGTAAACTCAAACTGAGGGACATTCACAAAATAGCTGACCACTACTTCTCAAAAGTGTCAAAGTCACAAAAGACAAGAAAAAAGAAAAGAGGAAAACATCTTAGATAGGGGGAGACCAAGAAGACTTGATAATTAAATGTAATATGGTATTCCAGATTGGAGTCCGAAACAGAAAAAGGACATTAATGGAAAAACTGGTGAAATCTGAATGAAGCCTGTAGTTTACTTACTAGTATTGTATCAATGTTAATTTCTGTTTCGATAAATGTGCTATGGCTATGTAAGATGTTAACATTCTACATATGTTTATTGTCAACTTTCTGCACTGTTTTAGGCACTGGAGAAACAGTGCTAAATGAATGAGGTTCGCACACTCACAGAACTTACAGCTTGTGGTATATGTGATACAACAGACAGGCTGCTCTGGGTGCATATAACAGGGTCCCATCCTGTTCTGAGAGCTAGGAAATCTTTCCTAAAGCAGAGAATGTTTTAGCTGAAACTAGAAACATAGTGTTACATGGGGTGGGAGCTGTTTGGATAGAAAGGAGACCCTTCCAGGCAAAAGGAGCAGCATGACAAGCAAGAAATGAGCGTTCAAAAAGAAAGCCAAGGGCTTCCCTGGTGGCTCAGTGGTTGAGAGTTCGCCTGCCGATGCAGGGGACACGGGTTCGTGCCCCAGTCCGGGAAGATCCCACATGCCAAGGAGCGGCTGGGCCCGTGAGCCATGGCCGCTGAGCCTGCGCGTCCGGAGCCTGTGCTCCGCAACGGGAGAGGCCACAACAGTGAGAGGCCCGCGTTCCTCAAAAAAAAAAAAGAAAGCCAAGAAGTGGAGTTAAAGGGTAGAGTGAGGGATCTAGCTACAAAGGCAGGGGCTAGATTATTCAAAGTCTTATAGGTCAGGGAAAGGATTTTGGACTTAATCTTAAAGTAATAGGTAATCACTGGAGTGTTTTAAGTAAATTATGTAATTATATTGCAATCTATTTCTCTTAATTTGTACATTTCCTGCCTCCTAAGTCAGTATTGGTCATGTTTGAGAATGATTTAAACTTCCTAATTATTAGTGACTTTTCATAAGAAACATATCATTTTTCACCCTGAAGATATTTGCCAGTTGGTTCCCCAGCATTCAAATGGCTTTCTATTTGGGGTACTTTCCCCATTGTGAGAGGCTTGGTAGAAGTCAGGGCCCTACCTCCCGCTACAGATGCCTATGACTTAGGCTCAGCTATCTGGGTCTCCCCATCCAGATCTTTGACTCTTAAGTAGATGAAGCAAAAACACAAGGGCTATCTAGAATTCTTCCCGGTCATGAAGTACTGACAACCAGGTCTAGGGGCACTGGTGGCGGCAGTACCAACAGAGATGTCCAGAAACCAGACAGGTCCTGTGGCATGACATGGGCTCTGGTTCTGCAGCCAGCCTCCCGTTGGTTCCTCCCCAGTTGTTGATCCTAATTCTCTGTGGGCGATCCAATATCTTCCCAATAGCTTCTTTATTTGCTGGTCTTTTTCTGACATTGAAGATGAAAGACCTTGACTAGTAATAATCAAGAGTTCACATTTATATAGCACTCATTATTTGCCAAGCACTGTGCTAAGTGCTTTGCTCTACCCATTATCCCTTTTAACACTAGTAAAATAGAGAAATAGATTTCTCTGCTGACAGAGGGAAGCCATACGGCAGAATCATTTACTTTAATAAGAAGAATAAAATATAGACAGAAACCTTTTTTCAGGCCACGAGATTAAAAGGGTGCTTTTCCCTAATAGCAAGAAATTGGAAAGCAACCTGAAATGTTTGAAAATGGGGGACTAAGGCGAATTACAGTACAACCACTCAAAGGACTAGTATGCAGCAATAAAACATATTTAAAACAATAATTAGCAAAACTGAGATGTTAAATAAGAAAAGCTTGTGATTGCAATGGTGTGAAATATGAAAGCAAATGGTCAAGGAGTTGGAAGAATTATGTAAATATTCAGAGCTGTTTTGTTAGGGTGGTGATTATAGGTGGTGTTTCCCCCTCTGTTGTTAAACTCTCTCTAACACTGTTATATTGTATCTATAATTTTGAAAGGAAACACACTTCCCCTCACTATGTATTTATCCCAGTGCTCCAGGATGACTCTTCTCCAAGTGTGGGGAAATTCCTATAATCATCCCCTTAGCAACCATTTAAGATAATGAACTTCAGGGCCACTTTTAAGTCTATGTTGGCAGGACAGATATTGACCGCAATGTTGAGCTGAAGTTTTCAGTACCAAATACCAAAATGGACCAAAATCTCAATCCCCATCAGCTTCTACTGCGAGGTTAAAACCCTAATCCAGATGCACATATTTAAGGTAGGGATGGGAGCCACTGCTGCCCTGACCCCATCATTCTTTCTGGACTACAGTTTTCTGCTTCATGCAGAGGGACCTGGGACATCCACTGCAGCTCATGAAAGTTTGCAGAAAAGAGACATCAGTCCTTTGAGTCACACTTTTATCTTCTATACAAGCTCATTCCCATCGGTCTCCGATACCCTCTAATTGTGATTTTCTTGTCTACTTTCCTGACCCTCGCTCCTATCTTTCTGCTTCCCAGCCTCCAAAATCCACCTTCCCTGTGAAATCTTCCCCAGTTCCCCAAGGAATTTTCCCTAAGATACCAAAAACTAAACTTAATATTAGTTGAGCTGCGAATGAAATGAAAATGACGGTTGCCATTTTTGTAGATAAAAAATGGTCTAACATCTACCATTTCATCTGGCTCAGCCTAATCGATAGCAGGCAGCACCACCTACAGTGTGCAACACTGGTAGCCCCCATAAGTCACACTTCTAAGTCCCCAAGGTCACTTACTATCGCCCATCAGGATCTGCAGGGCTCCACAGGTCTACCCTGACATTGCTTTGGACAGGCCCTACTCATACCTTTTTTATATGTTCCAGAAATTTGTAGTTTGCGCCTAACTGAGACATTTCCAGAAAGGAACTTTGAGGTCCCTTCTGACCTAGACACTAATTTATATGTAGCAAGATGATCTTATTAAATAAGAATTACTAAATAGTTCTGCTTAATCACACACTGATTATCTTTCAAACTTAAAAAATGCATGAGTCCTGTGACCCAGCAATTCCATTTCTTGGTAATTTGTCCAACAAATACACCCACACTTGTGCAAAATGATGTATATTTAAGAACTTTCATTGCTACTTTGGTTTGTAATAGTAAAAGACTATTTTTAACTGATTAAAAATATTTGGTACATGAATATGGTGGATTGAATAATGCATCTCCAAGATATGGCATTAAGGGAAGAAGCAAGATAGTGCTCTGCTATGTTTCCATTTCGGTGAGGAAGTGGTTCAGAGAGAACACGTGTGTGTGCATGACTAATTGTATGAGTACATAGAAAATCTCTAGATAGATACACAAGACAATGACGGTTGCCTCTTGGGAGGGGGACTGGGTGGTACAGGAAAGGAAAGGAAACTTATCTTTCAGTATATGCTATTTGGTACATTGTAAATTTTCTACTATGTGTATGGATTACTTATTAAAAAATAAAAGTAACATTTTTAAACTGGTTTTTTCTTAAATAAATGAGATTAAGAATTAAGAGCACAGGGCTTCCCTGGTGGCGCAGTGGTTGAGAGTCCGCCTGTCGATGCAGGGGACACGGGTTCGTGGCCCGGTCCGGGATGATCCCACATATCGCGGAGCGGCTGGGCCCGTGAGCCATGGCCGCTGAGCCTGCGCGTCCCGAGCCTGTGCTCCGCAATGGGAGAGGTCACATAGGGAGAGGCCCGCGTACCGCAAAAAAAAAAAAAAAAAAAAAAAAAAGAATTAAGAGCACAATCTTGCTTTGATATTGACTGAAGGAGGAGTCCCTTTCACCAATTCCCATATAGTTGGAGAGATCCATGCCTTATATTCTCCTGGTTTGTTCCAACCCTCCTGAGAAGAGGTTGAAATATTTACGCAAAGGATAATACCCCTTCTGACATGAAACTCCCAGACCACTCTACAATTTCCTCAGTTTGCCCTTTCAAGCCTGGGGCACTGGGAAGAAGGGGAAATTTTCAGGGGGAAGCAAGGCATATCAAACATATTAAGCATAGATATAGATATAAAGATATATAGAGTTACCATATGATCCAGCAATCCCACTCCTGGGTATATATCCAGAAAAGACAAAAACTCTAATTAGAAAAGATACATGCACCTCAATGTTCATAGCAGCACTACAATGGCCAAGACATGGAAGCAATATAAGTATCCATCAACAGATGAATAGGTAAAAAAGATCACACACACACACACACACACACACACACACACACACACACACACACACACAATGGAATATTACGCAGTCATAAAAAAGAATGAAATAATGCCACTTGCAGCAACATGGGTGGACCTAGAGATTATCATACTAAGTGAAGTAAGTCAGGCAGAGAAAGACAAATATATGATATCCCTTATATGTGGAGTCTAAAAAAATGATACTAATGAACTTATTTACAAAACAGAAACAGGCTCACAGACATAGAAAATGAAATTATGGTTACCAAAGGGGAAAGGCAGGGGGAGGGGAAGATTAGCAGTTTGGGATTAGCAAATACAAACTACTATATATAAAATAGGTAAACAAGAAGGTTCTACTGTATGGCACAGGGAACTATATTCAATATCTTGTAATAAACTACAATGAAAAAGAATCTGAAAAAGAATATATATATCTGAAGCCCTTTGCTATACACCAGAAAATAATACAATGTTATAAATCAACTGTACTTCAATTAAAAAATTTTTTAAGATATATAGATCTAAATTTTCATATAAACCACTAAGAACACTGTCCCATAGTAAATGTCCCCCCAAATTTATACAATTTTTATTTGTTTCTAGAAAATTGAATTGTTAAGATCCTTGAAAGTAGAGCATTCTTTTGAGTAGGCAACATATCTTCTCCATAATTTTGAAAGTAATTTGAGCCCAAATGAATAAAGATTTCCTATTCAGACCCCACTATCCATTAAACACTGTAAAGCAAGCACATCAAAATCTGAGATAATGTTTTCCAAGGTTGTTTTATTTTTGGTTTGGTTCCTTGTCTTTAATCTCTTATTGTCAAGTAAAGCTAAATCTAGGTCAATTCCTTATACAAAGGACCACACGTCTGATCTTTAGGCAGATTTTAGATATGAAGCCTTCTGAAGGAAAAGGAAAAGAAGAAACCAAATGATAGTAAAAGAGAACCCATCCAATTATGTTTTAGTTTTGGCAGCCCTGGTGCTATAACCACCCAAACTCTTCCTCAAAACAACCCCAGTCTTAAGAGGTCTGAACAATTCATGAAACTTTGGAAAAAGGAATGAAAAATAAGTTTATTATACTTAGATTTTTCCAGCTGGGTTTTCTTTCCTTACTTTTGGAAAATGCATAAGCAAATAGTGTTAGAATATCTTCAAAGCCTCTGGCAGAGTAAGTGCCAAGTGAATCCTTCTGCATCCTCCGTCAAGGATGCCGCCTACCCCCACGTTTTCTTCAGTCAAAGCTCTTGGTATCATTATGATATGTGTATCATTTCCCCTTTAAAAGTACATTTTCACTTTTAAAGCGAAATGCAAATATATAATTAATTAAATGTAATTAAAATAAAAACAAAATTATAAAACAAATGGGAAAATATATGCAACACGTATGTGACATGGTTTCTATTCTTTTTTTTTTTTTTTTTGCGGTACGCGGGCCTCTCACTGTTGTGGCCTCTCTCGTTGCGGAGTACAGGCTCCGGATGCACAGGCTCAGCGGCCATGACTCACGGGCCCAGCCGCTCCGCAGCACTTGGGATCTTCCCAGACCGGGGCACGAACCCGTGTCCCCTGCATCGGCAGGCGGACTCTCAACCACTGTGCCACCAGGGAAGCCCCATGGTTACTATTCTTGATAAATACTCCAATTTTTAATGAGCACAGAATACAAACTGGTCATTAAATATATGAAAAAGTGTCAAACTTCATTAATAAGGAAACGGAAATTCAACCCAACAACAAAATAACATAAATAACCTGATTTAAAGTTGGGCAGAGGATCTGCACAGACATTTTGCCAAAGATGACATTCAGATGGCCAACAGACATATGAAAAGATATTCAACATCACTAATCATCAGGGAAATGCAAATCAAAACCACGAAGAGATATCACCTCACACTTGTTAGAATGGCTATTAACAAAAAGACAAGAAATAACAAGTACTGAAGAGGGTGTGGAGAAAAGGGAGCACTTATACACTGTTGGTGGGAATGTGAATTGATGCAGTCACTGTGGAAAACAGTATGGAGATTCCTCAAAAAATAAAAAACAGAACTACCAAATGATCCAGCTATTCCACTTCTAGGTATTTATCCAAAGAATATGAAAACACTAAATGGAAAAGATATATGCCCCACTATGTTCATTGCAGCATTGTTTACCATAGCTCAGATATGGGAACAACCTAAGTGTCCGTTGATGTGTGAATGGATAAAGAAGATGTGGTATATATATACAATGGAATACTACACAGACAAAAAAAAAGAAAATCTTGCCATTTGTGACAACACAAATGGAACTTGAGAGTATTATGCTAAGTGAAATAAGTCAGATGGAGAAAGACAAATACCATATGATTTTATTTATATGCAGAATCTAAAAAACAAAGCAAACAAAACAAAAACGAACTCATAGGTACAGAGAACAGATTGGTGGTTGCCAGAGGAGAAGGGGGTTGATGGGTGGGCGAAATGGGTGAAGGGGGTCAATTGTATGGTGAAGGATGATAACTAGACTTTTGGTGGTGATCACTTTGAAGTGTATTCAAATATCAAATTATAATGTTGTACACCTGAAACATAGAATGTTTTTGCCAATTTTACCTCAATGCTTTAAAAGTAATGCAAATTAAAATCTGTTTCATTTCACCTATCACGTTAGCAAAGGTAAACATTAATGTTACTATTCAATGTCTGCTACCTTGTGGGGAAATAAACACTCATAATTTGCTATGGAATCATTAGAGAACTGACTAAATTGTGATGCATCACAGAATAAAATGTTTATCAATGTCCAAAATCATAAACACAAGAAAATGGCAATGAATACTTTTAAGTGGAGAAAAGCAGTTTACAAGAATAGGGTCCATATAAAATCAGATTGTTTCCAGAAATGTGTTTCACTAAAATGTTAAGGTGATTCTCGTTGTGTTGTAGGGTTTCGTATGTTATTTTTTAAACTTTGTTCATTGTATTTTTCTGCATTATTTGATTATTTACTATAAATGTGTCAATTTCACAAAACCTAAAGGTTTTTTAAAAAACTATAAGGGAATAAGTGACTCTCCTCTGAAAATCATCCGCTGCATGTATGGAAAGGTTCATTTTCTTGGGGCCTTTTATTACCCATTAAAATGAACTGCACATTATTTTTACTGCTTGAAGTCCTCTGAATAAATTTGTGGGCATTCTCTTCCAAAGACTCAGTCTGGAAAGATTAATCTGTGGTTTTGTTTTAAGAAATGAAGTCTATTAAGTGGTCTTAAAAACAAAAGTAGGCACCAAAGTTCATGCAAATTATTGGTGCTTTAAAAGTCCTGAGCTTCAGCAAGCACTGCTTTCTCTTCCTTTGCACTTTATTTTAAATCAGGGGAGAAGCCAATGGGGAGGGAACCCTGGAACGGAGGCATCCACCTGTCCTACACACTTGGAATGAAGGCCAATAGACCTTCTAAAGTTGGGAGTCTGAGTGAGCCTTTGAGATGACAGCGGGGCTTTGATTTGGTGATTACAATTAAAGATCAAGGTGAGCACCCGGTGCCTGCAGACTTTGCCCAATGGAAATGAATAAACACTTGGCTCTAATACTATATCCAGCTAGAATACAAATAGAGCATATTATCAGCCATCAGAGCATGTCGTCCCTGAATAGCAGTGGACTGAGGCGCAGACTTTAAATCAAACTGAAGGAGAGTGCCCCAGTGCCCCTCATCAACCATTCCTCAGCTGGGCTCCCCATGGAGCCAAGGGAGAGGGGGGACCCCCCTTAGGCAGCCAGATAAGCAGAACAAGCTCTGAGATTCAACAGGGTGTCAGGTGTATTCATTGTGCACAGATTCTCATTTGCCTCTTCCGCTGTCTGACAGATTGTTTTTTTGCAGACCTCCAGAAGGAAGCAAATTACTGGGTAGGGTGTGGGGAAAGACACACACATGCACGCACGCACGCACACACACACACACACTGCTGGTGGGAGTGTAGATTGGTCCATGATTTGAGGAGAAGAACAATTTGGCTGTGTCTATTAAATTTTAAAATGCACGTACAGTGTGGCAACTTTGTTCCTAGGAGTCTAGCTTCCAAATTTCTAGCACAATGATATATATACAGGGAAGCATATTGCAGCATTGCTTACAATGGAAAAAGTTCCAAACAACCTAAATGTCCATCATTGTGGAACCATTTAAATAACACTGTGGAATAGCGTGTGGCCATTAAAAATGAAATACTGTGGCAATGACTTGGAAAGATATCCCTGTTAAATGATCCCCTTGGGGGCGAAAAACACTTTATTTCCACAAATGAGCATAGATTTATGTATATGTAAATGTCTGGCTAGCATTGAAAAGAACTTGAAATAGTTAATAAGGATTATTTAACTGTTAATAAGAATTTTTTTTTTTGGCTGTGCCACAAGGCTTGTGAGATCTTAGTTCCCTGACCAGGGATTCAACCCTGGACCTCAGCAGTGAGGGAATGGAGTCCTAACCACTGGACTGCCAGGGAATTCCCAAGAATTCTTTTTAAAAGGTTGTGGTTAGGATTGAAATAGAAGAAGAAGAAATTCACTTCCTACTTTATAAATTTCTGTATTGTTTAAATTTGAAATTTTTCCTTATGATGTTTACTCTCATTTCTTTAATGATACATTTTTTAAAGGGGCCAAACCTGTCTGTTCACTTAGTAGTTCATGTTGACATTCTGTTCAAGGTGACACTAACTCTTAGCTCCTCCCAGCCCTGTGGATATGAGTGCCGGGAGAAGTCAAGCTAGCGCCTCAGGCTCTGATGGTCGTATGACGAGCTTGAGGCAGGGGCTTGGTCACAGCGGGGCAAAGTAAGCAGCCCCTTGTTACTGACCCTAGAGATCAGAGCAGGATTGCTGCTGAGCTGTGAACCCTGGATCCCAGTCACATTCTACTTCTTTTGTCTTTGAGCCAATCAGTCCCCAAGGCTGGTGTGGGGCTGAGCCCACAGTGGAGGGCCTAGTGGCCTGGGAGACAAGTATGGAAGTACTTGGACCGGAAGGCAGAGGGCATTGCCTCGGGAAACTGGATATCCATCCAAGTTCCAGCCCTCTCTAGCCACTGCGCTATGAGCAAATTTCTGAATTTATCTGATTGATTCCTACAGTGTCTTCAGTTTAGGGGAAGCAGCCCGTGATAGGGGAAGGTGGGCTGAATGTGCTATTAGAAGGCCCCGGAGACAGTCCTCTTATCTACTTTCTGAGTGGCCTTGAGAAAAATCACTGCAACTCTCTCGGTGCTTTCACTCTTGTTTTCCTCAGGGGTAAAAATAACGCCAAAATGACATTGTATCTATTCAAACAATATATTTTCTAAAGATGCTCTCAAAGTCTCTTGTAAGTCTACCATTCAGTAATTATAGTCTATATAAACAAAGGCTGATAAGCCCATAAGCCAAAACCTCTCTCCACCTCAGGAATTATGGGTGACCTTTGATAACTCAGTGACTGGCTGGAACAGGGCATTTGGAAAAGGTCTTTGAAGTCAGAGGATGATGACTTCAAAGTGGGAACTGCGCCCTGGGTGGGCAGCACTGTACACTCCCATGGACTGTTTCTGAAGGCTGCCCTCCTCCTCCTCTATGTTCTTGAGAAGCAAGGGTATACTCTCTGCGTCTTTCGTGTGGCCCCTGGAGCTTCCTACTGTAGCCTTATATAGATGAGGTTGTCTAGTAAGTTCGGAACGTACTGGACCAAACTTGCATTGATAGACACTCCTGAGAGACTTTTTCCTCCCTCTTTTGGGCCTGTCAACATGAGGAGAACATAAATGTCCGGGAACACAGAGGCAAAGGAGGAGGGAGTAAAGTCTCTCCCTGGGCATCCTCGTGGGGACACTATACCCTGTGTCTGCCAAGTGCTAACAGCTGACGGAGCCGCTTGTCATTTCTTCTTTTTTTCTTTTTTTGCTATTTTACACCCTATGTTCTCTAAGTAAGGAAGGAGAACAAAAGGAGAGGGCAAGAGAGGAAAGGAAGGAAGGAAGGAAGGGAGTTAGGGACGGAGGGAGGGAGGTAAGAAATGGGAAGGTGAATGGGAAGCCTGAAAATGAAAGAGAAGCCAGGGAGGATGGGAAATATTTGGAATGGCCAGAGAGGATGGTCCTGTAGAAACAGGAGAGGAGGATCCTGGAGGGAGGTAGTAAATTAGAAGTCATAAAGTCTCAGCATTTCCAGAGGGACTAGGATGCAGGAGGTTCAGGATCCCATGCGACTTGAGTCCATGTCCTAAGCAGCCCCATCTCCTTCCACTGCGCCCTCAGGTCTGTCCTCGACACAATCACCTGCATCCTCTTTTCTGAAGGACCCCTTCACTTTCTTCTTCTGACTCTTGGCTCGTCCTCTGTAGCTCCCTCAGGTGGTAGCTGCTTCTCTCCATGCCCCTCACACTTCAGGACCTGTTCTCTCTGGTACTTTCACACTAGTCTCTCTCCTCCATGAAATGTCCCGGCTTTGACCCTCCTGCCATCAGACTATAGCACCTACTCTCCTGAACTGGCAGCTGAAGTCTATAGACACCCAGCTCTCTCCCTCTCCGTCCTTGAAGACTTTAGCTCCTATCTCACCATCATTTTTTCTAGCACTGGTCCTACCCTAATTCTTGAGAATTTCAATACCTATGATCTTTTTGGTGCCCTGGCCTTTCAGTTCCTTGACCTCTTCTGTTCCAACCACTCACTCTCATAGTCTTGATGTTGACATTGATTTCACCCCTCCATCATTTCTATTTCATCCCACCCTCCAACACCACCTCCTATCTTTCCATCCCACTCCATCACTTTGACAATTCATTGACTCACTAAGATCGAAAATTCCTTAATCCTACCACCCCTTCACTGGCCTTCACTCCTTTGTGTCTTCATTTCCTTTGCTACCCAGCTTAGTCTCCATGGAATCACCTCCTTGCACACATAAGTAATGCCCTTGCCCCTCTCCCTCCTTTCTTCATACTATCCTTACAAAAGCCCAACCATGGCCAAATCCAACTCTCCCTGCGCTGCACCTGAGCTGACCGTGCCTAGAGAAAAATATACGCCAGTGAGGCTGCCTGGGCCCCCAGAGATGCCCAGAAACCGTACACAAGCCTCCAGCCACTTCATGCACCCATTCTCTAGAGTCTAGATGACTTCCACAATTTCCCCCTCGTACCTCAAACCCACAATGCCTCCTCCTCCATCTTTGCTCTAAGATGATGACCTGACTTACTGATTTTCACAGAGAAAATCAGACGAGAAGCTCCACCCACTGCATCTGAGTCTATCAGCTCTGCTTTCCTCGACTTTTATGGACTGACCATCCATGCTCTCAACCAGACCAACACCTCCATTTATGCACCATACCCTGTTTCTTCCTGCTTTCTCATGGACACTAAGAGAAGTCTCCTCTCTCTCCCCTGCATCATTGATTTTTCCCTCTCTAGTGCAAGATAGGATCATCAGAATGCAAACGTGTCGATTGTTTTCTCCCATGTCTAAAGATAGATCTTTTGGGGGGCCTTGAACCCAGGCCTTGGAAGGAAAAGCCCAGAATCTTAACCACGAGGCCACCAGAGAACTCCCTAAACATACATCTTGACCTCTACCTATTGCCTCATTTTCCTGCTGCCTTTTGCAATAAAAATCACTAAAATAGTTGTATGTACTGTACTGCTTCAAACTTCTCTCCTCTCGCTATATTTTGATCTCACCCCAACAAGATTTTTTTCCCACGATCCACGTTACCCAACCATTCATGACAAGGCCCTGAGAGACCTCCACACTGATAAATCTCACCGTCAATTCTCTGTCCTTACCTAACCTGACCCATTCATAGCATTTGACACTGTAATTGAATACCAGCTGATCATTCTCTCTTAACATGTTTCTCTACTTGGCCTCCCGTGTGTCACTCTTTTCGGCTCTCCTCCTGCTTTCCAGGTTGCTCTGCTCAATTTCCTTTGCTGATTTCTCCTCAACTCCCAGAACTCTAAACACTGATATGGCCCAGAGCTTGACCCTTAGACCTCTTCTCTGTCTGCATCGACTCCCTCTCTAATTTCATTTAATCTCATAGTTTAAAAAATTATCTCTTTGTTAAATATTACCAAATTCACCAGCCTGGACATATGCCCTGAATGCCAGGCTCATAAATCCAACTCTTATGTGACATTTCCACTTGGATGTCTAATAAGCATCTCAAACTCAATATACCTAATACAAAATTCGTTATTTTTCTCCATAATCCCCACCTCACTGCCTCTGTCCCAGTCTTCCTCTTCTCTATGAGTTGCAAATCCATTCTTTCAATTTCTCAGGTTGAAACCTTGACTCCTCTTTCTCTCACAACCCAATCCAATCCATCAGGAAAAAAATTTAAATATATCCAGAATCCAATCACTTCCCACAGCCTTCACTGCTACCATCATTAGCTCTTACCTGGATTACTGTCAGAGTTACCTGACTACATTGTGTGTTGTTGTAAATATTGCTTGGTTGTTTGCCATAATCCACTATCCTTTCCTTCTTTGCATGTGGGTTGTTACATTTCCCAGTTCTGTCTGTAGTTTATTGTGACATATGACTAAGTTCTGGACAAAGGAATGCAAGAAGAGGGGATGTGTACCACTTCCAAGGTAGACTTACAGACCATGGCCTTCTTCCTGCAACCTTTTTTCAGTTCCCATGAGCCAGAACCTGAAGAAACCTGTGAGCCTAGTAAACAAAGGCTATGGCCCAGGGGATAGAGGACCCTAGAAGTCTGAATGATCCTATAGAGGAAAGCTGCCCGCTGTCCAGAAACACACACCTCGAACTGTTAGACGAGAGAGGAATAAACTTTCATGCTCTTTAATGCACTGAATTACAGAAGCTTAAACTTATCCTAATTAATACAGACACCTCAAGTATAGAATCTAAAACGTACAAGTTTTTCAGGGGTTTGAAAAGATGTTTGAATTTAGCCACCACCTCCAAAAAATTAGTAGCTCCAAAATATGAAAACACAAACTGTAAAGTCAGCATTAATTTATGTTTACATGACAAACAGTTAACACGCTGCAACTCAAATAATACGTTATATACGATCGTGAAAACAAATACGTTATATACGATCGTGAAAACATTCCTAATAAAATTCAAGATTCTTTCAGAAAAGTTTATATCAAATAATAATATTAAAATGTGGTTATATTTTACTGTTTGATATGATGTGGGGTAGGCTCTCAAAGGAAAAGTGTTTATAGGTCCTGGAATAGCCTGAAGTGATGCTACCTGACTGTTATTTACTAGCTGAGTTACCTTGATCAAGTCACTTAAACCCTGAGATGCAGTTTTTATCTTCAGTAAAATGGGAAGAGAATAGGAAAATAATATTTATTTCACAGGGTTGCAAGGAGAATCAAAAAGTATACTCGTTTTGAAAATACTTTGCACAGATTATGGAAATGTATGGAATGAATACTATTACATTAGAGGTTTCCATAAAATCTCAGTGTTTGAAAGTAGTCTAGAAATCAAGTAAGACCATTGTGCCCAACCCAACAGAATTATCTGGAAAGGTTTTAAAAACAGGTGGTAATGGGAATTCCTTGGTGGTCCAGTGATTAGGACTTTGCGCTTCCACTGCCAGGGGCTTGGGTTCGATCCCTGGTCAGGAAACTAAGATCCCACAAGCCTCACTGGTGTGGCAAAACACAAAAAAACCCAACAACAACAACAAAACAGATGGTAAGCCCCTTCTTTCCATCTCATTAAGTAGGCCCTGGGATTCTGTTTTTAAGCTCCTCTATATACAAGAAACTGGTAATATTGGTTGCTTCCAACAGTTAAAAATTAGGTGATTGGGTGACAGGGTAAGAGGGAGGGTTTTTTGTTTTTGGTTGTGTTGGGTCTTTGTTGCTGCGCCTGGGCTTTCTCTAGTTGTGGCGAGTGGGAGCTACTCTTTGTTGTGGTGTGTGGGCTTCTCATTGCGGTGGCTTCTCTTGTTGTGGAGCATGGGCTCTAGGCGCGTGGGGTTCAGTAGTTGCAGCGTGTGGGCTCGGGCGTTGTGACTCACGGGCTTAGTTGCTCCGCGGCATGTGGGATCTTCCCGGACCAGGGATCGAACCGCTGTTCCCTGCCTTGGCAGGCAGATTCTTAACCACTGTGCCACCAGGGAAGTCCCAAGAAGGAGAACTTGCACAAAATATTTTTTGAACCTTTAGAATTCTAAACCACATGAATGCATAATCATATTCAAAAAGTAATCATATTAAAACTATTTAACGTATTAACCAGTAGATAAATAAATGTTCCTTGAAGGATCCCAACATAGCTGGCCCTGAACAGGAGTTTGGGGAATAGGTCAGTTTTCCCAACAATTGTCCATGCAAATTTAACCTTCACTACAACCCAGATTTTACTTGAACATTCCCAGTGTCTCCACACACCTCACCTTACAAAGCAGACCATTCGGTTGTCGGACAGCTATAATTGTTAGCATATTGTTCTGGTCAAGTCTGTGTCAATGTGAGGGATGCTGTAAACATCATCATGGAGCTGGGGGCATGATTTGACCCACAGCATAACTGAATTCATTGACAACAGTGAGGTACTTGATAACAGAGTTATTGGATATGATTCTTGGTGATTCTTTGCCTGTCACCAAGACAGAAAACTGACGTCGATTTTATCTTCAGATTTTTGCTTGACTTACTGATGCGATTGTGGTTTTGTTTATCAGGGAGCTTTCAAAATGGGATATGAGTCCTTGTTTAATCAGCATTGTGTCTATCTTGTCCGATTCTTGTTATCTAATGCAAATGGGCTTCTTTATTACCTAACAGAGTAGCTTCAAGCAGAGAGAGGCAAGCAAACTGAAGCTACCAAATTGAAGCAACTGAGAACGGTCTTGTCCCAGCAACACTGTAAGATTTCTTGGTAAACGAATGTGTCAATGCCTCAATCCAAATCACTGCAATATTCAAAAGAGAAGAAATCACTCTGAAAGAAATGAGTGGGAAGTGTTTAATTTTGTATACTTGGGTCCATGATTTTGGAATAGAAACCAATCCGTTCAACCCAGAAGACTATACCAATTGCCTCTACTTTATCCCTGCCTCCACAATCAAATTCCTATTATTTGTTTTCATTTCAGTGGCCTGAAACTGTAGGGCAACAGAAAGGTTGTTATCAATACTGCATCAGCCCCAGATGGATTAGAGGGGGAATGATGGTGGTGGCTCTCTTTAATCCCTCCATCGATTCCAGGATTCTGAGCTTCTCCGGGGAATGTGGCAAAGCCACAGGAAGTCCCCAAAGGCAAGATGTTGCAGGCTGCTCTCTGGTTCAGCTGCCAAATACAAAAAAGTAATGCAGGCAAGATGAGAGGAAACTCTTCTTTGCCTGCAACTCGGAGGCAGGTGAGAGCATGTTGTTGTTGTTGTTTTTTTTTTTTTTTTGATTCCTCCTGAAGTCCACCATAGCTTGTCAGTCTCTGAGGAACACATATTTCCATGGATGTCTTCTGTTTCCAAAATGAACCCCAAAGCCACCTGCTTCAAGTAGCATCATTTGGAGTCAGAGACGTTTACTGATGTTGCCTCCAGCCCAATTCTGTTTCCAAGTCCCAAAATAGATTTGAGGGAGGCTTTGAACAAAATCTTTATACTCCCTGTGCTTGAGTTCCACTAAATTGAACGGCATTTGCTGTTTACTTTCATCATGGAATTGAGGGGAAATAGCTGCAATGGGATTTGTAAAAAAAAAAAAAGACTTTGGAGCACATTGTAAAGAAAGAACAAGGAGACATAAAGTAACCATTCTTTATTCTTTTAAGCAGTAATTTCTCTTTATTGAAATTCATAGTGCACACATAAGCTATGAGAACACAGCAAGGCAAACAGAGCACAGGTGGGTATTCTTACGGCAATATAGAATGAAATAACAGAATACTATTCACTGAAAAACTCAGATTCCTTATACACACAAAAAAATTAGGACCACAAGCAGTATTATAGGCAGTTTTAACATTATCTTTTTTCTGCTTTCAAGTATTTTTGTCAGCATTGTGTAAGCCTTACTAAATTCTCAGTATTATTCTTTATTTCATTAACATAAATTTGCTATAAAAAACAAAAAAATTCAGTTTTATTTGCTACAAATACAGAATATTTGATTTTAAAAAGGACTTAAGGTTGCCCAAAATGTTTTGTGTAAAATATTCATTGAACTATAAGAAAATAAGATAGATAAATAAACACATTATTGGTTGTCCTCCTAGAGCATCCAGGCCCTAAAATGGCCACAACTGACATTAACAGTTTGGGTATTTAAAAATCAAGAATAAGATAACTTTAACAACAACAAAAACAAAGTCGAAATCTATGTTTTTATACCATATTTGTGTTTGGAAATATTTTTAGACTTTAAAATCATAGGTAGATTGATAATGGGGAATGTTTGGTATATATTTTTTGAAAAACACGTGAAAACACATCATGTGAAAAACAGATGATACATTATGCCTCCTGACAATTTTTGCCTCACTTTGAATGAAAAGACATTCATTACATTATTTGTATTATATTCAGAGCTAGGGAAATTCCTTAGCACTATTTTCCTCCTCATTTTAGTTTCTCTGAACCTTGCATTCTGTTTCAACATATCTGCTTTGTATCAAATACTAAAATAGGAAAAGAAAGGCATCCCCACTTCAAATACACAGAGGAGCTAAACAGGGTTTTAATGTTTTCAAAAATTACTTACATTTTTGCACACTTCAGGTACATGCGCCACAGCAGGAGAGGTAGAGGGAAGAGGGAAGCAAGGTAAAATTTGATCTCGTCACAACTCCATCAAAGTCCTATCAGACTCGAATTTTCTTCCCTGAAAATAACTGGAAAGTAGCAGTGATAAGAAACATCCTTAAAATTTGGACAAACACTAGGGAATACTTCATTTCATTATACAAATAGGGAGTCGAGAGGTCGCCGCTATTTCTATGGGCTTCCTGGGCAAGGGAGACTCTGACACCCAAGTTTTGAAACTATGAACTACAGTATTCCACAGATGATTGTGCCTAGTGTTCAAAAGGCCCCTGCAGAGATTTAGTCAAAATATTTACATTCCTCTCAGAAACTGTAACGCCAAGGAAAAGAGAAACAAAGCGAGAGGACGAATCAAAAGAAAAACTTTCCTTCCCCCAAGCGAGAAAAAGTGTCAGGCCGCTGGGTCTTCTCCAGCGACAGTCCTGTTCTCTTCGTTTAAATCAGGCGTGGATAACGCACCTTTTCAGTGAACGTTCTTCTCTGGCAAGGTGTATTAGTAGAATTTTGCGTCAAAATTAGGGTTGTATCAATTTCTGAAAGCACGTGGGTGATAGAAAGCCGTAAGTGGGCGTGTTTAATTGTCCGTGCGCGTTCCCCTGGGCACTGCACCTGCGCTGTAAATAGATGGGTGAGTGATGGGCACGTATATTTTTTCCATAAAGCGCAGCCACTGGCTCAAAGTGAGTCAGACTCCGGCTTGGAAGCGTGTTCGAGGCTGGGTGGCGGCAGGGATGGGGTGCGAGTGGAGGAAGGAGCAGGCGGGGGCGATGATTAGCAAAGGAAATGACCCAACTCCCTCCCTTCTGTTTTCGCAATCTGCATCACGCTCCAAGCCCGCGGCGGGCGAGCGGGCGGGCGGCCGCGCACGCCAGGTGAGGCCGCGCACCCGCCTGGCGGTCGCCTTCCCGGTCCACTGTCCTCCTGCCCCGACGCCGCCTGCAGGAAGCCCCCAAGAGAGGCCGAGATGGGGACCTGGCCTGGCACCTCCGGGCCAAGCCCGGGTGCCGCGGAACTTCTCCCATCCCGGCGCCCCTCGACGTGGGCGCGGAGCTGGGAGTCCAGAAGCGGAGTCTGAAGCCGCCGTGGAGCCCGGCCTAGGCTCACCCGCCGCAGGGCTGCGGCTGGCCGGCGAGGATGGGGCGCGGAGACACCCCGGCATGCCCGGCCCCGGCCGCGCCACTCCTGCCCCCCACACCCCCGTTTCTAGACAGAAAAGCACCTTCTGACCAAACATTAGTAGTAATTCTCCATTATTCCTGTTAGAACAAGTTAATGTAAGGGTTGGGCCAGGAGGCCCCGGGCGGGGTCACGTGCGCCCCCGTCACTCCGGCTCCCCTCGCCTCTCCAGTTCGAGTTATGCCATCAAGCTAATATATTGTGACTGCTCTTCTCTCCTGTGACAAAAGCTTGCAGCTGCCTCCAAATCAATAGACGTCAAAGAAATATGAAAACAATCATGACACAAAACTTAAATCCTGGCTGGAGCCTACATAATCAGAACTGTGCTTCTGTTCTCCAAGCCGCCGATTAATTTATCCCAAAGTTTAGTCAAATTTTTATTCCGGTACCTTTCTCCCAGCAGATCCCGCTACATCTGTCGGGTTTGTAATGTAATTTGTAATTACTGCCCTTCATGTGGTCCGGTGCCTTGAACCATCTTTAATTAAAAGCATAATTAAGGGAAGATCTAAAGAAAGACAATTACCAGATGGTCTTTTTTTTTAGAGGCGGTAGTTTCGCGGAGAGGGGAGTAGAGTCTGTCCCCAGGACCCTGCGCCTGGGGAGGGGGTGGCGGGCCCGAGCGACGCTTGCGCACTGCGTAGGCCTCGGCCCGGAGCCCACCCCCTCTCCCCGGCTCTAGCCCAGAGGCTCGGCGAAGGCCGCGCCCCAAGGTGAGAGCCAGCGTCCCTGTGGTGCAAAGAGACCCTGCCTTCTTCGCTCTTTCCCTGGGGTCGTGAAGTGTGGGTGGCTGCGGGGGAAGCTGTGGCAAGTTCAAGGCCGAAGCAACTTCCAAATCCGCGAGGGAGCCCCTGGAGCCGACCCCGCCCGGCTCCACGCGCTAGCCTGGGAACTTAGAAGCTGAAAGAAGGAAAGGACACGAGGGCTGGAAAGAAGGGGAAAGGAAGAGGAAAAGGCGGCAGCCCCCGAGAGGGAAACCTGGAGAGAGGGGCCCAGTTTAGGCCCTCCCTAGATCCGGTGGGTTTAGGGTGAGAATTGGGGGCCCTGTCCCGTGCGGGTCCTAGAACTCCTGGGGACAACAAACCCTGCCATCGTCCGCAGCCCCTTCGGGCAAAGGTGGGCCCTTGACGGCGATTGTCTCAGCTGTCGGCTTCTCAGTGTCCACCGGTCCCTGGGATTTTCAGAACAAGATTCGGGGGGAGGAGAGAACAAACCCATTCTCCACCCCTATCCCACCCTCACGTCCCCGAAATGAATGATGCAGGCAGCAGCCAAGATTTCTGAATTTAGAGCCGCGTTGCCCCGGCGGCTGGCGCTAGGATCCTGAGGTCGGATAATGGAAATTAAATTGTTGTTGTACAGCGGGGATGTCGTTATGTGACTGTTTATATTCAAAGTCAGGCAGCAATGAATTGTAATCATTTCAATTATCTTCAATACACTTTCTTTAGGACACAAGTTGTCAACGGTTTAAAAAAAAAAAAAGTAGATTCTTGCGGCTCTGTGGGTCCATTTTCCAGACGGTTTGTTGCTCTTGCTGCCTGATTTGGTTTCGGCTTTTATTCCCCAGCCTCAGATTCTCTTACAGAGACTCCGGAGGAGTGAGCGAGCCCGGGCGGCCCTCGCCGCTTCTCCGGCGCTGCGGGCCGGCTACGGCGCAGTCCGGAATTGGCCTCAGTGAGCCTGGCGCGTGCATTTTGGTTGCTTTCAGGTTTAATTAACTTTGAACAACAAATATGCCTGGAGCTCTAGACCTGGTGTTGCCTTGGGGAAGGGAGCCACCGTAGTATATTCTGTGTCCTCCCCAGTCTAGAAGGGTGGGCTGGCTGCGGCAGCCGGCGCCCCCGGAGGCCAGCACTGTGCATCAGAAAGGCACGTGCCCGCGCCTCGGAGATCCCCGAATGAGCCCGGTACCGTCTTCTAACAACCCGGAGAAGGCAGGGAAGAGGCAGGACCCACGAAGCCTACTCTCCTTTGTTGAAACTACCCCGAGCGCGTCCTCGCTCTCTCTTGTCCCTGAACGTGAGGCACTGGCGAGTTGGATGTGGTATCCTCGGGGGATGGCAAAGCGCCCTCCGCCCCTAGTCCGGGAATAGAGAGTAGGGGTCGCCTTTGAAGCCCACGTCCATCGCGCCGATTAGGACTAATCCCGATCTTTCCACTAATATCGCCTCTCGGGTTTTTATTATACTCATTTGGGAGGAAATGAGCTCTTACCAGGCAAATAGCACTCCGCACCCCACTTTTCATAGCTGCGCAGGGCTGGGGCCTGAACAACCCCGCGGGCAATCCCTGAGCTGCCGATATTATATTTGTGAAATGTCCTTTTGTTGAAGCTTTTAACACCTTCTTATAACGAATCATTTGTTCTTTTCTCTTTAATTTTGATAGACAATTAGCCATCAGAGATACACCAGTTGACTGTAACCGAGCATTAAACTCGCCTTTATGTAATGCTAATTTAGCATAGCTGCTTTGTTTAACTTTGCTATATAAGAACCAGGTTTTGTAGCAAAAAAAAAAAAAAAAAGGTGTAATTTTATGTGTGCCTTCATTTCTTTTGGCCTTGTACGCAGCAAGCCTTCTCCTCTTTGTGAAGCGGTTCTGCTGAGGCCTGACGCCATTTCCCGTGCCTAGCACCTGCAGGCTGGGGGGAAGAGAGGGAATTAGCATTGATATAGATTTAGTTGAAATGTAATCTCTTAAATCTGTCCAAGATTCGGAGAGATAATTACACTTTCACTGAATTGCCAGGGGTCAGCGTCTCAGAGGACCTGAGGAGTTGATTTACTAACAATAGTGTTACATAAAAAATGGCGTTTGAGATTATAATGTTAATGGCTGCAGTCGCTGGGGAATGAGGCGGCTTCCAGCTAATTCCGTGTAACTTGATTTTTGCCTTCCTTTTCCTCCCTCCCCTTCTTCTCGGTCTCCTTCTTTGGAAAGATTCAGGGCTTCGCGGTGTTTCACTCGGTGGCGGGCGCCGGAGGTTAGGTCGCTGGAGCTTGGGTTGGACATGCTTTTTCCGAAAGTGTTTGTGGTGACAGGTAGTGGCCTCGACAGCAAGGCTGGGCTCTTCGCCACGAGGACCAGAACAAGGGCGAGGGCTCCGGGCACCACGCTGCGAGACTCTGGCTGGAGCGGAGCGCAGGAAGTGGAGGCGGACCACGGCCTGGGGTAGAAGCTCGGCGCCCTCCCGGACCGGGCCTCTTCGGCCCTCCTGGAACTGGACCTGACCCGCTTCCAGCGGCCTCGAGCTCCTGGGCTGGGCAAGGATGAGGCCCTGTTCTGTAGCCTAGTCTCCCGCCCAGGCCCCACTTCTGCTTCTGAGGATGCTCACTTCCCGCCGCTAACATTCCAAAGTTCCAGCTGGAGTTTGGCATGGGGCCGGGACGTAGGTGCAGAGAATACCGGGAATACCGATAGACACCTAAAGTCCAGATTCTAGCTTAGATGGGACTAATCTTTAAAAGTAAGAAGTCAGCCTCCTTTGGGGTGGAGACAATTAAGGAGTTTACATTCCCCTACACACTTGTCAAACTCACCTCAAACTTTACCCACATTCGTCTCCAACCACAGACCCTAGATTCCATCAGAAATCCCAATGCCACCCCTAACTGGGTGCCCTGCCCGGTACCTGAGCTTTACTCCTCCTAAACCTCACTAATACTTCTTGAATGGCCTCAGGCCCCCCAGGGTCCTGCCCCCAGTCTCCTCCCCCATCCATGGGCCAATAAGGAGATCCTGAAACTGTACCAAAGCTGAGGGATGAATAGGGGAAGGCAGCCCCTCATCCTGGATAGTACTGAAAGAGCTGGGTTTGTGGCCTCCACCCGGGTGACTCTGGACTGGACAATTAGAGCAGGAGTCTAGAGCACTGGGAGCAGCCTCAGGCCACACCAGGGTTCAGGGGCCTAGGCCTGGCCCCAGGACGTGGCCATTGCTGATACCTCAAGATCAGGAGCTCAGATACTCTCCTGAAGGCAAGGCCATGGAGTGCTAAAGGGAGGAAGGCATCTCTGCCCTCTATCTCATACTTTCTACATGGCAACTAAGTAAGGCAGAGTGGGGCTTTTCCCGCCAGACCTAGGCGCAGGCCTTGCCTGGGCTCTCCCCTGGACTGGGTGCTCTACTTCCGTGAAGAAAGGGTACTGGAGTCACAATTTGCGGGTCCGAGCAAAAGAAGGAGCCACCCCTCAGCCTAACACAGCTTCAGCCACCTTAACAAGCCTGGCGGTGCCCTCGGACAGGCTGGGCACTGAGGCCCGAGGGTGCCCTCCAGGGCTCACTTGCGATCACAGTTGGAGAGACCTGGACGCCCAAGCCCTTGGCGCTGGGGGGTGGTGGTGTCCCTGAGCATCACGCGTGTTTACGTCGGCACCCCCTTATCTTATATGTAACAGCAATATATATGTTAATTGAAAACTTCTGAATTTAAAAAGGTTGTGACAAGTTATAATTTGTCCTGTCAATGCCTGGAATCCTTATTTATCTCTTTAGCTTGCCTCCCGCTCACGCCTGTCAGCTAACAGCTTGCCTAACTCGTTGACTTCCTCACTCATGGCACGGAAATGACAAATGTGCTGTTTTATCCGTACAATTTATTTCATTATTGTTGCCAGCACGAAGCATCACAATCAATCATAAGGAAGTCCAGTTGGCAGGTGTCAATCTTCGTGTGTTTTTGTATGTCTCAGTCTATATTTAATCCAATTATAAGGGTCACGGAGTAAGTGGCAATCCTCTTGTTACAACTCACATCTTATTTAAGATTTAAAGTTAAAAAAAAAAGTCAACTCGATCACATGGACCTTTTGGGGGAAGGGAGGGGATGCCTTTGAAACCCCCATCTCTCTCTCTCACTCTCTCTGGATTCTCACCTCCAGTTTAAATTACACAGCCATCCCTTTTTATTAAAGAGTTGCAGGGAATCTGAGTTTTTTGAGCATTTGTGTGCAAATGAAGGCTCTCGTTATTTTGCTAAAGTAGAAGCAGGCTTAATGATGAGAGATCTTTCCGCTCATTGCCCATTCAAATACAATTGTAGATCGAAGGCAGCCTTGTCACGTTGAGAAAAAGTGAATTTCTAACATCCAGGACGTGCCTGTCTACTTTCAGCGAATTGCATCCAATCACCCCCAGGGAATTCAGCTAATGTCTCAGTCTCCACCCGGACAAGGGAGAGAAAGAAATCAAACATGGTGCCACAGACTGACTTAACATAAAAATATTTAAAAGGAAAAGAAAAGCAGAGTTTTCTTGAATTGGTTGTAATAGAGATTTTCTTAGTGGGAAAGCAAACTGGAAGGATCGGGAGATTTTTCTCAAATGTCCAAGAAAACATTATGGTGGGGTAGAACTGACGGAAGAGAGAAGAAACTAAGTATTTCTTTGAGTAAGAGCAGGAAAATAATTGAATAGCAGAGAAACCACAGTATTGCACATAACTGTGCCTCTATGCAGTCTTTTAGAGCTGGGTAAAGAGAGAGCAAATATTATCTATGCTATTTCCCTTTTTGACACTCAGATCCACAAACATTCCTCCAGGTTTTATTTACAATGAAAATCTTGTTTAAAAAGCTTTGCATTTAAAGGGGAGGAAGTGGAAGGGAGGGAAGCAAGAGCCACATGCACTACCCAGTAAATTTAATTCCTGAGATAATATGTGGACTCCTGGCTTGTACAGCTATTTGAAATGACACACATTATACACAGTATTTTTCCTCGATTAGTCAGGTTTCTCTCCCTCTATTAATTTTTATACAGAAAAGCTTTATTAAACCTCTTTATGAACTAGCACACACCCAGGAATAATAAGTAAAAACAGAAGTTAACAGGATGCATTATCGTCCAGACATAGTAAAATGAAATTAAAATACTAAAGTGGAAAAATCCATTTCTACTTTTCAATTGTTTAGGAGACTCAGTGCCCATTCTCAGTGAAAAGACAATCAATTCCCACACACCCAGTATCACAGGTCCGGCGGGAGGGCCTCTGCCAATCTGGAAGCCTCTTCATTTGCATAAAGTAGTTAGGGGCGGGGGGAGAGAGAGAGAAACGTACCTTGGGCAAGAAAAACAGATCTCAGCTACCGTTCAAGCCAAGAACGGGCTCTCTATCTTCTCCCCCAGTCTCCTTCCAAGCAAGCCTCGCTCTGTAATCGTTCCTCTCTCTCCCTTCCTCCACTCCTACCCGTTATCTCAGGCCCCTTAACCCCATCCTCCTCCCCGCCTCGGCTGGAAGGGAAGCTCTGGGCTTCCCCGCAGTCACAGGCCAGGGGTGACCAGGGAACTTCCCCCCACCGCACCCCCCGCGGACCCGGCGGCTGCAAAGCTCGCTCGCTGCTGCCGTGGAGAATCAGAGCCTGGGACTGCCCAGAATTTCAGTCTGGGCTAGCCTGAGCTGGGGGGAAGCCTGGAAGGAAAGGGGTTCCTTTTCCATTGCTGGCCATTTGCACCCCGCGTGCAGCCCGCCTCAGGTCTCACTCCGCATCCCCGGACTGCAAGTCATCAATGACGCCCCCAGGCCGCCCGCGGTGCCCTGCTGCCGGCGCTGCCGGCCGGTGCGGCCTACAGAGTCCGCCTCTGCCTAGGTTGGGCAAGGCCGGGCCTCGCGGACTGGGCACCACGAGGAGCTGCGCCCGGACGAGCTGCCCACAAGGCCGGTGACGGGCTTGAAGGGGAGCCCCGGATCCCGGGTTCTGGGAGGATCTCCAGAGGGCTCCCGGGTCACAAGCCAGCCGGGGTACCGAGCTGCAGCAGCGGCTCAACTTGCATCCTCCCCGGTGGCTACCTCAGCGCCAGCCTCCTCCCGCCCTGCCTTCTGTGCCCGGGGCAAATGGAGAGCGGCTTGTGCGTTGGCCGGGAGCGCGGAAGGACCTAGTCCGGCCTCGCCGCCACCGCCCCGTGCTCCTGCGCGGCCGGAGCGCGCCCTTTATTGACAGGCAGATAAGAAGGCGGCGGCCTTGGCGTTTCCAGCGTCGCTCTCGAGCACCCTGCTGGGTTGCAGGGATCCGCGCACACTTAATGGCCCGGACTACAAACAAGCCCGGAGCAGCCTTCCAGGCGGCCTCCGGTCGGCACAGAGGGGACCGGTGGGGAGCGAGCCGCTGACAGAAACTAGGGCGGTCCGAAGGCCTTCTCAGGCCCGGGGCCTACCCGCAGCAGCCCAAACTCCAAGGCAGACCATGGGGCGGGGGAGACCTCAGGATATCTGGGGCCGGGGTCTGGACCAGATCCTGGAGGTGAGCTAGGAACTTGCCTAGAAACTAGGTCACGGGAGGTGGCCGAGGGCAGCGGAGAAACCGGAGCAAACTCCTCCCTGAGCGCCACTCCCAGGCCCAGCCGGGCTTGGGAGACCGGACCGCAGTTGGGTTCTGGCCCAGATTAGAGTGGCCGATGGGGGGATGGATGGGGAGTTGGGATGGCGAGGAAGTGTGGGAAACGTTGGTAAATAAGTAAAACACCACGCTTAGACCTCTTCGCCACAGGCTCCCATTTCCCTTTTCCATCGCTACCCTCGACGGGCTGAGCAAGAAAAAAATAAAGAAGAAATCAAATCCGGAGAGGGGGCCAGATCTAGAGGAGGCTTCAGGCGGGCTGCCTGGAGCCGCCTCCCGGCCGGTTGCGAAGTCACACACCTATCCAGATGTGCCGGGGGCGGGAGCGGGAACCGCTCGACCTCTCACGCCTCGGCACCATCTGTGCTCCTCTCTCCCTTTGTCGCCCGCACCCAAGCAAGGTGCGCAGGAACTGGCCCTGGGGTCATCCTCCGGCCTAGACGTCCCCTTTCTAGCCTCAACACACACACGCCCGGGTCTACCAGGGCTAGGACTCCCACCAGCTGCCTAAAGGTGAATCCAAGCCCCACCACTTCCCCTGCTGCCACTTCCTCAAGCGCCCACTGCCCCTCCGGGCCGGACCTCTGTCACTTCCAAGTTCGAGACCCGGAAGGAAGCAGAGAAGGAAGGGATTGGACACTGAGAAACCCCCTCCCCTGTTTGGGAGGAGGGAGGGAAACACGAGAATGACAATGAGGGTCTAAGTCCCCGTCACAAGATAGTCAGGCCCAGCTCAACTAAGCCGTCTCCCATTCCACAGCGGGTGAAGGGAAAACAAGCACAGACCGCCAGGTCGGTATCCGGCCAACCCCGCCTCAATTTCTGTTGTTTCCTCGGCTCTGAGAAGAGGAATCTTGACTTCATAATCTGGGACTTTCCTATTTTACTCCTCTAGGCCACAAAGGCAACAGTTAACCCCCAAGTCAAACGTTAATAAAATCACCTACATTTTCTACGTGACTGGAACCCAAGAGGGTGAGGGGATCTCGGGCAGGCTCCGTTCCTGGCTCTCCTCCTGAGAACCCAGCGGGCCTGGCGAGGACTTTGGCTTAGCCTGAGGGAAGGGATTGTCCGTCCTCTTCCCGAGACCCCGTCTATACCCAGCTGGTGACATGTAGGCGCGATGGCCAGATTGGGGTACCCATCGCTCCTCGAACTCCTCCTGAGAACGATTCTTGCCAAGTCTCCCTCTCAACCCAGCGCCACCTCCGGTCTCTCTGATGAAGTGACTTCCTCGGAGGATCTGAAGAGGGGATCGGGTGGGCACCCGGAAAGGTAGCTAGCTGCCCAGCCTGGGGAAAGGGACTCGCGCGCCAGGCGGGAAAGAACAGCGAGCTCAGGAGGACTAGTTTCCTTGGGGTTGACTCTACGGCCTAAAGGAGGGCGGGGCGGGTCAGGACAGGTTGCCCGTGGGCAGCCAAGGGCTGGGCCCAGGAAGGCCGTGGCAGGGCACGGAGCGGGCAGGACTCGGGATGGGGAGGGAGGCTCCCGCCCGGCAAGAGCTCTAGTCTGAACGGAGCTGAGCCCAACTCTGGCCGCCATGACGTCACGCGGGTCGGGCAGCCAATGGGGATCTCCCTGGCATGGATATTAAGGAAAGTTAGCGCCTGCCTGAGCACCCTCTTTTCTTATCATTGACATTTAAACTCTGGGGCAGGTCCTCGCGTAGAACGCGGCTGTCAGATCTGCCACTTCTCCTGCCGAGCGGCGGTGAGAAGTGTGGGAACCGGCGCCGCCAAGCTCACCTGCCTCCCCGCCCTCTGCTCCCAGGTAACCGCCCGGGCTCCGGCCCGGGCCCGGCTCGGGACCCGCGCCGCCTCTCCGCTGCCCACGTCGGGTGTCCCCAAACCAAGCGCCCCCCCCCAAGTAGCCCAGGGGCTTGATTTTTGCTTTTAAAAGGAGACAAAGATGGAGGGGAGTTACTGAGGGCAGGATAAGATTGGGGAGGGGGGGAGGTTGTCTTGTCTTTGCCGGGCGTGCTTTTCTGCAAAAGTGGCAAAATGTTCCAGTCTCCTGAGTGGACTTCCAGTGGGTGCTGAGTTGGGGGAGGTGAGCGGGAAATGGGGAAGAGAGACAGGGATCTGCTGCTACTGTCTGCAGAAGCTTATTGCGATCGTGAGAAATGCTGGGGGGGGAGGCAGTTTGCGCCAGGAACTCCCCCGAATAGCAGTTCGCGACATTCACGCATGCAAAGGTCCCCACCCGAGCCTGGAGCGCGTAGAAACGCCCCGCCGCAGGTCGGGCGAAGTGCAGCAAAAGTTTCCCGCGGTTGCAAAGTGTAGATGGTTGCACTGAAACAGTCTTAGCGATAGGAGTTCGTTTCTCAGAAAGGAGAGGACGAAAGAATGCTGCCCGCAGAGCTGGGCAGCGCGTAAAGCACCCAGCGTGTGATTTGAGCTTCACTTCGGAAGACCTAATAATTAACGATTCTCACTGAACTAGAACGCGGGCTCGTGTTACCGCGGGCGCTGCGCTCGCTGCCTCGGTGTGAAGCTTGTGGGCGCCAGGGTAGTCGGGCCTCTGAGTGCCGGGGAGAGCAGCGCCCAGCTACTCTCATGTCCCCGGGACGACCCAATCCGGGCGCCAGAAGTTTCTCCAAAGTGGGTCAGGGAAGAGACGACCCCCAACTACCTCGTGGTTCTACTGGGCGAAAGTTCCGGGAGTCCAGCCCCAAGCAGCCGGAGATGCCAGGAAGGCTTACGCAGGGCACGGGAGCACCCGCCTGAGAGGTTGGGGAGACCTCTCGGTCAGGCCCGGGCTCGCCCCACACTACCACTCGTGCTCCTGGCGCCCCCTCTCTAAACCTTCAGGGGGCACCTTCGGAGGACATCTGTATCTCAGGCACCTGTGACAGGTGCTCAGGACCACCGCCCAACTCCGAGCAGTGGCCGCCCCCTACCCACCTTGTCCGGGAAACAGGGGAAGGAGAGAAGTGGCCACGCGACCACGCGCCTTACCTGGGCGTGGGTCCTCTCCTTCGCGGGTTCCTTTCTTCAGAGCTGGGCGGCGAGCAGGTTGCCCGCTTCGCAGTGGGAAGCGGACCTTCTCCTCCAGTCATAAATCAAACCCAGCCATGCTCGGGCCTCCTCCCTCATTAGAGATGTTTATTGGAGATTGTGTTTATTCGGCTGTCACGGCGAGAAAACGCAGTGACATAATTACCTCTGACCAGAGTCCTCGCCCCGCGCCCAGGGCGAGCCGGTGACCTCCTCTGTCGCCTTCTCAATCCCACGCCTTCCTTGATCGGAGGGCGTATGCGGTTGGCTTTTTTGTTTTTTGTTTTTGTTTGTTTTTTCTTAGGCCCTCTCATATAATTTGGATTATTGAATGAGTTACTATTCAAATTTCCCCAGGGTCTGGACGTTTGTTATTTATTTTAGAATTTGAAAGGAAAACCGAAGGGAACCTAACGCCCCTCCGGGGCAGAAGGGGGCAGCGCGGGAGAGATGGAAGGAGAGTCCCTCTAGCTGTGCAAACTTTCCGGCACGCCCCGCTGCCGCGCGCGGGGGCCAGACGTCACCCGGCTCAGGAGCCCGACCAGAGCAGTGGGGAGTTGACCCGGAGGGATGGATGTCGATATCGGTAGTGATATTTATTTATCATTCTCTCTGCTCTCGGGAGGAATGAATCTGAGTCTTCAGGGCCCCAGGCTGAGGATTCCTAAACTCCCGCGGGTCGAACTCGGCAGAGCCAACCCGCAGCTCCTCCCCCGCCTCTCGCCGCTGGCTGCTCACAGGCTTCGGTTTTCCCCGCTAGTCAGGTTTGTAAGTCATCATCTGTGAGACTGAGTTAGGAAGTGATGAAAAGCATCGAACTGTTTTCTAATTGATAATACTTTTTTTTTTTTGGTGACCGGGCTGACAAATATCTGGGATCCCGGCTTTTGATCCTTCGCTGCCGCCTCTGTTCTCCAATCGCTAATAAAATTCGCATTGAGCCCCTTAGTGCCTTGATTAACAGGCAGATTAACTCTTACTGGGGTGGGGAACAGCTTGTCCCAATCAATGTCATTTTAAAAGCCCGTCAGGATATGCTTAGCTCCTGTTCCCTGGCTGCTCGAATGAGCCAGCCATGACATTTGCTCCCTCCTCCTTCCCCGGCCTCAAATCCCCCAGCAAAGCCCCCAGTTCCCAGCCCGCGTGTTCCCTGCTCCAATCCAGGACAAATTGCAGGACTCGGTCCCTGGCCTTTAAAACAGGCAGCTGTTTAGAGAGGGGATCTCCAGGGAGAAGGGACTGAGGTGGTCTTGGCTTGCTTTTCATTTGAAGCTGAACTCTTGCCTCTTGAGGGTGGAGGTTACAGGGAAATGAGAGATGGAGAACTGTCCTGGGTGATGAAATGGAAAGCAAACTTTCCTCGGAATCATATTTGCAAAAATCGGAGAGTGCCGTTACTTGCAAGTGTCCTACACAACAAGAGTTTTAAACCTGGTCCCTATCTGGACAACAGCATGTAGGGTCCGGGAAGCAAAGGCTTGAGAGTCCGACCTGCTGGGCTGCAGGGACCTCTTTGCTGGGAGACACAGTTGGACAATTTTTTTTTTTTAAGTATTTTGTGGGGGGGGGGGAGAGGGAAGAGAAAGAGACGCTTGCCGGCCAACATGAATGGAAGAGAATCGAACCTAGTGAGTGCCGTGACACACTTGCCATTTGGCAGGAGGCAAGGAAGGGCGAGGGCACCGCGTCTTTCCCCAGCCTAGCGTGGCCGCAGTCTGGAGGCGCCACCGGGCCGGCTCCCGACTCCCCTCGGCTTCTCTGAGCTCTGGGCTCGGCGAGGCTGCCGGGTGAGCTGGGAACCCGCAGATTGCTGGAGAAAAGAGAGGGAGAAAGGCCCCCAGTGGAGGAGGCACCTGGAACTGGGCAACAGGGGTGGGCGCCTTTGCCTTTGGTGCTCGTCTGACCCGTTTCGTCAGCTCCGCTATCCAGGGAACCCACCTTCCCAGGGCCTGGGGGAGAGAGAGCCGTTTGAGGCTATGCAAAGTGACGCAGGTGTTTGCGGAGATTTTCCTCCTTGAAAGAAATGCTCGTCTCCACCCTTCCCAGCACACCAGCACCGCTCCTCTGCTTCGCGGTGTAAAGCTGCAGTTCAGAGGTGTCACAACACCGGGTGGAAGACTCTTGGTTCCGAAGCCGGGAACCGAACGTACATCCCCCAAGAGCTGGGCACATCTTTGCCTCGCCAGAGGCCGCCTTCGCGCGGGAAATCTGCAGAGCGGGCACGGGCGAATGCCAGGGATCGCTGGGGGTGAGATGCTGCCCGACCTCACACTTACGCACCAGTATTAGCCAGAGGCTCCAGGCACTCTTGGGCGAGCAGCGATGCCCCAGCGTGACTCCTTAGGCAAAGACAGCCTCTCCCTACCGGGTGGGATGACCCGGGCAGCCCCTGAGGGAACAGGCCGGAGAGAAGTCCTCCTAGGGCGCCAAGGAGGGGGGGGGGGGACGGGGGGTAGGAACCTGGGGAGAGACGGGAAAAGGCGAGAAAGAAAACGAAAGGCGCGACCCCCCTCCTTCCCCCTCCCGGAGGGCAGCAAGTGGGCCTCGGTGGTGTGGGAAGCCGCAATTAAAATGGCGACCTGCGAATTGTCTCAAATTTGCGCACACCTTTGGCCCTCGCGCGCTGCATCTCCGTCCCAGTCCCCCAGTCGGCCGCGTCGCCCCCAGAACAGGTACTTGGCAGAGGGCGCGAGGCGACCCACGAGGTGGAACGGCACCCCCATCCTCCTTGAGACTAGCCCAGAGAGAACAGGAAATCTTCCTCTCCAGCCGGCTCTCCTTAAACTTTGAAAACTCTGCCTCCCTCCGGGCTGAGATCCCCCCCCTCCAAATATTGACACATTGGAAGCTGCCAAGTCCTTTTTGTTTCTTGTTTGTGCAGAGGGGTTTCCAAGAGTCCTTTTCTGAGCTCCCACCTTCACTCAGTGACGTCAGTGGCATTCACTCCCGCTCCTCGCCTCTTACGATTTTTTGTTGTTAAAACTTTTCTCCGAGGTGAGGTGGGATTGGGGGTGGGGTGGGGTGGGAGAAGGAGCTGATTCAAAGAGCCAGGGCCCTGGGGGGAAATAGCAACAAGATTACGGCTGCTTCTCTCAGAGGCAAAGCTTAAGAAGGTGCTAATCCACTCGGTCGCTAATTGAGAGGTTGTAAAAATGATATTTGCCTCCAGTTCGGACAGTCTCTGGGATTCCTCCATCCCCGCCCCCCCCCCCCCCCCCCCCGCCTCTTATGCTCAGTAGACTTGAGTTCGAGCTTCTTTAATGATTGTTGAGAACTAAAAGGGGAGAGAAAAAGGATGCAGGCTCTCGCTGGTCTGGGATGGGCCCGCTGCCTCACTGAAAGTCGCGGTCCTACGAAGTCTCGCTCAGGAGGCGCCACCTCCTTAGCCTCTTTAGTCTGGGTTTTTCTCCCGGCGCTGAGTACTCCTGGACCGCGGAAAGGGCCTTCCTCAGGCCGAGATGGTAATCGGGTTGTGCTACCGCAAACCTGACCCGGACTGGGGAGGCCTCCGCTCACCCCGGAGCTCTGCCCGGCTCCTTGGCGGCAGCGTTAGTGGGTCTGGGTTGGGGAGGAGAGCATGAGACCCACACTAGGCCCTGCGGCGGCCCAACACAGCCTGCAGCGTCCTCACGGTCCCAGGTCCCAGGGGCAGCCGCCGCGCCGCGGGTCATCTGTGAGTTCAGGTTGCACAGACTTTACTGATGAGCTCTGACTTTTAGCACTTTTCACAAGTCAAGAGGAGTCAGGTATACCCGGCGGTGGCTTCCTGTCAGCCTCCCTGCTTCAGCTCTTCCAATCCCATTCTCCTTTGCCAGGTCCTGGGGTGTGTGCCCCATCCCAAACCTTCCCCCTTCCTTGCCTCACGGCCTGCAAGCTCCGAGAGAGCTCGGCATTTTGCAGGACTAGGCAGCCGCTCCCTCCCCGTCACCTTAACTGCGGGCACCGAGGGGAGCCTTTGGAGTGTACTGAGGTGTGTCCTAATCGTCCGGCATTCAACAAATGGACTTCTGGTGTGTGGTCAGAAGAGAAAAGCCATTTACTTACTTTCCTCCCCGGTTTTCTGGCAACAGCTGAAGGGGAGTTGCCTCCGTGGGCTGAGCAGACCCAGGAGAGGGAATCTTGGTGCGGAGAGACTCACACACCACACAAGATAACGGGTGGCACACACGGATACATGCTGACACACCAACATCAATGGCGAACGCTCGCTCGCTCTCTCTCTCTCTCTCTCTCTCTCTCAGCATTGGTAGTCTCCCTCCACTCCAGGCCTCCACCCCCGCCTCCCTTATCTCCCCCTCGCGTCCCCTCCTCTCGGGCGGGCGCCTGGAAAAGCAGCCGCACTTAGTCAACAAATGGCACGTGGGAGAAGTTGGTGAGTGTTTGGTGAGGACTCTTCAGGCTTTTCACAAGAACCCTCTGTACACAAAGTAAGTGGCGTGTTTGCTCGGGCCTCTCCAGCCCCGGCTGTGCCTCCGCTCCACTGCGCACCGCGCCTTCCGAAAGAAGAAAGAACAGAAGAAAGGGCCGGGGGAGAGAGGGTGGGGGAATGGGCAGGCCCGGGAGGCCTGGACTGGGAAGGCCGCCCGGCCTCGCCAAGTTCCCAAACGGGCGGCCTCCTCTCGGCCTAAGCTTCGCCTCGGCCTCCGCGGGAGTGTGTCTGCCAGGACCCAGTGACGCTCATACCCCTTTTCTCTTCTTCTTCTCGGCGGCCAGGTGGGCTAGGGCGCGGCCACTGCTGTGTTCCGCGTCCCAGCGCCCAGGCGGAGATGGGGTAGGGGTAGGGGTAGGGGTAGGGGCGGGAGGGGAGGGCGGGCGGAGGCGGGGCAGCAGGCCAAGCTGCGCTGGAGTTGGCAAAAGAGGGACGCGCAGAACT
Organism: Stenella coeruleoalba; assembly: GCF_951394435.1. Lineage (NCBI taxonomy): Eukaryota > Metazoa > Chordata > Mammalia > Artiodactyla > Delphinidae > Stenella > Stenella coeruleoalba. The sequence continues at coordinate 26,339,915 of NC_137154.1, forward strand.
ACAGAAACTTGCTCCATCCATGAGCTGAGAGTCCCGCGCCCAGCTTAATGGTGTGGGGGGCGCGCCCCCCAGCTCAGCGGCCTTCACTCGACCCCTCAAGTTCGCGGCCACAGTGCGGCCCGCGCTGATTCCCGGAGCGCTCCGAGCCTAGAGATGTCTGGAGCGCCAGCCCCAGAGCCCAGGCGCGGGGGCCCAGCGCCGGGGAGAGCAGCCCGGACACACCGGCGGGGCCGAAAACAAGTGTATTCATATTCAAACAAACGGACCAATTGCACCAGGCGGGGAGAGGGAGCATCCAATCGGCTGGCGCGAGGCCCCGGCGCTGCTTTGCATAAAGCAATATTTTGTGTGGGAGCGATCCGTACATTTGCATGTTGCGGAGTGATTAGTGGGTTTGAAAAGCGAACCGTGGCTCGGCCTCATTTCCCGCTCTGGTTCAGGCGCAGGAGGAAGTGTTTTGCTGGAGGATGATGACAGAGGTCAGGCTTCGCTAATGGGCCAGTGAGGAGCGGTGGATGCGAGGCCGGGCGCCGGCACACACACATTAACACACTTGAGCCATCACCAATCAGCATAGGTGTGCTGGCTGCAGCCACTTCCCTCACCCACACTCTTTATCTCTCACTCTCCAGCCGCTGACAGCCCATTTTATTGTCAATCTCTGTCTCCTTCCCAGGGATCTGAGAATTGCTCTCACATACCAAACCAGCAGCGTCCTTGGAGTAAACTCTCGCCAGCAACTCCTTTAAAATACCGTCATTTCAAACCGTTGTGGTCTTTAAGCAACAAGAGAAAACAAACAAACAAACAAAACCCAACCAAACAAAACTCTTGACAGGAGCTTTTGACGAGAGAGGATGCCTCAGAAAGGTGAGTCCGCTTCTTTCTTCTCGCTTCATTTTTATTGCAATATTCAGGCAGGTCTCCCCCTTCCTCCCCCCCCTTCCTTCCTCCCTCTCGCCGGTCCCCTCCCCCACTGCTACGCCGGGAGAGTTGGACTGGAGAAGTTTCCACGCAGGAGCCCAAACTTTCTACTTCCAGCGAAAGCCCGCGTCGGAGGGCGACGGCCGGCGAGCGGGAGCGGCGCAGGGCTCGCGGCGGCCGGCCGGCTCAACCCCAGCGCCAGCGCCAACGCCAGCGCCAGCGCGGGTTGAGCTCGCAGGAAGAACCGAGGCTCCGGGCGACGCAGCCGCCGCGGCTCCCGGCCACAACGTCGCCAAATGCTCCCGGCCGGCGGCAGAGGACGAAGAGGCTTTGCGGTGCCGCAGGCCCGGGAACGGCTGCAGAGACTGGCCGCCGCCGGCCGCTTTGTCCAGCCGCGGGCCCAGCGATCGCGCCGAGGGCCGCGCGCCGAGGGAACGCCGAAGGAGCCGGCTCGCCGCGCCGCCGCCCGCCCTCCGGCTTTGTGCGGCGCTCTCCCGGGCACCGAGGAATCCGCGGGCGCTCGAGCGCCCAGGGCCACCGCGCCCGCCGCCAACCCGAGCAGTCAGTCGGCACGGCAACCCCACGCCGGATGCGGAGAGAAAGAGCGAGAGAGCGGGAGCCGGGAAGGAAGCTGCCAGGCCGAGGCGGTCGAACGCGCGCTCCGAGGGAGCTCCGAGCCGAGCGGGAGGATTGTCAGCTTCCATCAGGACCCCAGGCTCTGGCCCCCAACTTGAGCGCAGAGCTCGGAACTTGAAAACTCTCTGCTCCCCAGGCTTCCCCCAACCTTCGCCCTCGCCCTGCGAAAGCTGGGGTCCTCCCTGTCCTCCGGCCCCCAGCGCTCGGTGGGTATTTTTCCTTGTCTTCCTCTGACAAAGCTGCACCGGGTGTTGCCATTTCAACAAGTTTCGAGGTGGAAAGGTGGATTTTTTTTTTTAATTCAAAGCTCCTGAATTTTTTCCTTTGTGAGGCCTTTAAGAAAAATCAATATGAAAGCATTGGCTTTCCCCTTCGTCTGATCACGTCCTCTCCCAGCTAATTAGTCTGAGTAATTTGAGAGCTTTTCGATTCTAAGACCCCAGGAGGAAAAGTGTCTTTTCAAAGTTCATAAAGTTGTTGCCTCTTTCCTTGTGCAGATTTTCTCAGTCTCCCTGCACCATAATAGCCCTGAATTTTAGCAAGTGTAATTGGGGGGAAATGGAGTTGAATTTCAAGTGGAAATGCTTTCTTTTTTGAGTGCTAAAACCCGGCCCTCCAGTCATGAGTGATTTCTAGAAAGTTTAAAAACAAAGTGAACGGTGGTTTCTTTTTTCACATATGATCCGAAGCTCCCTAAGCCATATTGGACGTTTAACTCGAACTTGGGAAGGTTTGAAGAGGGGAGTGGGAGCAGAAAATGAGATGAAAAGCAAAGAGCTTGAAAGCCTGGCGAGTTTACGGAGGAGAAATAATAGTTGTTGCCGTTGACATTACATTTTTTATAGCCGGTGACCTTTGCAAATGTCTGAAGGCAATTTGATTAGTCGTTATTTGGCCCTAGAGAGTAAAACTTTGTCATCTTAATTGGTAATTACTCTTTGGCTGGGGGTCGGGGGGGGGGGCGGTGGGCGAAAGTGAGCTCTCCTCTCCCCTTCACCCTAGCTAAGAAGTTTGGAGATGAATTTTGAGCATTAAGTAATTAAAACAACAACAGCGTTAAAAGCTGAGGTTGGGTCAGGGGTAGGGAGGCAGTGGCTCAGTGGCCTAGTGGACCAAGGCAGGGCGACTCTGAGGTGTTTGGAGACTCCTTCCTTCCCGAGTGGGTCTCTGACCCAGCTGGGGCCGTAGGAAGCCCTGGGCTGAGCTGGGGGGGCTTCGGCTGCGGCTGAGGTGGAGGGAGTCTAGTCTCTCCGCAGGCGACTGCTTCCGGGTGTCGGACACCCGGCTTCCCCGGTTGCTTTTGCACTAAGTGTTAACGATTACTTAAGTAATGAGATAGCTTCTTAGTTGAGAGGGGTGTGGGAAAGGAGCAGAACCGGGATTTGAAATGCTTCCACCTTCCCAGCTGCTTGGAAAATTAATCGGCTAGGCCTCTCTGGAATCAGCTAGTGATTTTTAAAAAATGGCTCCAAGAATGTACCGGCTGGGCTGGGGGCATTCGGTTGTGGTTGGGTACAGTGTGGGTTACAGTACGGCTTTAGGAGGTTTTACCCTTCTGGGGGAATTCCAGTCCACCTCTCCCCACCAGCTACTATGTGCAGTTTCAGAATCCCACTTTGGGGAGGGGGGTTGGGCATTCTGTGCAAAGTTGGGTTTTCTGCCTGTCCTTGGCTTGACTTGGTCTTGGGGACTGAGAAACAGGAGGAAGGCTTTGGGAGCCAACCCAGCTAGGGCTAACTAGGTAGCCCTCTGCCTTCTCCAATATTTACCAAGCTGCTTTGGGAAGCTGGGGGAAAGTCTTAAGTTTTAAGTTTATTTTTATGGGTTTAAGCTGCCTCCCAGGTAGTTAATAAATTAGACCATGAATGGCCTTTAAGAGAAAAAAATGTGTTTCTTGGGATTCTTTGCTTGCAGGCAGGCAAAATTAATAATCATAATAGGCAAAACAAGAATAAAACTTTTAGTTTTGTCTTTAAACAGGGAAAATGATGCTGTGACTATTTAATGATTTTACTTTTTTTTTTTGGCAAACCTTTTGAATGGGTTCTTTATTGTAACTCTCTCTTCCCAATTGAGCTCCCCACGGTGCCGTTGTATCTTTTTACAGCCCCTAACAACTCACACCAGTAACACAATTACCTCCAGATATTTATAACAAGAAATTACTTTTCTATTCCAACCCCACCCCCAGAACCTTCTTCTTAAGGGAAGGCAGGGAGGGAGGTGATGGAGGAGGTCGTAACCTTGGGGGACAGCACTGGGTCAGGAATTACAAAGCAAGAAGTGTCCCTCTGCTCCCTTTGTGAGTTGGTGGGTTGTTGGTACCTTTGGTTGGAAGCTGTGTTGCTGGTTAGGGAGACTCGGTTTTGCTCTTTGGGTTTGGGGAGGGCTGGAGAATAGAAGCCATTGTTCACTCTCTGTAGGCTTTGTCGACCACGCTCACCCCCTCCTGTTCATACTTTTTAAAGCAGTGAGGCGAGGTAGACAGCGTGTGTCACAGTACAGTAAAAGGGGGGAAGATCTAAACACCAAAAGATAAGTTAATCACAATAAGTGAGGTTTGGGGGGGAAAAAGTTAAGCTTGCTACTTTCAAAGTCCCAGAAAGGCTGAGAAGTGAGTAGAGAGGGGGTCTGACTGGGAAGCTTTGAGGGAGAGAGTGAAGGATAAAGGGGTAACCAAAGAGTTGGGTTCTGGGGGCCTTCGGGCAACTGGGGTGGTGAAATTCTTGAAGGAAGGAGTAATGGCTCCGAAGCCCTCCCAGTAGGCCCCAGCCTGCACCCTCAGGCACCCTGAAGTTCCAAGGTCCCCTTTGCCTCACATCTAAACTTCAGGTATAAGTCCTCTCCCCCTCCCCCCCCCTACCCCCCAGCTCTTGGCCTCTCCTCCTAACCCAGCTGTTTCTCTTGTTCTCCCCTCTTCCTTTCCCTGGTTTTTGATATTTTTGCAAAATGAGGCCCCAACTTGTCAGATCCTTTCTCCATATCTCCCAAGCCAGGCCAGGGCAGCCACTAGCAAACCGTGGGGACTTCTGCAGGATAGGCTGCTGGAAATGTGGGTGTAAGTCTGGGATTTAGGGTTTTATGGCAGTTTGAGACCTAGATGCATTTTTTTTTTTTCTTTCTGAGAGTGTGGATCAGAGAGCCCATGGGCCTATGCTTTTGAGCCACAGTTTGACATACCTTTCTCTCCTTCTGGTTTGTCTTAGGGCGAAGACTTTAACTAGGGGTGTGCAGATGTGTGAGACCTTTTATTGTGAGAGTGGACAGACATCCCAGATTTCAGGCAAGTTCTACGTTGGCTGCTTTGGGTTCCAAAACCTGAAAGAGTCAGAATGCTCGCTCATTGTTGTTCAGATGGAAGAAAAAATTCAAAATCAGGTCGTCGATTCTCCTGATTAAAGGGTTAACTACTAAGAGATTTGGGGGGAACAGATTGGGAATATTGGAGTATTTGTAGCCCAAAGGGTAGATTTTGCATGCACTGGAGGGCAGAGCTGGATGACTCTTCCATCGCTGCAACCGACTGAGTGGATCATTTCCTTAAAGAGGGGGCTTTCTCCTGTCCTGGCTCCAGGACATCCTCTGTAGGGAGGTAGGCCTACCTGGTGCTGGCCCATGATTAATGCCTATATTCTTGCTAACAGAGCCCCATATTCGAGCCCCGTGGGATACCGCGGCCCCCAGCCTGCGCCAGCATGCAGAACAGTAAGTGCCTCTGGTCTTCTTGGACTTGGGGCTGGGGAGGTGCAGACCCGCGCGCGGGTCGGGGGAGGGCATGGAGCCTCACGGAGTCCGCGCTGGCCAGACCGCGGGCGCGAGGCCGAGGGACCCGAGGCAGCTGCTCCTCTCTCCTAGCCCGGCAACCCGAGAGGGGAGGCCGTTTGCTCTGTTCTCCCTCCTGGAAGAACAGGGGCTGGGCCCCTCAGAACAGCCCGCAAGAGTTTGCGAAGCTGCGGTAGAGAAACCCCATCCCTCCAAATCCTGTAACTCACACCCCCTCCCCGCCCCTGCCCGGGCTCTGACCCCAGAGAGGGGGGCTGGGCTGAGCAGGGCGGGGCGGAGGCTTCCAGTCGCAGCGCGAGAAGGAGGCCCCTTGGGTTTAGCGAAGACTGAATGTCTCCGCCGTCCGGGCGGGGTGGGGGCTCCCCTCCCCCAGTCACTCTAAGGGCAGCTCCTCCCCTCCCCACCCTGGCTAGGGCCCTGGAAGGCCAGCGGAGCGGGGCACCCAGGCCTGCGGTGGGGTGGAGGTGGTACACTGGCCCCATGGGACTGTTACAGGGCGCCGGCGAGAGCAGGTTTACTAGGTCTGGGAAGAGAGTGAGGATGGAGCCCAGGAGGTGGAGAAGCCCTGCCCCGATAGCTGCTGTGTGTGTCCTGGTCATTCCGGCCCGCTGTGCCTTTGATTCCCAGGCTCTTGCACTTCCCATTCTCCCTCTGCCTAGGCCCTTTGGGCCCCCAGCCCACTTTCCTGCTCGGTCCGTGAGTGCTGGTGTGTGGCAGGACGAATCTGGAGACCGGGCCTGGGAGCGTGGAGGCCCAGCGAAACTAGGCCAGGGTTGATGTGCGGAGTCTGGACGCGGTTTAAGGGCCCAGCTGTATGGAGTGCCCGAAGGCCTAAGCCTTCTAGAAACCTTCCCTTGCCGAACTGCAGACTGAGGAGGGTCCCCAGCGCCTGATCCATCTGTCCTGGAACCGCTAGTCGTCCCCTGGTGCTTCCGCGGCTGGTGGGCGTAAAGCGCAGGAGTGGGCGCAAAGGTGGCGAGCTTTAAGGCGGATTAGTTGTGCAGAAACCTGCCAGGCCCTGGGACTCGGCCTGGTAGGAACCCTCCTTGGCGAGGCTTAGGCTTCTGTCCACCCTTCCTGGCTGCTGGGTTCTCCCCCTACAGCACAGGGTCCCCAGCCGCAGGCTCTCGGGAGGGCCGGCCCCCGGCGCCCGGCGCCGTGGGTTTGCCGCTGCGGCCTGGCTGGCGGGCCCCGAGGGGCGCGCGGGGTCGCGGGCCGGCCTGCAGGGCTTTGTGCCGCTCGCTCCCGGGTGTGCGCGAGGCGCAGAGCATCCAAATTGACACCATATGTTTTCCTATTAGATGCTTCGCGGTCGAATTCTAGGCGCATAATCATCGCCACTGGGCGAGAGCGCCAGCCGTCCCTAGGGAAGGGACACAATGATTGAGGCTTAACCTCTGAAGGGGAACTTATAGCTGCGCTTCCTCGCTGCCATTTCGATGCTGGCAGAGGCGACCTGGCCCTGGGCGAGCACCCGCCGGCGGTCGCTGTGGAGGTGGCGGGCAGGTTGTTTTTTGCAATGCGGGGAGAAGGAGGGAGGTCTAGGGTTAGGCGGCCTCACACGCCTTGGCATTCCTAGATTGGGACCTGCTCAGGCAGCGCGTGAAGTTTAGAAAGTCTTTCTCGATCTTTCTCTGGGGCAGCCTTTCTTTTTCCTGGAAGGCTCCCTTTGCCCAAAGGGGAGGCTCCGTATCTGGAGGAGTAGAAGCTCTTTCGAGGCAAAGGAAGGCAATAAAGGGAGTTTAGGAGAAAACGGTAAGCGCGATCTAGGGCTTGCTCTGTTGGAGAAGCGGTGTCCCTGCGATGGCCCTGCTCACGCTGGGCCCGGCCGGAGCCTAGATACCCCAAAAGCCTGTCACTTCTCATCGAGTTGAGGCTCCAGCACCCCCCTCAGTGAGGGCCCCCCCCTGCCCCAAGCCTTCGGCTACCCTGAAAACGCGGCTCCCCTCGAAGGGGAAACGAGTGCAGTTCAATCTCGTCTGAGTGATCTACAAATAGGGACGGAAAGGGTCGTTTTATCACGGTCCCGTTTGTCGTGACGATGCAATTTCCCGGAGCGGAGCACTGTCACAAAGTGACAAGGCTGCCACAAGCGCCCCGACTGATCTTTTCAATTAGCCTTCCATGCATGATCCGGAGCGACTTCCGCCTATTTCCAGAAATTAAGCTCAAACTTGACGTGCAGCTAGTTTTATTTTAAAGACAAATGTCAGAGAGGCTCATCATATTTTCCCCCCTCTTCTATATTTGGAGCTTATTTATTGCTAAGAAGCTCAGCTTTCTGGAGTCAATTTATCAGAGGCTCCAAGGAGAAGAGAGGAGAGGAGAGCTGAGCGGGGAGCCACATCTTCTCCTGGAAGGGCTGCTCTCTAGAGTCGGGGCTGCAGGTTGGAGATTTTTAAGGAAGTGGGAATTGGCAATTGGCTTTATTTGTGTGTCTGTGGTTTCTGGGGAGGGGCTACAGAGGTGCTAACTCCCTATTCCCTATGATTAGACAATGGGGTGAGGTTGTGAGATAACCAGATAAAGGAGGGATGGGGGACACTGCGGTGTGGTCTTTTCCTTTTCTTTCCACTTTTTGATTTTTGCTAATATCTGTCCTTGGCTGTGGGGAGGGCCGAGTTTAGCAGCAGAGCTGTGGCCGGTGCGAACAGACTCCCAGATCTCCGCCCCACTGCAGCAGCCAGCCTACTTTGTGGCTGGAGCCGATCTGGGGCTCTGAGGCTTGAGGAAGCCTTCAGTGGAGGTGCTGAAACCCAGGTTGTGATTCATTAGCCATGGATTTGCTCTTCTGGTTCTTCTCTACTCCCTCCCCTTTTCTTCTCTTTTTTTTTTTTTTTTTTTTTAAATCCCAGTGCTTGTGTGTTGCCTTCACCAGAGTTTGGAGTGTGACAACAAACGTTTCTGGACTCTAGTGTCTGAGGGAGCACTGGAGAGCTATAGGATTTGCTATCACAGTTCTAACAATGCAGAGACCTTGGAGATTCAGTGTGGGTTCTGTAGGACTCGTGGTTTTTCTTGACACTCAGAGGGGATCTTTGGGAGGATATTTTTTGAGCTGATGATTTGCACCTTGCGGGTTCAGAGACTGGCTGGGGTGTTTATGGAAGGCAGCGGTGGGCTGGGGGCTCTGCTGGAGTGAAGGCGGTAGTGAGGTGTGTGTGCTCTTGCTGGTCGGTGTGTGTTTGCATGGTGCTTCTGCAGTCTGGTGGGCAGGAGCTCGGCTGTGCTTGGGCTGGGCTGCCCGATGCCAGGAATGGCTGCGAGGTCCTGTTGTCATTTCTGATCGATAGCAGGGACCTGATCGCTGAGGTTGGCCAGGGTTGGCAGGGAGCTGAGGATGCATTGTGGTTGTCTTTTCTTTCTTCTTCCTTTTCTTCTTTCTCCCTCTTCTTCTCTTCTTCCTCCACCTCCTCCCTCCTCGTTCTCTTTACTCTTCTTCCTCTCCTCTCCTCTCCGCTCTGCTCTGCTCTCCTCTCCCTTTCCTCAGGTCACAGCGGAGTGAATCAGCTCGGTGGTGTCTTTGTCAACGGGCGGCCACTGCCGGACTCCACCCGGCAGAAGATCGTAGAGCTAGCTCACAGCGGGGCCCGGCCGTGCGACATTTCCCGAATTCTGCAGGTGATCCTCCCGGCGCCGCCCCACTCGCCGCGCCCCCCGTGGCCCTCCACTCTCAACGCCCTCTCTCCATTTCTTACTGTAAAGGCTGCTAATTATGGACCCACCTACCCTCACCCCCACTCCAGTCCCCACCCCACTCCCCTGCCTTCCGCTTTCCCCTTTCCTTCCACCATCCTTCCCGATCTCTTCCAACCTGGGTCAGTCACATAAGACAATTCATCTGCTTAAGAAAAAAATTGGGTGTGAATCCGAAAAAAAACCAAAACCTTTCTTTTTTCATTTGGCAAAAACATTCATTGTGGTAACAGTTTATGAAACTATAATAAAATGACTTATGTAAATCCACATAATCTCATTCCCCTCTCCCTCATCCCATGCTTACCTCAGGGTTTGAGATACTTGTTTGATTTCTTCGTATTTATGAAAAATATATATATTGATTTTAAAAGACGAATGCTATTTACCTCCCTCCCTAAGTCACATTTACTCAATTGGGCATATTTTTAAAGGAATGATAACTAAAAATTCAGTCTCTATTTCCCCTTCACTCATTACAGCTTAACAGCACTTTAAGCAAGGTCAGCACAAAACAATCTGACTTCGTTTTGATGCATCTTCAAGCAGCATTTATTTACAAAAACAGTTTTTAAAACTTTGAAATTAGTTTTTTTTTTTAGTTCAAACGGTTTGAAAGTATCATCCTATTTGTAGTTTTTAGGGCTACAAATGTAATTTTAAGAAAAAAGCTCTCTACAGTAAGTTCTCATACCATTGAAGGTATATTTTTGTGTTATAGACCCATGCAGATGCAAAAGTCCAAGTGCTGGACAATCAAAACGTAAGCTTGTCATTGTTTAATGCATACTTAAACAATTTTATTTTTGTCTTGAAATTATTAATAATGTGGTTTTCTGTCCACTTCCCCTATGCAGGTGTCCAACGGATGTGTGAGTAAAATTCTGGGCAGGTATTACGAGACTGGCTCCATCAGACCCAGGGCAATCGGTGGTAGTAAACCGAGAGTAGCGACTCCAGAAGTTGTAAGCAAAATAGCCCAGTATAAGCGGGAGTGCCCGTCCATCTTTGCTTGGGAAATCCGAGACAGATTACTGTCCGAGGGGGTCTGTACCAACGATAACATACCAAGTGTAAGTTCACTGAGAACATTCCCTCTCCCTGCCCTAAGCTCACACTCTTCCCTCTTTACCATCACTTTCTTGACCTCCCCCTGATCCTCTCCCTGCCAGTGTCTTTCTCTCTTTCTCTCCTCCGTGCTCCACAATTTGTCTCCTCTGTACCTGGGGGTCTTGAGAGGAGCACCCTGACCTTTTTTTTGACCTTCTGGAAAATGGAAGTCAAATGTGGGGGGTTATGCACCTCACTTGCATGTGGCAAAGTAGAGAGCGGAGGCACCTGGAGAAAGGCACTGGAATCTAGAAGGAAAATGCAAATGAAAACCAGATTTGAGCTTCCGCCAAATCTACCTGTTTGAACTTTCTTTCAGGCATCAAACATCCATTTCTGCCCTAATATAAAACAAATAAAAGTGAAAGAAAGCTCTAGGCCAAGTCTCAATATTTTGGGGGGGAAGTCTTTAACAACAAAAAAGCAGCCATGTGAGTTAGGTCACCAGAGACACTGTGCAACAGTGAAGGACCCCTCCCTAGTCTTTCAGCTCTCTACACAACTGAGTTTCCATGCCCAAAGTGATGGCGGGCATTCTTTCCACGATGTCTCTGCAAATCCACCCACTGTCCTAGGATGGCTGGGAATTTTTTTTTTTTTAATGTATTAAGGGTCATTCTTTAAGCGGTGGGAGTGCTGAGATGGGGACTTAGGGCAACTGTGTCTTCAGGAGACTCTACCATTTGGTTTGATCTTGATTTGATTTGCAGGTGTCATCAATAAACAGAGTTCTTCGCAACCTGGCTAGCGAAAAGCAACAGATGGGTGCAGACGGCATGTATGATAAACTAAGGATGTTGAACGGGCAGACCGGAAGCTGGGGCACCCGCCCGGGTTGGTATCCGGGGACATCGGTGCCAGGGCAACCTACTCAAGGTAAAAACCCAAACACCCATCCTCAAATTCTCCATATATGCAGCCCCTTGCCCATCCTCTTCTCCAACTTTTTCCCTCTCCGGGCTTTTGTGCCTAGAGAATGTAGTGGAGAAACTCTTCAAAGGCTTGGGACATATCGACTTGCGCTGTATCTAGGTGGTGTTTGTTGAACTATCTGGTTGGCCTGGGAATTCGAGGGTTGTGTATGTTAGGTAGTGTGAATGTGGCTGGTGTGTGTGTGTGTGTGTGTGTGTGTGTGCGCGTGCATGTTCGCTCGAGTGTGTGTTATGGGCAGGAGTATGTGCGTGTGTGTATGAGCTAGCTGCGTGGTGCCCTATTCAAATGTGCCATTAAAATGCACGGAGAGCCCCCTTGCTGTAGAAGTGTGACAAGTTAACACACTGACAGACTGCAAGATAAACATAATTGTATCGTTTTGCTTCTTGCCGTAATTGACAAATTATGTGACTAGGAGTAGGGTGTGTATGAGAGGGTGAGCACTGAGATGCAGGGCCAAGTTGAGGATGGGGCTTTGGAAGTGGTGGCTTTCCCAACTAAACAACCCTACCCTCTCTGCTCTGACCCCTTCCACCCTTTGGGCCCCCAGTTCTCACTCTTTGTGGGTGGCGACTGCGTAGAAGGGTGGGGTGAGGATACTGTGAACCGGACTTTGGTGTGCCGGGAGCGACTCTGGGGCTGGGAGGAAAGATAGGATCTGGACCGTCCTTGCATCTGTGAGAAGGGATGGAAGAAGAGGAGCAGATGGGGGTGGGGTCTGGTCTGTTGGCTCTCCCCCTCCCCTACACACACCGGAGGTAGCTTGGTCAGGAATAGGAAACAGTTTACTCCGAAGATTAATCGGTATTTGTTGTCCTCGTGACAAGGAGATAATATGCGGGATAATGGGACGTGGCGTCTCACTCCCCGGAGCACGAGGAAGCCTGGGGGCTCCCGGCCTGGGAGGCGGCGAGGGGAAGCTGACTGGGCTGCCCTCGCATCCGTGCGCTCTCGGACCCGCTCTAGGTGCCCTGCGCCTCCACCGAGCCGGGCTAGAGAAGGGAAAATCGGTAACAGTATGCGAAATATCTGGTACAAAGGATGCTTCTGTCACTCGCAAGAATTTGTTATGGGAACAATCCTGTCGCTCTGTAATTGCTCATTAGAGAACGTTTTGTTTCTCATTAAGGCGACATGAATAAGCGTCTAGTTGAAGGAGACAGCTGTAGAAATGTTCCACAAGAGACCTCTGGACACGATTCGGCACCGATTGCCAATTAGACATGTCAGTTTTAAGAGCAGAAAACAATATAGGACGGACACTGGGAAGATAGGGAGCAAAGCGCTGGCTCGGTGTTTCCCAGCGCGGCCGCTCGGCCGGCCGAGGCCTCCGACGCGCAGGGCCCCGGCTCCCCCGGGCGACCCGCCCGCCCGCTCCCTCGCCGGATCGGGCCGAACCGCGGCCTCCCAGGGTGCGAGGCTGCACCCGAGGAGGCGCTGCCTCCGCCCTGACCGCAGGCCCCGGCCCCCTCCGGCTTCTGGTGAGGACGAGGGAGTGACCACCACACCCACACCTGACCCTTGAAACTGTAGGCTTCCCACCTGCGCACACTGGGCACACCCAAGTGACGCGCTCCTGTTGCCTTCCCCGGCCCCCAGCAGTCTGCGGTCCCGGTGACCCCACCCCGCCGAGTCTGGCCGGCGGGTGCGAGAGGTCTCGGGGAGGGCATGGGACACAGTGGCCGGGCCTGGGAGGGCTGAGCCCTGGGCGCGAGGGCTCACGTTTGCCCGGGGCCTGGAACAAGGACACCCCCTCCTCCTCCCGGAGCCCGGACTGGACCGAAGCCGAGAGCAGCAGCTTCGCCCGCCCCTCTGCTGCCACCAGAGGTGGCGCCCGATTGGGGCGGCTTTTCGTCGCGGGGAGCGTGAGGGCGGGAAGCGAGAGCCTAACCGCAAGGACCTGGTGGTGACCGTTGGGGCAGGAGGTGGCGCTAGTTCAGGAGCTTTGAACTTTCAGGCGCCGAGTTGCCAGAGCCTTCTGGCTCCCCAACTGCCAGTTCCCCCTTCACTCCACAGAAAACCCACGCCAGTGCCTGGTCCCCACCGCGTGGCGAGGACGGTCGCGCCAGGCGAGCGCAGAGTCCCGGGCGTGGGGACCACCGGGCGCCGGCGGCCGCGGCTGACGTGCCGGGAATCCTCGGTTCTCTTGGCGCTAAGAAGGCCCCCCTCCCTCCCGCGCCCCCTTTGCCGGCCCAGGAAGCCGGTTTGCGGTTTTAAAGAGCCCATTACTCCGAAAGCATAAGGCGAGGTTAGGTCTCAGAGGGAGACAAATCTGGTTTCCATCTGATCAACGCCATGCGGCGGTGAATAAAATTGTGCCGACTTGGGCTGACAACAACAAGAGACAACTCTATCCAGCCCCGATTCTCCAGCGCTTTGGTGGTTTTAGGGATCACAGAGACACTTTTTCTTATCTTCTCCCCACCCCCCCCCCCCCCCCCCCGCCACCAGCCCCGTAATACCCAGGCCCTCTATAGGATTTAGTCAGTCTCTTTTTCAACAGATGCTACAATGTTTTGATCCGCGCTCCAGAGCTGAAAAGGTGCCGCAACCGGGTTGCTATCTTTTCTTGCTTGTTTTCCGCATCACTGATTAAGACACTAAGAAACTAAGGAATGATTTTATTTCCCAGCGTCTTTTTTTTTTTTTTTTTCTTTCTCTCCTCTCCTTCTTCCAGGAAACAAATCCTATCCCGAGCGTCAGATGGTCCTGGGGCTGGGATAATGGGAGGCGCTTTCACTCGCCTTCTCGCGGATTAGGCTGGAAGGTGGACGGCGCCCATTGAAGGCCCCTTCTTTGCGCTCAGAGGGGGCGCCTTTTAAAGAAGATATCTTAATTGTCTGCCACTTAGGTTTATCATGTGGGGAATTCGAGATCCAACTTCCAGTTCTATTTTGCTAAAAGCTTTAAGAGTGGAAGGTAAATCCACTAAAGAAAAAAAGGGGGGCACCCAGTCTAAGAGTGACCTCTCCGGCACTGCCTCGCTGCGAACAGTTGCTATTTTTAAAGGAGCAAACAAACTTTCAATGGAGCACGCTCGCTCTTCAGGGTCTTGGAGGGATCCTGCAGCCACGGGTTTCTCCTGAACCGCCTCTAATTCCACGGCTGTTTTTATTTTCCCCCTCAAAGAGGTTTAAAATCGAGCTCTCCTCATCCTCGTTGACTTTCCTCCTCTTAAATGTCAGTTCAAGTCAGCGCTGCACCTCCGTTGCTGAGAGAGAGAGAGAGAGAGAGAGAGAGAGAGAGAGAGAGAGAGAGAGAGAGTGTGCAGGGGGGAGGGAGGAAGAAAGGGAGAGGGAGAGCGTGCGCAAATGTCCATGTTTTAAAATTAGGAAAACGTCAGCGAAGCAAACGGGAGCAGAGAATGCTATCTGCGGGGGTCTTCTGAGGCAGACCCGGGTAGCTTTGTTTGGCGAGATCGAATGTGCCAGAAAAAGGACTGGGGTGGGGCCTCCTAGAAGGCGTGAGTGACCACCCCCGCGAGATGGGATTGTGTTCTCAGCGCTCCCTTCCCTAAACCTCTGATGATCGCAGGTTTTTGTTTGTGCTTTCGCAAAGCAATAACTGATGGGCCTTTCTAGTTGGCCCAAAAAGTCTATTTCTAAAGTCTTCCTCATTGACCGAATCCGAAAATAAAAGGGGCTCTTCATTTCATTCCCTGAAAAACACTTTGAAAAGTCACCCGGAAACTCGGGGCAGTAAATTAGCACAGACACTGGTGCCGGCACACGTGAGTGAGCGGCTCTCCCTCAGCTAAGTAGCCCTCCCCGACCCCCCAGCTTTCTGATGTAGCGCAAGACGACCCAAAGCAGAGCCACGGCCCATTTACTAATAGTCTCTCCCTTATCTCCCTTTTTCTCTTTCTCTCCCCGTCTCCTTCGACCCTCTTGTCTCTTTTTCCTCTCAGCACTCTTTTCTGTCCTTCTTATACCTTTCTGGCCTCTGTCTCTGTGGAGCCCTCTTTTTTCCTCCACCTTTCCACGCCCCTCCTCTCTCCTACTCCTCCAAACCCCTCCACCAGGCCTCCACCCCCTCCTCTCCTGTCTCCCTCCCCCGTGGTCTCCATCCTCCCTGCCTCCCCGGCTCACTTCCCCCCCCCCAACCCGTGCCCCGGACCTCATCCACCGGCCCTGCCTCCCCCCCACCCCCTGCCCTGGCCTCCCATCCACCCTCCAACCCCCAGCTAAGCGCCCTAAATAGCATGGAGACGCCTGCTCTTGGGACAGTGATTAATGATAGCAGAGCAGAGGGGTTAACACACTTCACTGAAAAGTCTGTTGACTGGGCTTCTTGTAACACAATGTGGCCCGCTGCACGCCTCAAGAGAATCCTTTTGTTGTCCGCACTCATTGTGGCCTCAAAATTCTGCCCACGAAAGTTTGCCAACGCTCCTGCCCCAGGAGTTTAATAGTTTCCCTTACTCGCGGGGCATTGTGCGGCGCTGAAAGGCAGCCCCTCGCTATTCAAGTGTTGGTGGTCATCTCAATAGATCTCCAAGGGCCCATATGGTGGCCAGTACTGATGAATCCGCCTGTTTAAATGGGGGAGAAAGTTGGGGTTTTAAAACATTTCAAAGTTCCTGAAAAGATCCCACTAGATCCTGTCACAATTCCCTGAACTCTTTGAAGGCACTGCCTATTGTCTCCTGGTTATAAATGATATTCCTGGCCAAGTCTATTCCCACCAAGGCGCCCCTAGAGGCCCCTCCCCCACGGGCCAAGTTTCTAGGATGGGGGGGCCAGCCCCTGTGGTATCCCTTGGGGGCCTCAGGACCCAAGACCAAGGACCCAGCCAGCAGGCAGTGGCCCTAGAGGCCCAGCCAGGGCTGAGTCCTTCCCTTGCCAGGCCGTCGCTTCTCCAGCAAGGCGCACGAGGAGACAGCTAGCCTACGTGCACATCTTGCCCTCCAAGCAGCGAAGGAAAATAAAACTTTCCCCTGTTTAATGATAGAAATTACATTAAAAGTGGTGGAAATGCCCTAATTAAAAATGTAGCACTTAAATGATATGCCAAGGATTCAGCTGCAGCATAGCATGTTTAGCTAGTTAGTGAACTCTCTACTATTTCTTTTTTAAAATTACACGTTAAAAATTTAAAAGAAATCTTACTTTTCTCTGGTGCAACACATTACAAAGAATGGACAGTCCTTTTATCTAAATATAAAATTCCATTTTCAGCAATTATAGCCTGTTCTTGGTGATGATATAATTACAGCTGTGCTCGTAATAGGTGTCAAGGCAAAGCGCACTCATACAATAGTTGAATAAAACTGCAGAACAATGCAAGCACTTCTAAATTCACAACCTTTAAAATGAAATTGACTGTGCAGAATTCAAATAAAAACTAGATAAATATTTTTTTAAAGATTACAAGCTTGGTTTGGTTTCTTAATAGCATTTTCTACAAACCTATCAACATCTAATTGATTAGATAGGAATTACTGATCATAGATCAGCTGAAATCTTGAACATCACTCTTCTATTTTCCCAACACAGCCATAGGTAAATAAATTCCCTAAGGAAAGGGAACTGGGCGAGGCATTTGGAGGGTCAAGGTTAGTTATAAAAGATCATTTTAATTGGAAACTTCAGCACTTGTTTTGTCATTCAAAGGAATGCCATTCCCAAAGTATCAAAATTGTGCAGTCTCATCCTGATAAAAACAGAAAGAAAATGGTGGTCAGGTAACATATGTCACTAATGTCTTTTATTAAAAGAAGGCGGACAGTTACCTTGGGAACGTTTTGGTGAGACTTTCAGATGAGACTGCTTTTGGAGTTTATGGCTGTAGGACGCCCCTTTTGGAGACCGCAGGTTATTCCAAATTTCTCTTACTGTCCTATTCTTTTTGTTCCAGATGGCTGCCAGCAACAGGAAGGAGGGGGAGAGAATACCAACTCCATCAGTTCCAATGGAGAAGATTCAGATGAGGCCCAAATGCGACTTCAGCTGAAGCGGAAGCTGCAAAGAAATAGAACATCCTTTACCCAAGAGCAAATTGAGGCCCTGGAGAAAGGTGATGGAGTTTTTCAAAGTAGAGAAGCAGTAAATCAAAGTAAATGCCACATCTTCAGTACAAAGAGCTAAATTTAGCCAAGGCCCTTGCACGGAGGCCTGAAAAGGTTTCTTTTTTCTTTCTGTCCTTTTTTTTTCTTTTCCTGGGCATCTTTTCAGTGTGTGTGTGTATTTTCTTTCTTCTTTTCATGTACCAGTGATTCACAGATGAAAAGTCTGACTTCTCATGAAGAAACAATGATGATTTGGCTAATTCAGGCCACAGAAGAATGAATGTCATTTCAAAGAGAATAGAACTTGGTTCTGATGGGATAGTTCTTCCAAGTACAATCAATCTACTAGTAGTAGCATTTTAAAGGGAATTGGTTGGAGGTGACAGAAGTCGGGAGGTGGAAACCAGATTGATCCAGGGTTTGGTTGACACGTTTTGTATAGTTCTGGCACAACACAGAAGAATGCAACTTACTCTTTCAGAGTTTGAGAGAACCCATTATCCAGATGTGTTTGCCCGAGAAAGACTAGCGGCCAAAATAGATCTACCTGAAGCGAGAATACAGGTACCCAGGGACCGTGTGTTCATGTTTTGTGATTCATACCTTTTGCCTTTTCTAGAGACACGGGTGCGTCTAAGGAACACCATTTGTTTGTATAAACAGCAACAGATTCAGTTTGCTAAATGCTTTGCGCCACTCGGCTCTCGGGGCTGGGGGGAGGGGGACAGTGGACGCCTCTCGGGGCTGGGGGAGGAGGACAGTGGACGCCTCTCGGGGCTGGGGGAGGAGGACAGTGGACGCCTCTCAGGGCTGGGGGAGGGGGACAGTGGATGCCTCTCGGGGCTGGGGGAGGAGGACAGTGGACGTGTCTGGGATGGGGTGGAGCTGGGAGTAGGCTCAGGGCTAACCTGTTCCATCTGATTTCCAGGTCTGGTTTTCTAATCGAAGAGCCAAATGGAGAAGAGAAGAAAAGCTGAGGAATCAGAGAAGACAGGCCAGCAACACACCTAGTCATATTCCGATCAGCAGTAGTTTCAGCACCAGTGTCTACCAACCAATCCCACAACCCACCACGCCTGGTAATTTGAAATATTAGTACTAACAAATGTGTTTCAACCTGTTGGCCCTTGGCTCTGACTCTCACAATGACTGTCTGTTGTGTCCTCTCCCTGCAGTTTCCTCCTTCACGTCTGGCTCCATGTTGGGCCGAACAGACACAGCCCTCACAAACACATACAGTGCTTTGCCGCCCATGCCCAGCTTCACCATGGCAAATAACCTGCCTATGCAAGTAAGTGAGGCTGGCGGCTGCCTGCTTAACGGGTCCCTGGGAGAAGAAGTGAGGAATGGGTTGGGGCCTGCAGACCTCACTGGCCCTATGTGTACCCTTGGGAGCCTTTCCCAATATAGTGATTGGCTTGATCAGTCAAGTCTGAGATGAAAACCGTCAATCGAGTCTTTTAGCTGATTGATTAATTGATTCATGCCTTTAATAAAATAAAAACCTGATGTGCCGTCAAGTTAATTTTTGCTCACAGGGAATGTTGGTTTGATAATGTTGGGTGAGAATGGGGCATGTTTTGGGGACCAGAAACTTGTACCAGAAAATGAAAATAATGTTGGCAAATTATTAGATAGTAAGAGGTTAGTATATATGACACTTGGGTTTATATTCATGTGTTCATATTAATAAGTGTATAGTCTTTATGTGCCCTGTGGTTGTTATTTAGGATGTTTCTGATAAACTAGTGAGGACGAAAAAAAGGACCAGAATTGGGATTCATATTTGCATAGTGCGATACACTTGACATAGAGGAAAGCTAGTTTTCTTTCTGTATCTTAGAAGAAAAAAAGGAATAGAAGGCATCTGCTAGAAATTTCGTGTGTCTTTGCTGTGAACGATGTGATGGGGTGGTGGCGTTCCCAGCTGCCTGGAAAGGCTGATGCTATTTGCTTGGTGTAACAACCTGCTCCTACTCTCAATTCCGTCCCAAATATTTACCAGCCCCTACGTGTGCTGGGCCCTGTATACTAGGTTAACCCTTTATGATGGAAGTTGTCTAAGGCAGGTAGGGTGTACTAGAACTTTGGAACTAGAGGGATTCTTGATGGGGAAAAATAATTGGTCTTCTGGTGGGCCTTCCGCAGTGACTTCCCCAGGACTCCTGCCCTATTTGTGCAGCAATTAGAGATGCCAGATAGTGTGAGCTTGAGCCCCTGATGGAAACAAATTTGGGGTTGCACACATCGTTTGTTCTCCACTGAACATCTGCTGGATTTCTAGCCCAAATCACACCAAAATAAGTGTTTCCCAGTCTTTACACTTAATACAGGAGCAGCTAGATAAGCAACTTCAGAGGAATTATTCACACATCTATTTTTATTGCATCTTGATATTATTGGCCGTAGAGCAATTAATGTAAATTAAGGGATTAACAGCCCATTAGTTGTGGTTGCTACGACTGCCTTGGAATTTTCTAGAAGTCAGAGTTGCCTGGAGGAAGTCATTTTGGGAATTAGAAGCAAATGCAAGCTGAAATTCTGGCAGGCCCTGAAGGCCTGCTTGCCTCTTTGAACTCGATGTTAGCAGTCATCCTCAGACTCTAATAAGGCCACAGAGTCTTGTTCGGTTTTGTAAATTGTAGCAACATCTAGGTTTCTATGAAGATAAAAAAATGTGTATATGAGAAAACATTTAGAAACAATGAAATAGATGCTGCTATTCTGTTAGAGTTGTTTCCACTTAGACTGGTGTGGGTCAATTTATTTCAAATGCCGACTTTTAAAAATTATACAACTTATAATTCAAACCATATATATATATTCATAAAGCATAAATAAAATTAAAATATCAACAATTCTACCATTCAGAGAAAATTACTCTTTGAATTTTGGAGGCGGGTGAGGGCTGGCCAGTCTGTCCATCAGTTTATCCTGTTGACCAAAACCTTCAACCATTTTACAAAGGGTGGGTGTCCTCCTCCGAACCTTCTCTAATGTATCACCCTCTCTGAGGATGTGGATCTTGGAATGTTAAACATTTCTATAGTTTGCAGATCAGAGCAGTACTATCATCTCCCCTGTTCCTGACAGTATGCTTCTCTTAATTGTCTCAAGCCTGCTGCCCCAGCATAGCCCCATGAGAGCTCAGGAGGTGTTTTGCCTCAGCCTTGTGTATTTATTTAGTCAAATAAAGGTTTATCTTTTCAATACCATGATTCTAAACACTTCGAGGGTAGCAGCACAATTTTGTGGATAAAACCTAATCTCAGTTTTGGTGTCTGTAAGAAAGTCACAGCTAATTCTCCGGATGGGGCTAGGTATTTACTGACACTTCTGACTACTTTAACCTGAGATCATCACTGATCTGCCTCTTCAAGAATCTTGAAATCTGTAAGTCCAACCATGAAAGGCTTTCAGGGTCCCTAAACTAAACTTTACAGAGAGTTCCTGCCACTGTCCTCTGCCTCACAGCTTGAGATACAGGGTTTGAGGCGTGGAGGTGTCGCTGGATTCCCAAATGGATTGAATTTGCAAGAGAGGGGGTGTGTCTTTATGGAAGTCCTCATGTTATAGTTTGTCTAAAGGTGCCAGCGGAGGTCCAAGATGAAAATGGACAAAAATCCTATTAATGTTATGGGTAGTGCCAACCGTCTAGCTGGACAATGAATGGTCTGAATTTTTGGTACTTCAAAAGTTTGGTGTGTAGGCAACTTTGCTCCCGCAGTGGACAACGGAAGGACTGGGTGGAAGCCCGATCTTAGTGTTACCACGTGGAATTCAGGCGCTTTACTTGCGGGTATCTAAGGATCAGACTTGTTGGCAGAGTTCCTGGGGGCGGGGGGGGGGGGGGGGAGGGAGCTGGGGGTGTGGCTATGCAAAGTGTCTCTCACTAACCACAAGTTTGCCTTTCTCCTCCCAGCCCCCAGTCCCCAGCCAGACCTCTGCGTACTCCTGCATGCTGCCCACCAGCCCTTCGGTGAACGGGCGGAGTTATGACACCTACACCCCCCCACATATGCAGACACACATGAACAGTCAGCCAATGGGCACCTCGGGCACCACTTCCACAGGTGAGCCGCTGCCCTCCGCAGGCTGCACAGAGGTGGCCTTTGCAGCTTCTTTTGCCAGGTGATCTCCCTTCACTCAAAGTTTACCTAAAAAGAACCTCCTGGCCTTGTGTGATGGTGTATTTAACTCTCTGTTGCTCGCTTCCTTGGGGAAGACTGATTAAAAGGGGAATTCAGTCAAGCTAGTTAGTAACTTGATGCCATACTGACAAAAAAAGAAGTTGTTTTTCCTGAATTTGATTGCAGAAGCTGTATATGAAGACAAGGCCTGAAAACGTAGCTTTTCCAAGGAGAAATTATTATATTAGCCAAAGTTTAACAGTGAAGGCCTCCTGAGTTTATTGGAAGACTTCTCACTTCCCTCCTAGTTCCTCTATGCCTTTCATTGCAACTGAAGAAGTACCACTCTGGTTTTCCAGGATGGTTTTGTTGCTAAAGTTCCAAACATACAAACAAATGGAGTTGTTTTTTTGGTGGGGGGAGCGTGGGGGCCTTTGGGATTCAGTAGATGTGTGTAAACATGCTTTCTGGTTTCTGAAGGTGCTACTTTTGTTTATAGGACTTGAAAAGTTTTTTCTTTTTTAGATTCAGTTAAATGTTAGAAAGTACTAGAGATTTTTTTTTAACCTATAAATTCGTACTCCATGCCTGTCTCTTGAAGGGAATATCTACATGGCTATTTCTTTCACCCACTTCTAGGACTCATTTCCCCTGGTGTGTCAGTTCCAGTTCAAGTTCCTGGAAGTGAACCTGATATGTCTCAATACTGGCCAAGATTACAGTAAAAAAAAAACAAACAATCAAAAAACAAACAAACAAAAGGAAAGGATATATTGTGTTAATTCAGTCAATGACTATGTGGACACAGCAGTTGGACGTTCAGGAAGGAAAGAAAAATGGCTGTTAGAAGCACTTCAGTACTGCAATTGTGTCCTGTGTTGAACCACTGGGGAATGGACTTGAAACAAGGACCTTTGTATACAGAAGGCACGATATCAGTTGGAACAAATCTTCATTTTGGTATCCAAACTTTTATTCATTTTGGTGTATTATTTGTAAATGGGCATTTGTATGTTATAATGAAAAAAAGAACAACGTAGACTGGATGGATGTTTGATCTCTGTTGGTCATGAAGTTGTTTTAAAAAAAAGGAAATTATGATCAACAAGCTTTGCCACGAATTTGAGTTTTATCAAGATATATCGAATACTTCTACCCATCTGTTCATAGTTTATGGACTGATGTTCCACGTTTGTATCATTCCTTTGCATATACTTAAACCTGGAACAACATGCACTAGATTTATGTAAGAAATATCTGTTGGTTTTCCAAAGGTTGTTAACAGATGAAGTTTATGTGCAAAAAAAGGGTAAGATATAAATTCAAGGAAGAAAAAAGTTGATAGCTAAAAGGTAGAGTGTGTCTTCGATATAATCCAATTTGTTTTATGTCAAAATGTAAGTATTTGTCTTCCCTAGAAATCCTCAGAATGATTTCTATAATAAAGTTAATTTCATTTATATTTGACAAGAATACTCTATAGATGTTTTATACACATTTTCATGCAATCATAAGTTTCTTCTTTGGCCAGCAAAAGTTAATTGTTCTTAGATATAGTTGTATTACTGTTCACAGTCCAATCATTTTGTGCATCTAGAATTCATTCCTAATCAATTAAAAGTGCTTGCAAGAGTTTTAAACTTAAGTGTTTTGAAGTTGTTCACAACTACATATCAAAATTAACCATTGTTGATTGTAAAAACCATGCCAAAGCCTTTGTATTTCCTTTATTATACTATTTTCTTTTTAACCTTATAGTGTGGTGTTACAAATTTTGTTTCCTTGTTAGATTAACATTCTAAACGAATGGTTGCTTTCATACATACTCTATTTTAAATCCCAATGATCCTTAAAGAAATAATTCTTATAGGTGTCATAAATCGCAAATGTGTTAGAAAGAAATTCCACTTAAAGCTGTGTGTAGACCTGTGCCCATTTATACCCAGAGTACATATACAAAATGGTAGCATTTCCCAGTTAGCTGTTTAATTCAGAAGCTCAAAGTCGAGAAATAATTTAAAAATGCAACAACCTATTAACTAGGAATTGTCTTTTGAATTAGGGCTGGCATTTTCGATCTGGGCAGATTTCCATTGTCAGCGTCTCAACAGCGATTTCACTGAACTATATTCAAAAGTAGGTTTCTTATACAAGACTCCCTGAAAGCTGTTGCCTTTCTCCAATAGGCCCTCTCCCTTTTCTGTCTCCCTCCCCTTTGCACAAGGGGCATCACT
This sequence comes from Stenella coeruleoalba, assembly GCF_951394435.1. Classification (NCBI taxonomy): domain Eukaryota; kingdom Metazoa; phylum Chordata; class Mammalia; order Artiodactyla; family Delphinidae; genus Stenella; species Stenella coeruleoalba. The sequence goes on from NC_137154.1 coordinate 26,363,368, forward strand.
TCCCATTGAACCACTACAGCTGTTCCCATTTGAATCTCGCTTTCTGTGCGGCTGTGGATGGGTGGAGGCTGGAGGGGGGATGTTGCATGTCAAGGAATAATGAGCACAGACACATCAACAGACAACAACAAAGCGGACTGTGACTGGCCGGTGGGAGTTAAAGGCCTTCAGTCATTGGCAGCTTAAGCCAAACATTCCCAAATCTATGAAGCAGGGTCCATTGTTGGTCAGTTGTTATTTGCAATGAAGCACAGATCTGATCATGTTTAAAGTGGCGGCACGCAGGGCAGGAGTGCTTGAGCCCAAGCAAAGGATGGAAAAAAATAAGCCTTTGTTGGGTGAGAAAGGCCTGTCTGAGACTTTTATTTCTGTCTGTTCTGTGTAACATATAAGTCAATATGGATAAGTTTCTTCTGCAAGCTTCAGTCAAAGGCTGGGGGGCTGGCGACCTAGATTAAATGCCTCACAGGCAAAACCCTCTGGGGACAAAGACACACTTCCGCTGAATTGTACTCTGCTCCTTTTTTGTTTTGTTTTAAATCCCCAAAGGCAAATGATCAGAAATAGAGAAATTAATTGGAGGCTTTAAAAAATAACCTTCTAGTTTAACATCTACTATTTTCTAGTTAAAGAATTACTTGTGAACAGATAATTGTCTGGCATGCTGTATATTAATATTCCACCAGAGTTGCCTGCACACTGAGACATGCTGACTGCAGTTTTTATACGTGTGCATGTAGTTTGATTGACTGTGAGCCTGCGCTGCACGCGTGCACACTTCTGTGGCAGTGTGCGCACGTACGCACTATTGGTAGAGTCGCCCGTGCAGATATTTCTACCTCCTAACGTTTTGCAGCCTACATTCCTTGAGGGACATGTGCCCAGGGAACTGTCAGAGGAAGGCTATGTGTGAGTGTGTGTGACAGCCGCTGGCTGGCTCACTTCTTCCCTGCAAGAAGGGACGGTTTCCAAGTGACTCTGATTTGGGCCAGCGTCAGGCAGCCGGTCCTGGCCCACGGCTCTGTTGTGCAGAGAGCAGAGACTTTGGAGCACCGGGTGTGGCATTTGGGTGCAGGAGCTGAGGCCGGGAGGAGGGGAGTACTGTGGCCGCAGAGGAGAGCTGCCTGTGTGCACTTAGGCACGTACACGTGTCCTCTGAGGGTCAGGCTTGCCAGGGCGCGGTGGCTCAGCACCCTGGTTTAGTCTGAAGCGGCCACTCAGCTGCAGATGCCCTCTGATCCAGCAGGATGGGTCAGCTGCCTTGCCTTCTGCCTCGTGCCCTCACCCTAGGGAGATGAGCTGTCCTTTTGAATGGAGCTCCAGGCATGCCCTTGGGGACAGCACGGCAGATACTGTGTGGAAGCACTGCCCCGAGGTGGCCTTCTACTCATTCTTGAACTAATTCTTGTTTATTTATTGATAGGTATATTTATATATTTATGAATGGGAACTCTTCAGGGATGCTTTGACGCCATCTTCCAGGATGGTGGCCATCTATTTGTGATGTCCTTGGTAGACTCGTGAGACTTACAGCCTATGATTTTTCTCCAAACTTGACTGACTTAGGGAGACCAGGTGAACAGAATTCGAGCTGAAGGTTGAGTAAGAAACATTCAAATTACTCCAAGTAAACAAATGCGTTTTACTGTAATGAATTCCCGGAATATCCCTCCTCTTCGCCCCAAAGCTGTGCCCCCTCTTGAATGGGAAGCAGCTGCTTCTTGACGTGGCTCACATAGTCATTTCTTCCTCCTTTAAAAAAAAATCATAACGAGGCTTCCTAGGAGTCATTCATACAGTATTATTCTAAGATTCAGCTTTGTTTGGTGAATGTTTGTCATCTTAGAATGCTGTCCATATTCTTCTTTTTGCTCTGGGCTTTAATGTTAACGAGATTTTTTTTTTTTTTTAAAGGGTTTTCTTCTATGTATAACGCTTGGCTCACCAAGGCCAAACAAATTCTTCCCTTTTCTGTTCCTCAAGAATAAACCTCATCTGTTTTTTATTATTGATAAAAAAAATTTTTTTTTTTTTTGCCTCGGTTCTGAAAGACTTCACTGCTCAGTTTTGAAGTTCAAAGTGTAAATACTTAGGGTTAGAATTGCTTAAATTTGGTGGTGTTGATGGTGACTATCTTTGGAAAGCATTAACATGATGCTTTAGAAATGACATTCATAATGGGCTTAAACAAATGAATAGGGCTCTCCCCCTACTTTTGCTTTGTATGCGCATTCGTGTGTTGATTCTTTAAAAGATAGGGAATTGATTGCAGTGTTGCTTCCTCTTGAAGTAGTTTTATTTTGTCTAGTGTTAGTATTTGCAGGTCCTGGAGGTGGAGATAAAGAATAAATGGAAGAGAGAGGTGGAAATTGGTGGCTACTATAAAGAAATTCGGAAGGTCTTAGAACCCCAGCACCTGAGCAGACTCTAGCAGTCAAAATATTTACCTCATGTTAAAGAAAGGCAAATCTAGCGTAAGAAATGAATACCATAGAGGGTTTAGAAGTTTTAGAAACATTTAAAAGATATGAGGATGTTTCAAACACTGTTTGGCATTGTTACTTAAAATCTTTGAGACAAGCTGATAACTGAAAAAGAAATCTGTCAACAGAGTGTGTATTTTATAATATACCAAAATGGTCTGTATACCTACAGTAGCATTATTGAGGACCAGTATTTTTATGTAGTAAGTTATTAGCATATGGACAATTGATGTTTCCAGAAGGAAAGAAAACACATTTTTAGAGTGGGTTTTTATCAGTGCAAAACAAAAATATACATCCCTCTCCAGTAGCTTGTTTTTTACAAAGCTTGCCTAGTGAATCAGACCCACAAAGTACCTGAATCTGATTTTTGGAAAGGCCAGGTACTATTATTGTTCAAAATGCACTTTCACTGAGTTTTAAAAGTTTCTTTTATATTTAAAATAAGGGTTCAAATATGCACATTCAATTTTTATAGTATTTATTTGCAAAGCATATACTAAATAGTAATTGGCTGTTAATCTTATAGACATGGTAGCTAGGGTAGTAAATCGATGACCTACTAAGTATTTTTGACAAGCAATTTTCATATCCGATGACCTCACATTTCCTTTTCAGTGTCAAATGCTATGTAATTCTTCCGTTGTGTGTTTGTATAAAACGAATCACAACACGGTGAGAAAAAGGTTAGCCTTATTAAAATAATAACCCAACTAAAATATTCACTTGAGCTAATTCAGATTGTTCATAATGCTTTCAAAGGACATAGCAAAGCTTTTGTGGAGTATTTGCATATTATTTATTATCTATGGACTAAACTGATTTTTTGAAGTTGCTTTACATTTTAAAAGCACCTTTGCTTAATATGAAAGCCCTTTAATTTTAACTGACAGATCAATTCTTAAACTTTATTTTGAAAAGAAAATGGGGAAGAATTTGTGTCTTTTGAATTAAAAGAAGTGAAAAAAATAAACCAGACATTCTAAAAAAATAGAAGAAGAAACCTGATTTTTAGTACTAATGAAATAGCAGGTGACAAAATAGTTGTCTTTTTGATTTCGATCATAAAAAATAAACTGGTAGTGACAGGATATGATGGAGAGATTTGACATCCTGTCATTGATTCAATTATTCTAATTCTGAATAAAAGCTGTATACAGTATGTGTTTATGCTACAGTGGGTTTTTTTTAAGTGACTGACATTCATCATATCGGTTAGACAGTTTTAAAAACCTAGGCTTTGTTTTCCGCAATGTTGTCAAGAACAAATAAAGTATAATTTGTGGTATATTAAAAGCAAACTGCTCAAAAATGCTAGATATAACTGCTTCAAGATAGGCTAATATATTTGGAAATGTATCTTGAAAATTCAGTTTCTCCTAACAGATGTTAAACAGCTTTTTTTAAAAACTGAGACTCAAGTTACTTTTCTTTTACTTTTTGTCTACTATTTGTCAAAAGCTTTGAGAATATGGAACTATGATTCAAAAAACTAGTATTTCATATGAAAACGAGTTCAATATATCCGCAAAGCCATGTTTATATTGTTATAACTGTACACACCTACCAATGTTCCTAATTAACAAAGGGTTTTACCTGATGCAATGGAAATCTGAGTTAGCTTTTTTATACTTTGTCTCAGACCGATGTTTTGTAAAAATCTCTCACCAAGCTTCAATACATGTTTTTCCCCAGTATCCTAGCATGAATGTAGCTGTCGGTTTGAATTTCAATCCTGAATTATGTCTATTGACATAATTTCACAGTGCAGACTTTAATTGTTTCAACAGAGACCATCTACTTCTTTGTCTAAGTTTTCTATCACTCAAGTTCTTTATAGTTATTAACTACTAGGGCAGACTAATTATTTTTAATGGAGTCTTAATCCCAAAATACTATCTTGTTTTCATCAATTTCATAACAGGATGCATAAATGCAAATTCATTTTATTTTAGTCTTCATATATTAGCAAACAAATTTTTTCATTTCTTAAAAAAACCTTAGCATTTTTGGTAGGAGGTGTCTTTTTCAGAAATGAAGAGAAAATACGTTTTTCATATATAATTTTGAATTTCATAATGTTTCATATGCTACCTGCTGTAACATGCACTTTACCATGACCTGAGTGCCTTAAACACACATACACTAATGACCACTGTAAGGCATCTTGATTTGCTTTTATTTAAAAATAAAATTATTGGGGCTTCCCTGGTGGCGCAGTGGTTGAGACTCCGCCTGCCGATGCAGGGGACACGGGTTCGTGCCCCGGTCCGGGAAGATCCCACATGTCACGGAGCAGCTGGGCCCGTGAGCCATGGCCGCTGAGCCTGCGCGTCCGGAGCCTGTGCTCGGCAACGGGAGAGGCCACAGCAGTGAGAGGCCCACGTACCGCAAAAAAAAAAAATAAAATTATCTATTTTCTCTAGATATAGCATAAAACAAAATTTAAAGTGAAAGTATTTCTGCTGTACTATTTCTGTATAGAAAGTTGGTTAAAATAACAAAGAACGGTGGCCTCATTTTGCAATCCTAACCGTTTTTCAAGGATTGGAGGTCAAATCGTTAAGAAAAATATTTACATAAGCTATTAGCAATCATAATTAGAGTGTCATATAATTCTGCATCAACCACTAAGGAGGAATCACTAGAAGTCCAGGTGCTTCTTGCCTCGGGCCGTCATGCCACAGCCTGGGCCCAGCAGCTTGGCGGATTCTGCCAGATCCTGTTTGCTCGAGCGGCTCACTGTGTCTGACAAGTCTGGAGGCAAATGCAGTCGCTATGGCAGAAGATTTCAGGGGAAGGAAAGAAAGAAGAAAAGAAATAATTAATTTTGCTTTTGCCAGCACACTTCAGAATACAATATTATGCTCTGTTGATCAGCATTTAGTCTTGCATATAAAATTCCTGCTAAAACAGTTCTTCAGACTGAAGCCCAATATAATCACATCCTATTTCTACTAGATTTTACAAATTGTAGCCATTACAGAAACTGGACCAGGAATCTTAGTGGCACATTTCCAGAGTCCAAACCTAAATGTATTAAGATTTTTCTTACTGAGGTAGAAGTGAAAACATGGAAGTGCATAAATAAAAGCTAATTGAAAAATATCACATAGTAATGGCAGGGTTGTTTTTTGGCTTTTTTTTTTTTGGCTAGAGCTCCAAGATGGTATTATTTTTCAACTGAATGTAGCTTTTCAGCAATTATGGATTCCCACAAATGCTTGTTTCCCTTTGTCTATTAAGTTGACCTAATGATTTTTATTTTAAGGCTATACTTTCTTTAAGGAACTTACAATTTTCATAGACAAATGTCATATTGACATAATGAAAAAAATGATACCAATCAAAGGGTCAATATTTTTCAAACGCCCAGATAAGTCAGCCATAACATCTGCTATAGGTCTTGGTAGTTTCTGTGCATCATGTTGGGTCATGTTTTCAAACATACAGTGTAGCTTTGAACATCTCTCCATCCTAACTGTTTTTCTGCAGATACAGGTTGATTTAAGGAGAGCCAGTAACCAACCATCATTACAAAACAGTTACTGTAATTAGGGAGAAATATTCATATTTCAAAAGACCTTTTTTGGTTTTCAAAAGGCTCTCTATCAAATTCCTTCAACTATCAGTGCTCCCAGACCACATGATTTGTTTCATAAAAATCCAAACTCAAAGGAACATGTTTCTTGCATGAGGCAGAGTGGGTGTGTGAGGCTAAAGGTAAGTAGGGCAGGATGGGGTCATCCCCTGATGACTAAGCAAAGCCTTGATGAGGTGAACTGGCCTGGAGACAACCTACCTGAAACCCTTCATTTGAAAACTCCCTTCAATATGAAAAAAAAAAAATCAAGATGAAAAAGGGAAAAACCATTTTTTGGGGTCAAAATATTGTGATCCACCAGCATATGTTCTGGCTAGTTTCTTTCCTGATAAAAGGCTTGTTTATTGTCATGTAAACACAAGCTGTGCGCAAGGATCAAAACATTTTAAAACATTAAAAATAATTTATGAAAATATTCTTCCTTGATTTCAGTTTGCTGGTACAAGTATATCTAGGATGAAAGACACTATTATATAGATATGTGATCAACAAAGATGTCAGAAAGGTCCAGAAAAGCTATAATATCCATACAGTAATATAAATATAGTATTATTCATTTGTATGCTTAGCACCCAGCCTGTCACTTAAGTCATTAAATGTCTATTTCTTGAATAATAAAAAAGAACTCAAGTAAGACATATTTTGCCTTCGCTTTAAACAATTCTTTCATTTCTTCATACCCTAGTTTCAGAAAGGATTTAAGGTATAAATGAAAGTGTGAAAGGCTCAGGAAGGAATCTAAAAGACATGCGTGACTCTAAAGTCTGAGGACACAAATGTCTTTGCAGTAGTGTTAACTCTATCAATGTTCATGTGAAGAAGCAGGAGGGGAAGAGATATTTAATTATATGGCTGAGTTTAAATGTTTCTTTAAGATCTTGTAGTAATTGCTAATGAGCAAAGGAAAAATGACTAGGGTATATGCATGACCTGAAGGCTCTCTGAAACTTAAAGAAAAGTCACCATTAAAAAACATATGTGTGGGGGCTTCCCTGGTGGCATAGTGGTTGAGAGTCTGCCTGCCGATGCAGGGGACATGGGTTCGTGCCCCAGTCTGGGGAGATCCCGCATGCCGCGGAGCGGCTGGGCCCGTAAGCCATGGCCGCTGAGCCTGCGTGTCGGGAGCCTGTGCTCCGCAATGGGAGAGGCCACAACAGTGAGAGGCCCGCGTACCGCAAAAAAAAAAAAAACAAAAAAACCCTTATGTGTGTGTTTTCGTGTGTGTGTGTGTGTATGTGTGTGTGTGTACTTTTGTTTGGGACCTCACAAAGATGAGGTCAGATGGTGATTAGGCTGTTTAGGAAATCAACTGGAGTCAACAAATATTTAGAATCTACTCGAAGCAAGGCATTCTGAAAAGATATGTGAACAGAGCACCCTCCACACTCCGTGCGGCCTTACAATCCAGTAACAGGCATGAGGCAAGCACACAGGTAACCCTCATAGTGAGCAGTCCAAGTTTTGTCTACAAGAACAGCAGAGACAAAGCAGAAATCCTGCTGCGGGGAAGGGGGCCAGAAAAAGCTTCACCGAGATGGGCTAGGTGTTAAATACTGAACTGGGTTCTGACATACAGAAATGGTGATTTGCTTAACGGTGGAATGGATACATCTCTAAGATGCATTTGGTGGAAGGCTTCTACTGCTCTGACAATCCAAATGAGGAAACTAATGTAGTTTATTCAGAACCAGCATAATACCATTTATTTCAGGAGCTTACCTATTTGCTAAAAATTTCTCTTCCTTTGCTTCTCTAGGCAATGAGTGTGAGCCAGTTGGCGGAAAGCCCTTCATAGCAAAAGTAGCTAAATGTGATGTGTGACATGCTTGGAAATCTTTCAGGTTGAATGGCTTTGAAGAAGAGTCAAATACCATTCGTGTGTAACTTCTGAGCACAAAAATTTGGGGTGATGTGGTTAAATGCTTCTAACCAAATGTCACACCGTAAAAGCTAGTTGCAAACCCGTGTCCTTTGAAAAAAGCCAAAGGATGGCTCTTGGAAACATGTGAATCTACGTGTGATTTTGCCAGCTTTTGCTGATTATTACTTGAATGAGCTTACTCTGCAGCCTAAATTCTCAAGCAGTGGGTTTTGTTTTCTCCCTTTCTAAGCCTCCCCCCGTGCACCACGTCAGTGCGATGTGAAGCAGCGAGGAAGAAGGAGAGATCAGGTTCCAGGCTTGCCAGGTGTGTCAGGCACTTTCCCTTTGAGGCTTCCAAAGCACTTACACACTTGACACGTCAACGTTCAGATGCTGCTGTACCCCAGATCTGTCTTCTGAGAAAATGTGCTGTAAGATACTCTACACAGCATGGTGACCTCTTTAGACCAAAGCTGCAAGGCTGTGGGGGTATAAACGTTTGGACCTTGATAATGGTTATGGTTTCAGTAAAAATCAAGACTATCAAAAAATCTTGTAGAGATTCAATCTTGTAAACCAGATCAAGGTATTCATCTTTCTCATTTTATACCTGGGGTTCTGAGGCCAGAGCCAAAAACATACCTTACATCTTTTTTTAAAATTTATTTTATTTTATCCATTTATTTAATTTTTGGCTGCACTGGGTCTTCGCTGCTGCACACGGGTTTTTCCTCTAGTTGCTGAGAGCGGGGGGCTACTCTTCGTTGTGGTGCACTGGCTTCTCATTGCGGTGGCTTCTCTTGTTGCGGAGCATGGGCTCTAGGCGCATGGGCTTCAGTAGTTGTGGCTCACCGACTCTAGAGGGCAGGCTCAGTAGTTGTGGCTCGTGGGCTCTAGAGCACAGGCTCAGTAGTTGTGGCTTGCGGCTCAGTAGTTGTGGCTCGTGGGCTCTAGAGTGCAGGCTCAATAGTTGTGGCTCGTGGCTCAGTAGTTGTGACTCGCGGGCTCTAGAGCGCAGGCTCAGTAGTTGTGGCGCATGGGCTTAGTTGCTCTGCAGCATGTGGGATCTTTTCAGACCAGGGCACGAACTGGTGTCCCCTGCACTGGCAGGCGGATTCTTAACCACTGTGCCACCAGGGAAGCCCTACCTTACATCTAGAGCTAAAATTTTTTCCACCTGATTTTCTTTTCCCAAATTCTGGGAGGAAGGGATTGTGCTGCTGAGGAAGGAGATGCTTGTCTGGCTGACTGCCTGCCTATTTTTTCCATGAATGCCTTGTCTAGAATGATGATTTCTATGTAGGCAAAGGGATCTGGGAAAGGTGCGACAACTCCCAAGCTTCCGCAGAGGCCTATGTACTTTACAGCGATTCATCCCACTGCGTTAATGGGTCCCTTTTCTTCAGCACTTCAAGGTGGGAAACAGCGAGGCTGACAAAATGCCCTGGCGGATAAGGGGAGTTCCTGCCAAAAGGCACCCTTAGCCCCATAGGAAGCCCTGGGTCATAATAAAGAAGTAGCAGCTGAAGTGCTTTGCTCTGTGGCCCCAGGGAGTACCAAGCCGAGCTGGACCGAGATTCTTCCCCCTCTGCCTACCTCTCTGTCCCTTTGTTGGGCTGAGCCACTGACTATATTTTGTTCCTTCTTGAGTCAGCACCTCTGCTGATCGTACATAGGATTGGGTTTCCTGGCTCCACGGTTCTCTTCCTAATTCCTTTTCTCCCAGCCTGCCAGACCTGTGCTCAGCACTCACAGTTCCCAGACAGAAGGGGCAAGATAATGAATCTAGGTTACACCTGGCTTTGAGACAAATTGCAGGTAAATACCATTAAAATAAGTTAAATCAATTTATATTTTTCATATTTTGCCAAGACCAAACCACCAGGCACTGTTTGTTTTCTGAAAACAACTGATGTAGTACATTTTAACCATTAGGAAATGAATATTTGTTTTAATTCTTTAAAATTTATGACATTTCCTGAAAAGTCAACCTTTCCATTACTCACAGTCACAGAAATAGGAGTTAATATTTCAAAATACTTCCTAATAGTTTTTTTCTTTTTTCTTTAAAACACAACGAATTTAAATTAAAACTTGTAAACACCTTAGAACATATAGGTTCTACATTGGTCCCTTCACAGAGGCAGCCAGTTTAATACCTCCCTCCGTCACTCGCTCTCAATGTGACTTCAGATAAGTCACTTCACCTGTCTAGCTTCAGTATCCTCATCTATCACAAGTGAATAATTCTCCCCTCATAAGACCGTTATGGGGATCATATGAGATATGAAGTGTTTTGTGAATTATTAAGTACTACACTAATTTATTTCTACCTCTTTTTGCTTCAGGAAGGCATTTGAGGTAGCTCGTAAAAATACCTTTGGGAAAGATAAAAATAAGTGAGCTTATTAGGGCAAGGAAGTGAATCTACAAATTTAATGAAAAACATACATTTGTAAGCAACAGCAACGGAATATTGGACTTGGCCAGCAGGTCTCATCACTAAGTCTGAGCATTTACTACACATTGCCCTCTACTGCAGTGCTGTAAAGAAATATAAACATAAAAGGAAACTGCAGTCATTGTCTCTGCTTCTGGGAAGATTTAAAAAGGCTAAATAGTTTCCCTCATACTTAGTAAGACAATAGTGAAAATGGGGCATGTCAGGTGCCTGGCTTCTGGGCCAGTGAAAATATGCATGGCTGTATTAAAGAGGCTATTTGGGGTCCATTTATTTATTTTTATTTATCTATTTTTAAAATTTATTTATTTATTTTTGGCTGCGTTGGGTCTTCGTTGCCGCACGCAACCTTTCTCTAGTTGTGGAGGCTACTCTTCGTTGAAGTGCGCAGGCTTCTCATTGCGGTGGCTTCTCTTGTTGCGGAGCACGGGCTCTAGGTGCGCGGGCTTCAGTATTTGTGGCACGTGGGCTCAGTAGTTGTGGCTCGCAGGCTCTAGAGCGCAGGCTCAGTAGTTGTGGCGCACGGGCTTAGTTGCTCCGCGGCATGTGGGATCTTCCCAGACCAGGGCTTGAACCCGTGTCCCCTGCACTGGCAGGCAGATTCTTAACCACTGTGCCACCAGGGAAGCCCATATTTATTAAAAAAAAATCTATCTTGCACATGTATTTAATGCTGACACGATAACAAAAGAAATGTCAGAAGATGAAGCTTCTCCACTCACGTTTTAAAAGCATTTCCCCTTCTTTATATCATGGGCAGGAAACCAATGCACAAAAGACTTGCCATCCCACTCCATTGATTCTTTCAAGAGCTGTCTGATGCCCTAACCTGGAGCATGATTTGCTGACTTCTGTAGCCATATTCTGTGTTATGAGGCACTGCTCTGGATGGTAGGGAATGAATTAGAGTACAGGCTAAGTAGCTGCCATACAGAGATATCCCAACCCACTTCAGAAAATGGCTAAAAACCAGAAGTTTATTTATCTCCCACTTTACGGGCCAGAAGTAGGCAATGCTGAGCTGGAAGGACTGGTCTGCCATCCTCAACAAGCGGCTCCCACTTCTGGCTCCAAGGCTGATCTTTTTGCTCTCTCTCAGCTGGTGGGAAGCAGGGGCCATGAAGGAAGACTTGCAAGTTGGACACATCACTTCCATACACATCCAGAACTTAAACATGGCCACACCTGGTTGTGAGGGAGGCTGGGAAATGTTTTAAAATATGTTAAGATGTTCAGCAAACGCATTACTATGGAAGAAGGAGCAAATGGATACCGGGAGACAACCAGTAGTCAGCTACAGTTTTGAGAAGGGCCACAGCAAAACGATCACCCTCCCGAAGCATTCACTCTGTGTGTGTGAGCTTCTGCTAATGGCGGAAGGCTCCCTACTTAGTTTCTGACCAAGGAAATGCACGCCTGATGCCCCCACCAGCCCAGAGGGCAGGGGTTAAAGTAGTCCTCAGAGTCTCTCTTATATCATAAAAAGAGAGATATTTCCTTTGTGGAGAGGCTGATTTCCTTCCGGGGGCGCTAGGAGGAGGGTAGAGGGAAGGAACCAGATGAAGCAGGCTTTGATATGTTATTCATCATCACTATTATTTCTTCACAAGATTTCAGAGTGTTATTTCAACTTGCAAAAAGCCCGCACAGTGTTATATGCCATTATATAATTATTATATTTTTATATCATTGCATTTATATTATTCCATAATTATTACATTATTACAATGCAATGTTACATTGTAGTTATTCTACATCTGGCTAAAATTTTGCAATGTGGAAGATGCATTTGCCTAATTTTGGTGAATTTTGTGTTACTCTTACATATGAGTAGGGCAGTGGAAATCATGCCAGAACCATATTTTTGCTCCTTTTGGATTGCTAAGTGTATGTTTGATAGCAGCCGAATATTTCTGGAAGAAATGCTGCCAAAACATGGTCAGGTTTTAGGTTTCAGTTTTGTTTGTTTGTTTAAGATCCAATTCATCCCCAGGGTTTTGGATTAAAATTGTTTTACTGAATGTCATAATCATACTATATCCTTTGAATTGAAAAAAATTCATTTGGTTCTTCCTGATTGATCTGAAAATTAGACAAAATTTCAGAGCTGGAACATTGCACATTGGCTGCCCATTGAAAAATGCTCAGGTGTGCAATTATTCTGACCGTCAATTATAACTGACAGTATTGTCTTGCCTCCAAACTCACCTCTCTGAAAGCAGATTGTGAAGAACTCACTTGTCTAAACAAAAGTGTGATTTGTGAAAAGGCATGTGTCTGTGGCAGAGATTGCTAGCTTACTCCCAATATCTGTTCTCTTCCTTTGCAGCCAGTAAAAGAATCTCTGCGTATTAGTGGGACACATGGCCTCCCAGAATAAAGGCCATGCTCCCCAGCTGCCTTTGCCAATAGCTGAGGCTGAGTGATTAAGCTCTGGTTGCTTCATCTTGAGCAGAAGTGCTATGATTAAGTTCAAGGTTAGATCCTTAGAGAGGGGGAGGTGCCAATTACTTCCCTTTTCCCTTGGCATCGTTATTCGACCCCAGCAAGAGGGCCCCCGCTCTGGGCCCTGACCCACCCCTCCTCATGGGGTGAGGAATTAACAGGGTGAAGGGGATGTGCCCATCTAGAGCCTGTACCCTTCATTATAGGACACACTCTGGGTACTCAGAACCTCGGAACTCCCTGTGCGAATGGCCACAAAGCCTGCACAGGTCTCTTCCCCAGGTTTGTCCACTGTGGGCGAACTGTGTTGTCTACGTGCACACCCTGGGGCCCCAGCAGGAGCCAAGGGGTGGCTGTTTGTGGGGAGTGTGGACAGAGTTTGGATGTGAAGCCTGGGTGTCCCAAGCACAATCACGTTGCCCGCTGTGTGTGGGAAGGAGACAGGGGTGGGGAGAGAAAGGAGATGGGCTGTAGGCCCGTTCTTCCTATGTCTCCATGTTCTGGAGTAGAGCCCTGATCCTAAATTTAAACTTGGCTTTCCAGGTAGGTATATTTGTGAAGGAAGGAAGGGAATGCATATTTAATGATTTTTTGGCTTGATAACTTAAAAATATTGAGGCATATAATAATGTGGTCTTTTATTTGCATTCCTGCTCTAGGCTCCACAACGTTAGGGACAAGCCAAACTTCCCTCTTCCCACTCGCTGAAATGTGGACTTGAGGGTAGGTGCTGAAGCAGCTGTCCTGGGCCATCAAACGGAAGCTATGGGCTGAGGAGGGCATAGCAAAACCACAGAATTAGTTTAGGGTATCTTGACACCAAAAGAGCCCTGGGTCACCGGATTGAGCTTTTATGGGGTATGTGTTCCATATTATTTAAGCCACTGCATTTTTGAATTTCTTTAATAGCAGCCTAACCTATATCCTCCTTATGGCGAATTTGGTACCTGAAAAATGGATCGAGTTCTACCATCAAAATCTAAGTTGGCAGTATATATTAGTCCATGCCACTCTCTCACCTCGTCCCAGCTCACCCTTCCCCCACCCCGTGTCTTCAAGTCCATTCTCTATATCTGCATCTTTATTCCTGTCCTGCCCCTAGATTCTTCATAACCATTTTTTTTTTAAGATTCCGTATATATGTGTTAGCTGATTCACTTTGTTATAGAGCAGAAACTAACACACCATTGAGAAGCAATTAGACGCCAATAAAGATGTTTTAAAAAAAGAAAAATCTAAGTTGGCTTAGTGGTTGGAAGGTGGGCAGTGAGGTCAGTATCACAGATTGGAAAGCTAACTACCCTTGTTAGGCCTGTGGCTCTAGTTGAAACACTGGAGAAATTCAGGGTATTGTTGTGTTAGTGGCTTCTTGACATTTTTGGCAAAATTATTTACAAAAGAGAAATGAACTTAGGCTAGAGCTATAGAATATGCAAGAAGAGGTAGAGGGACTACAACTCTATTAAAGGAAATGCCCTGCCTGCAGCTCACAACTTAAAGTGAATAAAAGCTTGGTAATTTGGGATGTCAAAGAGTTGAAAAAACCCAGCTATTTCTGCAATTGCACACCAGAGCAGGCAACCTTCACAGATCTCTTTGCCCCTAAGCCTTGGTGAAATACCTCATTAAGAGGCTGGCCAGAAAATGGGGGCCGGCTCAGAGACAAAAGTCAGATTAAGGGTGTTGCCTTCCCTCTCAAGTCAATTATTTCAGATGGCTTCAAGCTAGTTACAAGTAAGATGAAAGAGATGGGTATAGGTAGAACAGAGAGGCCAGAAAATAAGACTCAAGTCTTACAAGGTAAGAGTTGTGGTGGACATGCACCCATTTCAACTGCCTTGTGGCGTGTCTGCCTGCAGGTAAGAGGCTGGAGAAGTGTGAATTAGGCTTATCCAGTTAGATGCAGCTGTACTATTTAGAAGGTGGAAGAGAAGCAGGTGCTCTCCTCCTGCTTTTACCGCTGCAATTGGCAAGCACTGTTGCAGGGACAGTTTTTTTGTTGTGTTTTTCTGCATTCTAGTGACTAGTCAACAGCTTCATAGGCTTCCCGGGAGCAGAGAGGCAGCTGTGGAAATGGAGGCCAGCCCAGTGTTTCAGTGTCCAGTGACTTGCTTGATGGGGGCCAAGAAGCACTGGCAGCAGTGGCAGCGGGAAGTTACTTGCCCCAAAATTGCAGCTGTGTGCTTTCAGTGAATAGCTCCAGTTGCGGTCTCCCAGTTCCTCTCCTTCCTGACTTTGGTGGAGGCAGTAGCCTCCCTGGAGGCCAGTTTGGTGACATTATCCTTCAGCCCTTCCAATTATTGCACTAGCTCCCGGTTTTCTGGTATAACCTTTCTGACTGCATCAAATAATCAGATGGGATCTGTTTCCTGCAGCTGAACCCGAGAACTATGTCTGGACAACTCTTTGGCTGTGATTACTTGCATGTGGAAGCACAGGGAAGCAAATCAACTCGGAACCTCATAAAATTTTGAGGGGGTTGTTTTGCCAAAGAAACTACAAGCTTGGTCAAGAGTCTATGAGTATTCAACCCCTAAAGAAATCTTAAGTCCCCAAATCTGATCTATCAATAAGTGGGCTGTAAAAACTGCAGCCCCCAAAGGGCCCAGACTCTAATAGTGACTTCACGTAGCCGTCAATGATAATGGACAAGGAATAACTTTCTAAAGGGATACAAAGGAGAGTGGATAAGGGAGTTCCTTCCAGAGGGCAGAACTGAGGGTTACAAACTGGGCTACACTCCTCTACTGCCAGGGCAGAGAATTTTTGCAGTTTCTCTGCTGTAGGATTCTCCACTCACCCCTGAAGAAGAGGTAAGCGTGTGGGAAGAGGCTGTGCACGGATATTTGGATTCCAAAGGGCTGCGGACTCTGATAGAGACTGTCATTAACCTCCAGTGTCCACTCTCCCTTCCTCCTTTAGGAGAAGAACCCGGGGATATACGGCCATCCTGAATAAAGACTTTACTTCCAAGCTTCCCTTTCAACTGGTTGTAGAATACGTGACCAAGTCTGAAAAATACCGAAGTGATGTTGCAACTTCAGGGTATTCAAATGGGATTTGAACTCAGGCATTCTGGCTTCAAAGTCCACGTTCTTACTCACTGCTCTATGTGCCAGAACTTTTCTAAGCACTGGAGGTAAAATACTGAACAAGACAGGCAAAATCCTTGCTTTCAAAAAACTTACAACTTCAGAAAGGAACAATACATAGACACTTATTAACACAAGGAGAGACAGCTAACATACAGGAAAGCCAACCAATGGAGAAGATAATTCAGACACTGAGAAGTCTTTTAAGGAAATGAAACATGGTGATACGATACTTTCTGGGGGTACTACTCTAATTGGTGAAAGCCTTTCTGCAGAGCACATTTGAGCTAAGATCTAAATTTTCAGAAAAGACCAATGAGGACCTGAAAAAGAAGTTTCCAGGCAAAGGGAATGAAATACAAAAGTCTTAAGGTAGGAATAAGCTTGGCGTTTTTGAAGGACAGAAAAAAGGGCACCTTTCCTGGAGCAGTCACCAAACAGGGGAGTGGCCGCGGCTAGGAGAAGTTTGGCTTGGTAGTAGCACGGTGGGAGTGGGAGGATGCTGTGGGTCAATAACAGAAAACAACAGTTGTTGCAGACGTGTATTCTATTAAAGACATAATTTTCCAAAAGGTGGTGTACACAGGCTGTTCTAGATCCTGCTTTCTTTCTTTTCTTTTTTTTTCCCCCCGCTTTCTTTTGATTCAGAAAAGACATTCTAGTCACTAAGTGACCCACAGGGTCCTCCCACTCCCACCGTGCTCCTGTGGGGTGTGGTGGTTCCCAGCCTCACTCCTGCCCAGCAGGAAGATTCCAGGTGGAGGGGTTGGGCGCTGTGTGAAGTGTGCATGGAGGAAAGACTCTGGCAGTGCTGTTTGTGGGGATGGCTTGTTGCGTTTAATCCTCTTAAAATGTGAGTCAGCATCTTTTGGACTACATCATAATAAGAATACCACCATGTTTCAGATCCAATGTTCCTGAACTTTCAGACATTGGAGATATGGGGAGTCATGTTATTCTCCTCCTTTATTTCATACACTGATGGAGAACAAACTAGATTATTCCTGGAGAACTTTCCTTAAAATAGTTGTACCTTCGGACTTCCCTGGTGGCGCAGTGGTTGAGAGTCCGCCTGCCGATGCAGGGGACATGGGTTTGTGCCCCGGTCTGGGAAGATCCCACACGCTGCGGAGCGGCTGGGCCCGTGAGCCATGGCCGCTGAGCCTGAGCGTCCAGAGCCTGTGCTCCGCAACGGGAGAGGCCACAACGGTGAGAGGCCCGTGTATCGCAAAAAAAAAAAAAAAGTTGTGCTTTCTACACAAACTAAAGGCAGTATCTTTTTCTTTTCTTTGGGTCTCTCCTTTTTCTTTTGCACATTTTATTCTCATTCATGTTCTAACATGAGCAGGACTGAAAAAAATATATCATTTAGGTAACAGTTGGAATAAAGTGACTTGAATTGTGACCTAAACTTGGACAGTAGAAACTGTGAAAGATGCCTAACCCACCCCCCCCCCCCCAGCCTCTTCTCTGGGACGGATAAAGGATAAAGGAATGGGGTGGCTAAGTCCCACATGGCCACTGTGATCCTGCGGTTGTGCATCACGGCCTGAATGAGACTCCCCATATCTCCTGAACGGACTCCCTCTCATTCATCCTTCCTGAATTGTAGCAGGGCTTCTCACTCTGGCAACCTTTTGACTGGTCTCCAACTCTGCTTAACCCAAGGCTTGTATGGGCTCTGGATCTCACAATGCAGGCAGGAGCATATAAGCTCCAGAGCGTATAGAATCTGAATTAAGCTTGAGCAGGGCCAAGCTGAGAGACTCTTGAGATCTAGGGCCTACTGCTACTCTGGCAGTAAGCAGAAGAAGGCTGAGATCTTTCTGTGGAGAGACCGTCGTTTTGATGGGCTCTTCAAGCCTGCTTTGTCCAGAAGGCCCCTTTTCTACCCGAGACAAGTGAGGAAACATTTTAGGAGCAATATTTTGGTACTACCCCTCCGATGGCTTAAGAATAGTAAGATATTTTAGGAACATATACCCTTTTCAGATCTGAATGTTGAGCTTGAAAAAAACACTTCTTTTAGAAATAAATTCAAACTACTAATTATATGAGCACTTTTTTTCTCTTAAAGCATATGGAAGCTATTCTGGAGGTGGCAAAAGGTACAATCTGCTCGTCTGCTAGAATTCAAACTAATGTTTGCTCTTTACTATAATCTGAAGCCTCCTACTCGGTAAACTGTTAGCAGATAAATATGTGTGTAAGCTCAAGGCTGATCCCTAAATCCTAGAGATTTCTGAAACTATAGCAGATGCACTTTAACTTAGGGACTGGCAGAGGTCTGACTGATACATAGCTAATGGAAGAGATGAATTCTAACATGTGAAAAAGCAGGGATCAGAGAATTTTGAAATCAGGTAATTGCTTAAGTTATCACACTAATTTCAGTCCACTAAGTAACTCCAAACTGGCAGCTTTGGATGAACACGCCCTCAACCATATATTTTCGTATGTAAGTATGAACATATATTGATTTCCTTTTGGCTGTCCATGAATGAGTCCTGGGAGCATAATAGCCAATGTGTTTGCTTGCATAATGCCCTACAGTGTATGCAGAACATTGCTCCACAAAGCCCTGAGATGGGGTATGAAGGGCTCGGTGGAAATGGCAACGTACAACATGTCGACAGCATTAAATCTCCCAACTGCTCTGTAGTTACTTTGAGATCCCCACGTTTAAGGGTTTGCTAGTTCCTGGATATGAAGAAAGAATTTTTAATGGGGCCAACTGTAGGTGTTTACAAGGGGGAATTGTTGTTTTTTATTAGGAGCTGCCTTATGTTCAATAGTTGTATTTACTTTGTCAAGCTAGCCAGAATTAGAAATCCCCATTGCTAGGCAGCCCAGAGCGTCTGTGAAGTATTTCTGGGCATTCAGAACTGAGGCATGTGCTGCCCAAAGGCAGGTTTCATTACAGTGTGTTATTTAGTCCTTGTTCGTCCCTCCCTACCCACACCCCCCCAGACAGCAGTGCTTCTATAACAGGAAATCTTGCTTACTTTATGCTGAAACATATTTACATGACTGAAACACGACAATTAACACATTTGTAAGGCTTGAGGGATAGGCGCACTTTAATGGTTTTTTGAAGCAGGCAGATTTCCTGGAGCTTTTAATCTTATTTTATTTTGTTCTGCATGCGTGAACAAGTTCTTCTTTACTATAGGTATTTGACAAAGTCTACCTGGTGTGAATGTGAATGAAAAGAAAATAATGTAAAACTTAACTTTACGTTTTATCTTTGCCAAACCGTTCCTAACTGCTTTCACCAGTTCAATGTATATTGAGGGCTATGCTATTATTTCTGACATGTTGTGTTAGCTTTTATACAAAGGCGGTTAGGTAGTATGTTTTTGGCTTGACAAAATGAAATGTGGCTTTCTCTCTACTGACAGTATAAAAACTTTTCACGATGAATGAAAAGTATCAATTACAGTGGTGATTTTCCGCACTCTTCATAGTCAAAGGTACACTCTCCTAGGTGGTGTATATTTCACTTGCTCCAAATTTAAATGAACAGCCAGGTGGTATAAAGCAGTATTATTTGATAAGTGCTATTGTGTGTGTGCGCGTGTGTATATGAGTGTGATGTTTATTTATACATATAAATATACATATAACATGGCAATGTTAGGAATATTTTAATATCTTTAAGTGTATAGATTAATTGCCGAAATCTTGGTAAAATTTTAGAAAAAATCCCTTTCATATCAGAACCCTCGGTAATGAAATGAAACTTCCATTTTCCTTTTGATTTCTGCATGTTAACTCGGAAACTCCCGCCCCAATTCTCACTAAAAGTGTACGGCAGATTTACAGATTACACTGGTTTCAAATAGTCACCCAGTACCTCTATCTCTCCCCTCCACAGACCTCCTTCCTCACCAATTTCAAAGGGAGCTCAGTGAACAGACTGGGCAAAGCGAGAGCCCTCTCTCTACATGCCTTAGGGCGGTGATGGGGCAGCACCAGACCGAGTGCACTAGCTGAGGGATACAGATTAGAGATGAGGACCTTACTCCAAAGAGTAACTCTCTGCTGAAGTGACTTCACAGATAAGAAGTATGCAGAGAATCAATTTAGTCTTAGATAGAAAACCTCTCCATGAATAATGGGAAATAAAGTTAAAGGATATGAAGCAAATAAAGCAAGAAAAAAATACTGATGATCAGAAAAGAGCAAAATATTTGTGAGTATATAGATAAATGACTCTGCCTACTTCGAGGGATTTATTTTTGTA
Source organism: Stenella coeruleoalba (assembly GCF_951394435.1). Taxonomy (NCBI): domain Eukaryota; kingdom Metazoa; phylum Chordata; class Mammalia; order Artiodactyla; family Delphinidae; genus Stenella; species Stenella coeruleoalba. Next base: position 26,383,560 of record NC_137154.1, read on the forward strand.
TTTATTTATTTGGTTTAATCAAAATGCATATTTCTACGGAAATGTTAACAAGAGCTAAGTTTAATTTCCACATGGATAATTCAGAAGTAATTTCTCATAGAGATTATTCTCTAAAAACTC